>NC_133661.1:19306546-19659046 GCF_037893015.1 Macrotis lagotis
GTCGCAAAGGACAAACCTCAGAGGCCACCCTGTTTGGCACAAGCCTGAGAAGAGGTGCTAGTTTTAGTAATAAGCATTTATTATGCTCCTGCTGTGTACTAGGATTAGGGATAGGAGCTTAACCTATAACTTTGTGGGTTTAAGAAATTCCCAAGAAACTCTGAAGATTTCATTTGATAACTTTTCTACCACTTCTCCAGTCTTAGAGCACAAGATGCTGAGTGACTCGCCCAAGGTCACACAGCCATTATGTGTCAGAGAAGGGACTTGAACCCAGATCTTCATGGATGCCAAACCAGCTCTCCATCTGTTGGGTCAGCAGTAGGGATATAAAACCATAAGTAAAACTCTTAATAAAACAGCGTTGCCCCTGAGAAGTTGAGAGTGTGCTGCAATGCTGACAATAGGTAAACAGAGGCAGCACAGCAGAAAGGTCCTGGATTTGGAGTCCTCCAGATTTCATTTCAAATAGGCTCAGCACATTACAAGCTCTGGGACCAAGGACAAATCATTGAACCTTTCTTTTCTTTAGAATATTATTGTCACTGTATAGATTGACCTAGTTCTGCTCGTTTCCTTTTGCTTCAGTTAAAGCCATCAAGTGGTTCAGTTGATAAAGTGTGGAGTCTGGAGCCCAGAAGACCTGAATTCAAATTCAGCCTCAGATACTTAGTAGCTGGGTAACCCAGGACAAGTCACCTAACCTCTATCTACCTTCATTTCTTTAAGTGTAAAATGTGGGTAATAATTAATAACACTTGTTTCCAAGGAATAAAATCAGATAACATTTGTTAAATATTTAGACAGTGTTTGGCACATAGTAGGTACTTAATGATATTTGTTTCCTTCTTTCTTCCTTGTTCTTTGTCATCCCTCCTTGGTTGTACATTGCCTCTCTTATCTGCCATGTCCCTTTATATTGCTCATTTTTAATTTTTCAGAGACCCTAGAATTCCATGACTTGTAATTATGCAACAATTAATAAATGCACATAATCTGGCAAAAGAAATGCAATGTGTCAGAGTGAAGAGAATGGGCTTGAAGACAGGAAGACCAGAGTTCTAACTCAGGCTTGCTGAATGGTCCCAGAGAGCTGATTCACCTCTTATCCTTTCCAGTGGACAACTCTCTAGAAATAAATGCTGCAGATGGATTCCAGATCTGCATCAATGGAAAGGATACACAAACTGGGAGATCCTACACGGATCAAATTACAGATTTGCTTGTCCATTCCATCCCCAAGTCCCTTCCTAAAAATAAGCAAATAATGTTTAAAAACAAGAAAAAAATCTGTGAAGCTATGTGTATAAATATGGTCCAAAAAATACAAAGGGTTACCTCTCTCTCTCATGGATTCTCTCTCACTGGCTATCTTTACCGGACATGGCTATATGAATATGAATCTAGATTTGATACGAGAAGACAGTAAGGATTACCATTTGATCTTCAGTGTAACCCGTTTTTTTTTCCCTTATACAGATGAGGAAATCGAAAGATAAATGATTTGCCCAGAATCCCATGATTAATGAGCATCTGAGGTAGAATTTAAACTCAGGTCTTACTAATTCCTCCTAAGTTCCTCTCAAGATAAGTTGAAAAGACTCTTTGACCCAAAGATACCAATCCTGGCATATACCCTAAGGAGATCAAAGAAAGGGGATAAGGACCAACAGTAGAAAATTCTAATAGCAATCTTTTTGTAGTAGGGAAAAACTAGAGTTAAGGAGATTCCCACTAATTGTGCAAAAGATGAACAAATTATAGTATATGAAAGTAAAGGAATGTCATTGTGCCAGAAGAAATTATTGAAATAGATGGTTTCAGAGGAAAATGAGATGAATACTTTAATAGCAAGCATTCATAGAGTTCTAAAGTGTTATTATTTCATTTTATCCTCTCAGTAATCCTAAAAGTGTTGTTATTATCTCAATTTTTCAGTTGAGGAAACTGAGGCAGAGTTTGAGTGATTTTTCCAGTCACATAGCTAGCAAGTGTCTGAGGCTGCATTTAAATTCAGATCTTCCTGAAGACAGTCTCCAGGCTCTATCAATTATAACACTGGTTGTTTAACTGAAACAAAGGGCAACCAGGTGTTGCAGTGGATAGAACCTTGTAGTCAGGAGGATGGGAGTTCAGATCTGGCCTCAGACACCTGACATTCACTAGCTGCGTGACTTTGGGCAAGTCACTTCATACTGACTGCTTCAAAACAAGGACCATCTCCAGTCATCCCGATTCATATCTGACCACTGGATCCACATAGTTCTGGAGGAGAAAGTGAGGCAGGGGCTGTTCACTCAAATCCAATTCATGGGCTTGTCTTGACATCACCTCCCTGATGTCACGGTCTTCTTAGAGAACAAACATCATCATCAACTGATACAGACCAATCTATACAACAAAGAGAACATTCTAAAGAAAAGACATTTGGAAACCCTTCAAAAGTTTAATTAATACATTGACAAATCATGATTCCAGAGCATTGAAAATGAAACATGCTTCCCCTGTTGGCCATGAAGAGGTGACAGGCTGCTCATCCCAGCTCTGCTGTCCAAAGTACCAAGCATGCCTTAACCATCTCTTGGTTTCCAAGACATTTGAATGGGGTCCCTGGGTGCCAACAGGTAACAAAAGAGGAAGAGAAAGTCAAAGCATGGGGTTTCTTTGAATTTCCCAGCTACCTGAACTACCTAGGAACACAGAGTCCTCCACTCATCACCCTGTCCAAATTAAATGTCAAGAACCAAGTACAAATAAACCATCCATGAATCTGTTACTGGCTCTTCCAAGATGCTGCTTCTTTTGCAGATTTGTCTCTTTTACACCTGCCAGCTGAATTATTGAATTTATGAGGGTTAAGCTAAGCCAGAGCTACTGATCAGTGAAATTGGGTGAGACTGGGTGGAAGCTGAAAACTCAAGCAAGCTGCAAGCATCACTCGAAGAGCAGCAAATTTATTTCTGAAGATATTACTAAACAGCAGCTGCATGAATGTCCAAGGCTCCGGGGACAGACTATTTTAGGCACCAGGTAAAATTTTTCCAGGATACTGAACCTGTCATTCCTCAGCACAACATAATTCACATTCATAGCAATTCTGGGTCAACTCTCAAATGTCCTTAGATTGAGAGAATTGGCTGTAGGAGAACAGGGCATGATCAGAGCATTCTAGATCTAGAAGGAACCTAGGAAATCATTTAATCCAATCCCAGTTTTACAAGTGAGGTCTTCCCAATACCAAGCCCTGTTCTCTATTGGCCACAGCGCACTGCCTCTCTCAGCATGTCTGGCATTTAAGACGGACAATACACGTTCCTCACAATCACCTTGAGAGGCAGACGGTGAAGCTAATAGTATCCTCATCTTGCAAATGATAATATTAGTCTCAAAGAAGTTAGTTTGCCCAGGGTCACACCACTAGTAAGCATCAGAGGCAGGATTTGAACTTTAGCCCTCTTGACTTCAAGACCAACATTCTTTTCATTATGCCACATTTAGCACCTTTAAGCTATCCCCCTGTTAAAATATTATCTTTTGTGGTCTTTTAAGTATTCAATATAATTACATCATCTCTATCTTTCTGAATTCTGCACACCTTCAGGTCTCAATTCAGGTGCTAACAGTGTCTAGATGCTAGCTATAAGCAGATAGCTCAATGATAGGTAGATAGATAGATAGATAGATAGATAGATAGATAGATAGATAGATAGATGGATGATAGGTAGGTAGACAGATAGCTAGATGATAGATATAGACAAACAGACAGAGACACATAGACAGAAAGACAGAGAGATATAAATAATAGAAATATAGGTAAGTAGATGATAAATAAAAAGATGAAACAGAGATAAAAGAGAGATAGAAAGATAGAGAAATAAATGATAGAAAGAAAGGGAGGTAGATGATAAACAGATAGATGATGGTGTTTTGTCCTTCATTCTCAAAGAAGATCATGACATCAGGGAAGGCAATGCCATGACAAGCACATGAATTGGATTTGAGTGGGGGGGGGGGGCTGAGCTAAGTCCCCAGCCTCACTTTCTTCTCCAGAGTCCTCTGGGTCCAGTGGCCAGTTATGCATCAGAATGAGTGGAGATATCACTGGATGCAAAGCAATCAGTGTATGATGACTTGCCCAAGGTCATATTGCTAGTAACTAGCAAGTGCCTGAGGCTGAATTTGAACTCCTGTCCTACTGACTCCAAGGCCAGTTCTCTAGCCACTGTACCACCTAGCTGCCCCAAACAAATAGATGATAGAGAGATAGAAAGATGATAGAGATGGATGTTAGATAAAGAGATAATAAATAGGAGATAGCGATGAGCAGAGATGTGGATAAATAATATTGAGAAATGACAGGAAGAGAGATAAGTAGAAAGATGATAGGGAGATAAATGACAGGAAGCAAGAGATGATAAACAAGTTAGATAAATATAACAAAAGAGATGATAGAGAGAAAGGAGTGGGAGGAATGAGTGTGAAAGATAAATGATGTAAAGATGAGAGAAATATAGAGACAAGAAGATAGATTACAGATAAATTTATTAAGTCCTTATTAATGTGGCAGATACTGTGCTGAGCACTGAGAATACAAATACAAGCAAGACAGTCCCTAACTTCAAGAAACTTACCTTCCAAAGGGGAAGACAATGTAAAAAGGGGGAGACACAGAGATAGAGAAAGAGGCAGAGACAGAGACAAACAGAGAAATAGAGAGACAGAGAGATAGAGAGAAAGGAAGAGTGGCCATGACGGGGCAGCATGATAGGTAGAGAGGAAGGTGGTGGAAATAGAGTCCAAGAGACAGTGTCCTCTCATACTGTCTCAAAGCCCCATCTGTGTTCTCTCCTTTGGCCATCCCCAAGCCAAGAAGCAATGCCTTACAATGTCAGTCATCCCCCAGCATTTACAAAATACCTCCTCTGCAGTAGCTGCCTGCGATAATAGTGCGATAAGAAGGCTGGACTTCCAGTTCTTCCTCCAAATCTTAACAATCTGTGATACCAGGAATAAATCACTTCCTTTCTTCATCAGGAAACTGCTGTAAAATGGGAATTTGGACCACCCTTCGAGGGGTGTTTCCAGCCTTAATGGGACATGCTTATAAAGCCCTTTTCATCAGCTGCTTTTATTACTATCTGCTTACACTCTGACCCCTCTATAGATGTAAGCTGACTGTGGGAAAGACATATTTCAGTTTCCTTTGGGGAAGGAGGAGTTAATACCAAGCCCCTAATAGAGTTTCTGGCACATAGTAGGCACAAAGTGATTACTATTGTTGTTAAAACCTCTTCCATTTAACTAGTAGTGTGAGAGGCCTACAGAGGCAAGAGAGGCCATCAAGCCAGGTTGTAAAGGCAGGCAGAAGGGCAGAACAAGAAAAAACACTCTGTTTACAGTTCTAAATTTGAATCTAGCCTCTGCTCCTGCCTCTATCTTTGAGTTTAGATAAGTCACTACTCTCTCTGGGTCTCAAGTCCTTAGGATCATAAGTTCAGAGCTGGAGGGGACCTTTTTTGTTGTTCAGTCAATCTGCAGACACGTCTGATTCCTCATGACCCCACTTAGGATTTTCTTGATGGAGAGATACTGGAAGAGTCTACCATTTCCTTCTCCCGTTTATTTTACAGATGAGGACACTGAGGCAAGAGGGTTAAGAGCATGGCTAGTAAGTACCTGAGGTCAGATTTGAACTCAGAGAGAAGAGTCTTCCTGATTTCAAGCCTGGCTCTTTATCTTATAAAGTACCACCGAGATGCTCAGAAGAAACTTTAGCATACATCTAGCTTTCAAATGGAGAAACTGAGGTCCACAGAAGTTAATGGAAAAGCCCAGATATGAAGCCAGATTCTATGACTCCAAAGTAAACTATATTTCTATCAACACAGTTCTAGGAAGTACAGTGGATAGAGCCCCAGGTCAGAGTCAGGAGCTCTGAGTTCAAAACTTTAATATTTAACCAACTGTGTGACTAAAGCAAGTCACTTTGCCTCAGTTTCCACATCTAGAAAATGGGGTAATCATAGTATCAACTCACAGACTGCTATAAGGATAAAATGAGATAGTAACTGCAAAGTCCCCATGCAGTGACTGGGGCATAGTAAGTAGGTTAACTATCATCATCATCATCATCATCATCACCATCATTATTCTATAAAATGAGAGGGCTGAACTAAGTACTCCTTGAGTGCTCATTCCTAGCTCTGAGATCCCATACTAATGCTTCTGGCCTCATGAAGCTGGCTCATCCTTTTCATTTAGTTATACAGGAAGCAATTATTAAATACCTACCATGTGCTAATCACTGGGAGAAACAGAAGAAAGATTACATCGACCCTGACCATGAGGAGCTTATAGCCTATGGGGAATCTAACACATTCACTGCAAAAATAAATATAAAATAGCTACCAAGTCAGTGCGGGCTAATGTGGGCGAGGGGGGTCACAAAACACTTGGTGTGGGAAGAGGGAAAGCAGATCAAAAAAATCTTGTATAAATTCGGCCTTAAAGGGCCCTGGAGGTTCTAAGCAGCAAGGGTGGGAATAGGGTATATTCCTGGTATGGGAAATAGCCTTTGCAAAGGCTTGAAGGCAGGAGATGAAAGTGCATATATGCAGAACCAGAATCAGATCAGACTGGCTGGGATGCATGAGAAGGACCAAAGGAGTCCATCTACGAAGCGAGAATCAAGATTTTCAGCTAGAGCTGAAAAAGACTTGAGGTCAATGAGTCAAGTCCCCTCACCTTACAGACAGGGGAAACTGAGTGCCAGAGAGGTGAAGACCAGTTGCCCACAAACTTTGATAGTCGCCAGTCACTAGGATGCAGGTTATGTTGCTCAGTTGTCACAGAGTAGAATAAGACATCACCATTAACCACATTTAATAGATTATCAATAATATCCCATATATCGGCCCATTTGATTATTCCAGCTATGAGTGTCTTTCCCTCTAAACCTGTGGTCTATCAATGCTTTGTGTATCTTGTATAACCCCTTCCTATCTTTCCATTTATCTGGGGTTTCAAGATCCTGTTAATCATTGTTGTTCTACCTGTGCAACGCCAAAGATCAATCTCCATGGCAGAGAAAGCAGAAAGGAAACAGGATGGCCTGCTGGACAGCTCCCCAACTTCTCTGCCACTGTCAGAAACCTATCCTCCCCTAAGGACTACTAAACTGGAGGAAAAGAAGAAAGGCCCCAAAACACCCCTCAAAGGTCAATTTTACCTCCCAGATAGAGTAAAAATAAAATGCTGTCCTCTCCACCGACTCAGCCCTAAGGTTTTCCTTCATCAGTAAGAGCACACCTTGGGGCGGCTAGGTGGTGCAGTGAATAGAGCACCGGCCTTGGAGTCAGGAGGACCTGGGTTCAAATCCGGCCTCAGATACTTCATAATGACCTAGCTGTGTGGCCTTGGGTAAGCCACTTAACCCCATTGCCTTGAAAAATCTAAAAAAAAAAAAAAAGAGCGCACCTTAATATTGCAAGTACTTTCTCTAGTTTTTGAAAAGGTCTGCACAGATTTTGCATTTATAGCGTGCTTCACAAATCAGAGAACTGATCACTTCAAGGAACGACAAAGGACTGAGCATCTTCCTTGTCTGCTGCCAGGCAACCAATCTTTCGGAGATGCACAGCTCATCCCTTCCATGTTCCACACCTGGTCCTTTGGCATTTTGTCCCAGAAATCAGATAAAATAAGAATCAGACCATTTGTCAGAAACAAACTGCTAGTTCAGGTCACAGTTCAACAGATTATTTTGGCTTGAAACTAAGTTGTTTGTCTTTGGGAACATTACAGGAGCTGGGGCCTCCCTGCCCTCCCCAAACCCACAATGGCTCATTCAAGGAAGTCCATGACTGTGAATATGATCAATGGTTCAAAACACAGGCTTGGATCGCAAAAAGATATCCTAACCAAAATGGAGAAACACATGCCTGAATGGTTCTAAAACCAAGCAAAGATGTATGTAAATAATACCATATATCGCTGCTTATAAGAATGCATTCAGTCCAGAAGTTTAAGCTAGAAGAGTCCTAGGAACCAGTTATTCCTAGCATGTCGTCCGTCCTCTCATCCTTCTATGACAACTCTGGGAAGGAGGAGGGTTCCCTGGAAAGTGCCCCCCTCCACTTTTCAAATGCAGTACAGGATCAGGAACAATGGAAAGAGGTAGGTGACAGGAGACAATGAAGTGAGGACTGAAGCTGGAGTCAGAAGACCCAAATTGCAACTCTCCCGGTTACTTAAATAACCAGTTACTCCCAGCCGTGCAAATGTATTTAAATCACATCACTTCTCTTGGTCTCAGGATCCTCTTTATCAAATAAAGAGGTTGGGCTCAAAGACCTATCAGGTCCTTTCTTGATGCTGAAGTGAAATGAAATCCGCCTCTCACAGAATCGATGATCCAGCTTCTGTTTGAGTACATCTGATGAGAAGGAACTCATCACATCACACCAGAGCCTGCATTAGGAGTATGTAGATAAGGTAAGAATTCATGATGAGTGCCCCCACCCAACGGAGGAGGGGGGCAAAGTGGAACTTTAAATAACACTATTGATGATGACTTTTTAAAATAAATGCATGTATTTTGAATGTCAGAAAATTCCCCTCTGTGGTAATAAGGCAGTACAAGAGTTATATGGTGACTGTGGGTACACAGGCTTGCTCCAGGCTGACTTAGCCATCAGGGAGCCCATTCAGTTTGAGGACAGCTCTCGTGGCACCGTCTTCTTCCTTCTACTGAAATGAAATCAACCTCCCTTTAGCTTCCATCTTTCTAGTATTTGAGCTCTCCAGAGACACAAAACAAGTTGACTCTTCTCTTCCACTCATCACATCCTCATGCTCACATGCCATACCCACTACTTTCTTTTGTTTCTTTAAATTTTTTTATTTATTTAAGACAATGGGTTAAGTGACTTGTCCAGGGCCACACAGCTAGGCAATTATTAAGTGTCTGAGGTCGGATTGGAGCTCAGATCCTTCTGACTCCAGCGTTCTATCCACTGCGCCACCGAGCTGCCCCAATATTTTTGACACCATCACAGCTAAGCTTTCCTCATTTTTCTCTCATGTACTATCCAAAGTCCCATCTGCTTCCTCTGAATGTGTACTGGCTGCTAAATGTATCCCTTAAAATCCAGTACTCAGAATTGGATTTAGCATTTCAGGTGAGCTTTTTAGGATTTCAAGCTGGGAGACATCGGGAGCTAGATTTCAGGTCAGGTGACTTGGGTTCAAATTCCGCATAGCTCCTCCACTTGTTAAAGGATGCAATAAAGCTAAGTCAAAAAGTTATTAGTTAGGGGAGGCTAGGTGGCGCAGTGGATAAAGCACTGGCTCTGGAATCAAGAGTACCTGAGTTCAAATCCAGCCTCAGACACTTAATAATGACCTAGCTGTGTGGCCTTGGGCAAGCCACTTAACCCCATTGCTTTGAAAAACCTTTAAAAAAGTGACTTGCCCTGAGTCACATAACTAGTAAATACTTGAGGCTGAATTTGAACTCAGGTCTTCCTGACCCCCTCTCCACACCACCATCCAGACTCTATCTCTCACTGCCTTACTAAATTCAAGCCAGTGCTATAACCTGCCAAGTTCCTTTTCATCTATCAGTCTCTTTGTTAGTTAGACTTCAAAAATTTGTATTCTTTGGAAACAGGCCATCTGGGACTTTATCTGAGTCACTGATAAAAATACTAAACAGCCCAGGAACAAGCCTAGATGCCCAGAGTTATCTGCTAGATACCCCAAGTCAGGTTGACATTGATCTTATTTCTGCATCCAAGTCATCAAAAAAAAATGCAGAACTAAAAATGAATAATGACTGAAACCTGTAGCAGACTCTTGAGCCCTTCCTCCATATTGACATAGTTCTGTTAATCAGCAGTCTGTGACTGAGCAAAATATAAATGAAAACATTTGACAGAGGAGGGTTACAAATACATCTTATGATGTAATCACCCAAATCATATTTCTTCAACTCATCCTTAAGGAGATTGTGTGAGAAACCTTGCTAAACACTTTGCTGAAATCCAAATACATCATCATCATCATCATCATCATCATCATCATCATCATCATCTCTAACACCTCTATGGTTAATGTTTGTCCTTCATTTTAGAAGACCATGTCATCAGGCAGGCGATGCCAAAACAAGCACAGGTATTGGATTTGAGTGGGGAGGTGCTGTTCCAAGTCATCAGCCTCACTTTCTTCTCCAGAGCCACCTGGGTTCAAGGGCTAGATATGAATCAGAATGCCTGGAGACGACCCTGGATGCAAGGCAATCAGGATCAAGTGACTTGTTCAAGGTCAAACAGCTAGTAACAGTCAAGTGTCTGAGGATAGATTTGAATTCCCAACCTCCTGACTCCAAGACCTGTACTCTATTCATTGTGCCACATAGCTGCCCTTCTTACATGGTATTTGAGATTTGCAAAGTCTATTTATGCTATGACATGCTCACAGCTATCTCCTGATCTATCTAGGCTAAATGAGCATATCAAGAAAGCCTTGGAGACTGGTTTAGTTTCACTTTTTCTCCAGAATACCAGGTGACCTTTTCCTTTCCTCAGTGCTCACAGACCATCCAAAGAATAATCCAGTCTATAATTTTGCAGATAAGCCTAAAGCTGATCAAGTCACATTCTTGTATACAGAGAGAGAGAGAGAGAGAGAGAGAGAGAGAGAGAGAGAGAGAGAGAGAGAGAGAGAGAGAAACAAGGTTCTGATGCTTTGACTAGGTGAGAACATTTTTTGATTGAATCAATCATAAGTGAGTGTGAACAGAGCCAGCATCTCCTTGAAATCTATCCAAGCTCTTAAGGGTGTGAGAGACAAGGTCCCAGACTACACAATATGTGTTTAACTGGAAGCAGCTATCTCAGAAGTGATTCTGAGTACCTAGAAACCGTAACCATTCTGACATCTGAGACATGACTTTGAGTGACACACAAAGAGAAATATCGAAGAGAATTATTGGCTTGATGGCATCTCACGGAGGATCCAGACCAAGAAAATGTCTGTTCTTTTCCCAACTTCCTCTCATGGTTCAATCTACCATAGAACCATAGCACATAGATGGTATGATGTAATCTGCTGTTTTGTTACATAGATGTTCCCATTCAACTGAATTTTGCTCCAATCAACAAGAGCCTAGGGGTTTCCTACAGATAGAGATAAATTTAAGGTTAGGCTGAGAACACAGCCTGTGTCTAAGCATTGGGGATTTTCCTAACTAGGGAAATATGTGTGACTGAACTGGGAAATTTTCATCCAAAATAAACTCCTTGAAGCCAAAATAGAAGGAACCAAGCCAATCTCAAGGTCCATTATCTGGGTCCAGAGGTTTACAAACAAGAAAATAATTGTAATTGGTTGTCTCACTAGAATTCACCTGGAGGACCTAAGATCAAGAAAACCTGTTTTAAAATCCTGCCTCATTTTCTTAGTGCTGTGTGACTAGACAAATTATTTGAGCTTTCTAAGGTTTGGTTTCCTCGTCTATAAAATGAGACAACAGTAGCATCTATTTCACATGACTTTTGAGAAGATCAAAGAAAATGGTTTGAATAAAGCACTCTGGAGACCTTTAAGACAATAAATTTGAGCTTTGGTTGTTACTGGGAAGCTAGGGGTGCAGAGCACAGGATCTGAAGTCAGGAGTGCCTGGGTTCAAGTCTGACCTCAGATACTTAATAGCTGTGTGACCCTGGTCACTTAACTCTGTTTTTTGTAAAGTGAGTTATAGAAATGGCAAACCACTCTAGCTTTTTTGCCAAGAAAACTAAAAAAGGGGGGGGTCATTAAGAGTCTGAGATGATTCAACACCAAATAGTTGTGATGATTTCTTGAAAATCACTGACAGAGGATCTGTAATCCCATCTCCAAGCTGTTGTATTTCCCTGGGATGAAATTTATGTTGGATAAGATACTTACTTCAACTCCTATAGTGCTCCAAGGTATTCTTTTAGGGTGACCCATCATTTACCAAGGGCAGATAGGTTTTTGTGGCTAGAGTACTAAGCTTGGAGTCAGGAAGACATCTTCCTGAGTTCAAATCTAGCTTCAGACACCATGAACCTGGGCAAGTACCTTTACCCTGTTGGCTTCAGTTTCTGTAAAATGAGACAAAGAAGGAATATGGTGAACCACTCCAATATTTCTGTCATGGAAATCTCCCCTAAAAAATGGGGTCACAAAGGATTTCAAACAATTGAACATCTCCTAAAATCTTTGATTCCCTCTTGGTTACGTTCATTCTTCCCTTTTCCAGTCTGAAGAGCATTCATTTTGATGGGAAAAACAGAAATGACAAAGAAATGGGACAGACTTGCTTTATTTCTGTCATCTATTAACATTTCACCAAGCAGCACATCATCCTTCTTTGCCCTTTTTGTTTCCAAATAGAACTTTTAAAAAAAATCATTTAAATTGTTTTTAGTACTTATCACAAGCCCCATCTCTTTTTTAACATTCTTTATGGTCCCTGTCACTCTCCTGTATTCTTAGTTTGAATCCCCTCCTCACTTACATCTTTCCTCTTTGTCCTTGAAAAATCTGAACTTCCTGGAGATCTCACTATGAAGCCAAGTGAAGCTCTTTCCATGCTGAGTTTAAACGTAAATTTGATAGAATCATAGATGGGGATTTCTTTTTTCAGAACAGGAACAGACCTTCGAGACTGTCTAGTTTAAGAATTCTTAATCTGGGGTCCATGAACTTTTTAAAAATATTGTGATACCTTAATTCAATCCAGTTGGTTTTATTTGTGATCTTTTGCATTTTAATTTATATACATAAAAATATTATTGTAAGAACGGATCCTTAAGCTTCACTCTGTTATCTAAGGGGTCCATGATACTAAAATAGAAGAAAAAAGCTAAGAATCCTTAGTCTAGTCCAACCTTGACTTTTTACAGATTAAAAAAAAAAATGAAAGCCAGAAAAACAAATTGACCCAAGGTTATATAGCTAGTTCATGGCAAAATGAAGACTAGAACCCAAATCTCATAACTCAGCTCTTTGCCCGTTCTAGACATGTACACATTAAGACATTACCATGCACAGATATTTAAAATGCAATACAAACTTGTTAAGCACCTACTGCTCAAAAAGGTCTATGCTAGGTGCTGGAAAGGAAAAGAACTAATTATGTAAACAAAATCATTAGCAGAAAGGAAACAGAACCAATTACCCAAAATTAGACCCTAAGCTAAATTTCTTGATTCATCTGCCCCCTAAACATTGTCACTTTTTCCATGAAAGATTCGTTATATGGGAGCCAGGAGTGTGTACCTCTCTTACCAAGTTTTTTTCAATCCATTTACCATTTTAATACAACTGATTTCATTACCAAATAGGTCATTTCCAGCATAATTTCCAATTTGCACTTTGCAAATTGGGTTACATTGGCTAATTACACCTGCTGAACCATTAGTTGCTGAAACTATTTACAAATTCATGCCAACATTATGCAGCCTCCCTTTGCCTTTCCTAGTAGGCTGTAGAGGGGTCTAGGTTAGGCAAAATGGTATCCAAAGTCCTTCCAGATCTTTGCTTCTGATTGATCCAAGAATGACTTACTTCAAAACAAAGCTCTGGTACCAACATCAACAGAAGATTTTTTCCTGAGCCTTCATCCCCCCCCCCATCCACTTGTTGGCGTTCCCTTTCTCTTGGAGCTACTCTCTATTAATATTTATTTGCTTTGTATTTAGCTGGGTACATGTTGCAAAATGTAAACCAATTGATCAAATATTTATTAAGTTCTCACTCCATGCCAGGAATATTACTAGGGACTGGGAACACAAAGGCAAAACAAAATCCCTGTCCATAGTGACCTGCCAGCCTGATGTCCATTGCATGGGGATGCTTAATAATAAATGGTGCCTGACATTCAATTGACTGATCAATCTATGCCACAATCTCTATTGTCACTAAAGAGATTCCAATCCATGGGGTGGCTAGGTAGTGCACCGGCCCTGGAGTCAGGAGTGCCTGGGTTCAAATCCGGTCTCAGACACGTAATGATTACCTAGCTGTGTGGCCTCGGGCAAGCCACTTAACCCCATTGCCTTGCAAAAACCTAAAAAAAAGAGAGAGATTCCAATCCATCTAGTGTTGATCATGGCAGTGTATTTGAAAGGTGACTGAGATCTGAGGGATCATTTCAAAAAAGGTTCTAGTTAACTGTGCCCAAAGAGCCATCAAACTGCCTTCCCTTTGAATCAGCAAAACCACTGCTAGGTCTATATCCCAAAGAGGTCCTTTTAAAAAGGATGCACATATACCAATGTATTTACAGTAGCTCTTCTGGTAATGGCAAAGAATTGGAAATTGAGGGGATGTCTGTCAACTGGGGCATGCTGGCACAATGTGTGGTATATGAGTGTACTGGAATACTCGTATGCTATAAGAAATGATGAGCAGGAAAATGTCAGAAAAATCTGGACTTTCATGAACTGATCCAAAGTGAAATGAGCAGAACTAGGACAACATTGTACACAGTGTCAGCAATAAAGTGAAATGATCAGCTATAAATGGCTTAACTCTTCTCAGCAATACAACGATCCAAGATATTTCAAAGGACTCATCCAAAGACATTTCAAATGGAAAATGCTATCTGCACCCACAGAAAGACTTGATGGAAGCATACTATTTTCACTTTGTTTTTTCATGGTTCTTTTTTTTGTGTCTGCTTCTCTCACAACGTGAGTAATGTAGAAATATATTTTACATGATTACATATATATAATCTATATCAAATCCTTGCCATTTTCAGTAAGAGGTAGAAAGGGAGAGAGGGAGAAAATATAGAATTTAATTTTTTTAATGAATGTTCAGGGCAGATAAATGGCATAGTAGATAGATTGCCAAGTCTGGGGTCAAAAAGACTGGCCTCAGACACTTGTTAGCTGTGTGACCCTGGGCAATTCATTTAACCTTGTTTTCCTCCATTTTGTCTTCTGTAAAATGAGCTAGAGAAGGAAGTATACTCTAAGCATCTTTGTCAAGAAAAATCCCAAATAGGGTCATGAAGGCACATCTAAACACCTGAAAATAAATGTCAAAAATTGCCTTTACAAATAATTGGAAAAAATAAAATACTGTTTTTCAAAGGGTTCTAGTTAAGTGTGTTTTCATTGGTATTTGTTGGAGCAATGGGGACCAACAGACAGAGGATATACCTGAAGATGGACATGGAAAAACAGCCACCTGAGGATGGCAGCAGCTTCAGGCATCATGACCCCTTTTAACAATATGGTCCAGCTGTGGAGCCACCAACCTAGAGAGAGCTACAGCTAATGGGAACTTCATGAGGACTCTACAATGGGAGAAAAAGTTTTCCAACAACCAGGAGCACTGCAATATCCCTTTGCAACATTTGTTCTGAGCCACCTTTCAAATATACTATCATGATCAACACTGAATGGATTGGAATCGCTTTAGGAACAGGGTAGAGATTGTGGCATAGATCAGATAATTGCAACATAAATATCTCACTATCATTTTAACATAAGTTGACACCTACTCTGCCCAAGAACCTTGAGTGTACAAGGTAAAATGGACCCTTTGAGGATGAAGTTTCATAATAACAGTTTTTATTGGACCTGTTTTAGATGTCTTATGCTATAAGATCATGTTTAAACATAAATTTTGTGTCTCAGTCTGATTATCACAATCTCTGGGTCACAGAATACTCAATAATTGATGAATAAATGAGTGAATGAATGAAGTCAGCAGACTTTAAGCATCTAGAAGACAAGGACACTTACTTTCATTATGATCTTTATATCTCTTTTGCTTGAGAAGTAAGCATAGCACAATTTATAGCTATCGGAGCTCAGACTCGAAGACCCGAGTTCAAGTGTCACCCTACACTCACTCATGTTGGTTGGAGGTCCCTGAAGGAATGTTTTTTCTTATCACTATTCTCTGGGTAACTCTCTGAGCCTATGAGGAACACAGATATTTCAGAGAAGTTGCTGATCTGTCTTGGCACAGAAAGCTCTCCCTCCCATGGGCATATTCCTTAGACAAATGAATCGACTGATGTATGATTGGTGTTTTCTTTAAAATAAACCCCAGCAACTAATATAACGCACTGCCTAAAACATAGTGGGCATTTTATAAAGGGCTGCTCAATTGTATTGAATTATACAGCTCCCCTGAAAAAGAATACACTAGGAGGGAAGACAGTAACCTAGACATCACGGCTAACCTCTGGACCAACGGGTTTTCCCAAACCCCTACTTGGGTCTCCATTTCCTGGGCACTAGGCAAGCTCTCCTACACATTCCATCTACTGAATTGAAAACCACAGACTAGGCATTGTAAATGGAGTGCTAGATGAAGAATCAGGGAAACCTGGTTTGGTATCCTACTTCAGACACCTGTGTGACCCCCCCAGGCAAGCCACTGGATCTCTCATCACCTCAGTTTCCTCATGTGTCAAATGAGGGGATTGGGCCCTGATCACCTCTATGGTTTCTTCTAGCTCTAAATCGATGATCTTCTGATCTAAAGTGGGAGACTTGATGAGAGATAAGATGATGTGAGCCCCGTGAGCTGGATGACCTCTCCAACAGTCACAATCGGTCAGGGGATCTCTATTGCCAGTCAATTGCATCAGTAGAGCAGCCCCTCACATGGAGAGCTCCACAAAAGGATAACATTATAGGACTAGACAGAGAGAGTGACAGAATCACAGAATCACAGAGGTAGAGCAAGAGACAGAAAGCCTTAGCATAATGTTTTAAGACTGGCAAAATGCTTCATGTATGTTATCTCACTTTAAGGCTGTCATTTCATAATGCCAGTGACTAAAATCAAATTTTAAACTGTGGAACTTATTATATTTTTTTTTACTGTGACTGTTCTCAGAACATAAATAGATTCATCAGCTAGCAGCCAAGATTGTTCTATTGTCCTGTCCCCATCTGGCAGCTCAAGTCTGGGTTTTGCAAAGCTCTCTACATTCTTGAGTGTTCTTTTCCACAGGGAAAATTCCCAACCTTTTCAGCTGTTCATCAGTAAAAGAGTGGGTTGAACTAAATTAAGGATGGAGAGTCTTATCTGTCAAGGGCCATTTGGATATTATAACAGCATTCGAAGGCTGTATTTGGTAAAACATTTAATTAATTCACCCCTACAAAGCTCCTACATCTATTGAATTTTGAGTCCCCATCCCCTCCCACCTACAGCTGCCTTGGCAATGCCACACTAATACTGCCCAGGCCAGAAGGTCCCCTGCCCCTGTACTGGACAGTCTTTAAGTTCCTTGCCAGCTCTATAAATCTGAAAAAAGACTTAAACCCAGAACCTCCTGACTCTAAGTCTAGCCCTCTATCCACTCTATCATATTGCTTGGGACAAAAGGAATGCAAATGTCTTCTCAGTCTTACCCTTTTATTGAACTAAGTCTTCTGAGAAGCAAAATCATAGACTTGAAAGACTGTCAATCTGAGGTCCTGAACTCAAAACCCACTTGGAACACCTGTGACTTTGGCAAGTTACTTCATTTGGGACTCAGTTTCCTCCTCTTCCCCTGAAGTCTCTCGATTTTAATTGATTTTCCCTTAGTGACTCAAAAAAACTTCAATAGATGATAGTTCCTTTTTTGAGTAAAGAAACTGCTATGTGGGAGCTGCCTACGCTATCAAATTATAAATCCTAATAGAATGTAAGCTTCTTAAGGGCAGGGCTAGTTTTATCCCCAGTGCCTAGCAGATTGTAGAGACTTTTAAAATCTTTGGTGGTTAATTAAAAAGATAAAAAAGAGCTCAGAGTGTTACAAGGAGAAACTTAAGTCATTCAAAGTAGATTCAAGTGAATAACAAAACAAAACAATAGCTCATGGTCCCTTGAAAATACAGAACCATCCTGGCAAAGCATCTTAAAATGGATAAAGGGCTAGCATGACTTTGTGGGAGACAAGATCACCATTGCTTACCATTTACCCCCAACATCCCCATCCTCACTGTAATCTCTCCCGGTGCTGGCCTTCCTCAGTGATTTAATCTAAACATATTAAAAGCACCCATAGCTTCTGATCAGTCAGAATTCCTCCTCTCTCATGAGGTGTTCATAGTTGCCCCACAGATTATCTTGTGGTTGCTGCAGGCTCACTGCCTGGGACAGTGGGTGATGAGGAAGAGAGAGAATGCCTGGAAAGTCTTCATTGCAGATCTCATTACATTAGCTTTTCCTTCCAAGCCTCTTCTGAACTTCTCTATTTCCCTCAAAAAACAACCCTTCTTCCAATATCCTAACTTCTCATCTTCCTTATCATCCTTGATTCCTTACTCATCTAAAACTGCTTTCTTAGAATGTAAGCCCTTTGAGGACAGGAATGGCTTCATTCTTTATATTTTTGTATCCCCAGCAATTCATATTGCATCTAACCCATAGCAAGTATTTTATAAATGTTTATTGATTGATTTTTCAAAATGCCCAATGATCCCTTAAATGCCAAATCTGAAGGGTTTTCAATCCTCATCCTTTTGACCTCTGTTCAATTATCTGACACTATGACCTTCTCCTCTCCGGGTGGTTAAAAATAATATATGTCATCTGTTTAAAAAAACATATTCATAGTCATATCTGGAAACTTGGAAACATAATTTTAACTGGTTTCAAAATATTCCAAATGAAGAATTTTAATGGGCTTTGAATCCATTTGTTAAAAATATAAAAATGCAACACCTTCTGATAAGTTTTCAAGAACAATTGATTGATACCTGAGAAAGTGGAAATCTGCTAGCTGAACCTCAATAAAAACCAGTGTACAATGAAGAATGAGTATCATGACTAAGGAAGCACAATCAGTCATTTCCTTCTGCCATTTGAATCTACATGTCTTTGGAAGGTATTCTTGTCAATAGTGACTACCAGTACAATCAAGAATGAAAACAAACTGAACTGGAATCAAATATTTTAATTTCTGTATATCCAAAAGTATTAAACCAAGGTTTTTGAAAATAATGAAGCATATTCAGTCAGATCATTTCTACTAAAAATCAGCATTATTTATCTTGTAATGATAATAAAAAAAAAGATTTTGTACTATTACTAAATAAAATTTATTCACCAAATATTATTTCATCTTTATTTCAAACTTTAAAATGTCTGTTTTGTCTTGTATTTAATTATTGGCACAATAGTAAACATATAAAATTTATAAATAAGTAAATAAAGAGAGTCACCAACAGTGAAGTGAAAAAAGAAAGCAGGAAGGCCTGGGTTCAAGACTTGGCTCTGACTCATCCTGGCTATTTGACCCTGAACAATTCCCTTAACTTCTCAATGCTCTGAGTCAATAATGTCAAACTCAATTATAATTAGGGTCACTAAACCATATGTAAGGATTTTCACACATTGACTTAGAAAATGACATATCAAAATCATCTATGTTTTTGTTTATTTTGTTAAACATTTCCCAATTACCTTTTTTTTAGGTTTTTGCAAGGCAAACAGGGTTAAGTGGCTTGCCCAAGGCCACACAGCTAGGTAATTAGTAAGTGTCTGAGGCTGGATTTGAACTCAGGTATTCCTGACTCCAGGGTCGGTGCTCTATCCACTGCGTCACCTAGCTGCCCCTCCCAGTTACATCTTAATTGGTTCAGTTCCTGCATGTTTGAGGTTTCAAACAACTCTCTCAGACTGATGTTTCAGAGAAGGTATAGTCCCTCCACTGAAGAAGTGGATTAAACCCAAGAGTTTCCTTTGCCATCAAAACTCACAGTCCTATCCCACAAGCAAATATTCAAAAACGAGTAAAATCATGCTCAATTTTTTGATGATGTGAAACATGATCAAAAATGGTTGACGGGGATGATCTGCAGCCCTCACAAAAGGTAGTATTTCGTTTCCTTCAGTTGGTCTAAAGGTTTCCTTTACAGAGCTTCCCTTCCATAAGTTCTTAGCAGGACTAGTTTTCTCTCTTCCATCATGTGCCTCTTGCTGTCCTTTGCATAACCCTGACTTCAGTTCTTCAGAGATTGATATTCCGTGTCTCATAGTCACACAGAATCATTGCAATATTATTGCTATTAAAAAGATGAGTCATTGGTTCAAGGGAAAAGTTTGGGTTGTTAAAAGGACTATTCAATTACTTTTTCCAAAGTAATTAGCAATCTCCTCTTCGTATTTAATTCTGGGCCAAGCTATGCAGTGTCTGTCCAAGTTATATGTACTAAAAGAACAACTAACTCTATGAGTTTCCATAAATTGAATAAAAGTCATTTTTCATCCATTTGGTTTTTCCTGTGTGGATTGTTAAGTTAAAATCTTTTATAGAAAATTTTTAATTAATTGAACTAAAATTTCACAATACCTCTTGAGTTAACTAAAGACAAGTTTAATCCCACAAAACCAAAGTTCAGAATTCTTTTCTGAAGAGCACATGGGGGGCAGCTAGGTGGTGCAGAGGATGGAAGAGCACATGGAAGGTCTGAGATAAGTCTGAGATAAGAGCTAAATTTATAAAAGGGAGAATATTAAATCTAGTATCTTCCAAAAGAAATTTAAGTCTGACTTATATAACCGCTTAGATCATGATGGCAGACTAGACCAATGCATTCCTGCTACTTGCCAATGGATTATTCCCATTAGTCCCATAAACAGCAGAGCTCCAAACCATCAATAATAATCAGCTGGCAATGCTAAAGAATTGGTCTAATATTTATAAATCTATATGACCAGTGAAATTCCAAACCGTTCACTGAGCTAAGCTTCCTTCAGAGGAAGGAGTCCTTCTTCACTAGCCAACGCTGGGCCTCTGAATCTCTGTGAAAAACTCAGAATACAGCTGAGAAGGTAAATTAGATATTTCCAAAGGATCTAATTCAACAAGTATCTGTCAGACACCTTTGCTAGGTCCTACACTGTCCTACATTGTCAAAACAGCAGATATGTATTTAGATTTAGCGCCTACTGTTTATAAAGAACTATTTTAGACTCTGGGATACAGATTAGACATTATACAATCTCTGCCATCTTGGAACTTGGGGGAATAACACTTCCAGAGGTAATGATGGTGTATAATAATCTCAGTTGAATGCATTAAAACAAAGCAAAGCTCTTTGTGAGTTCTGAGAACTCCAACTGGGATGTAATCCAAGAGGTGGAGAAGACATTTGAGTTGGATTTTAAAGAATGACCTGGAATTCACTGGTTTAATTCAAGGAAGAAAAACATTCTGGACACAGAAAAGAGCAAGAGTAAACAGCAGGAAGGAAAACACAGAGAATTGTACAATTTGACTGCAGTATGCATAGAGGAGAGGTCTACTCCCAAAATGAAGGAGGTAAACTAGGAAAGAAAGGGTGATGCTAGATTGATATGGGCCTCATTCACCAGGCAACTGGGAGCCATTGAATGTCTGGAGTGGAGGATTTAGATATAGGTATACAAAAAGGAAAAAGGATCATCGTGAATTGTGACCAACAGGAGTCTGAGGACTTATTTTTAAAGTTTGTCAATACAAATGGATTTCTTTGTAATCCTGTTTTATGAATTTCAAAACAGCTTTCTGAGAAAATTCTTCAGGTTATACCTGATTGCCAAAGAGGTATGTGATTTAAAAAAAAAAAATTACTTCATGTTCCCATTTGGAGTTTTCTCTGCAAAGATACTGAAGTGATTTATCATTTTCTTCTCATTTTATATCTTTTGCAGATGAGGAAACTAAGGCAAACAAGGACAAATGACTTGCCCAGAATCATGCAGCTATTAAGTGCCTATGACCAGATTTCAATTCAGATTTTCTTGATTTCTTGATTCCAGACCCAGCATTCTATCCACTGAACCATCTAGAAAGACAAATTAACGTCAACCAAAAATACTCCTTCTCTAGAAGGAACTGAATCATGGGGAAAAACAGTGAATTTGGGGTCACAGTGTGTGAGTTCAAAAACTTGCCTCTATCATTTAATACTTGAGTGACACTGGGTAAATTATTTAATCTCTCTGGGTCTTAGAATTTCATCTGTAAAATAAAATATGACTTCTGAGGTTACTTCCTGATGTAAATCTTAGAGATCTGAGATCTTAAGAAATAAATGTTAATAAAAAAAGAAAAGGCCACGCATATTAAAAATGCTAATTAACATTAAGGACTGGATTGAGATTGACCAGCCAAAGCAGACCCTTGTCTGGGTCATTAAGTCTAAATCATCATCCTGGCAGTCTAGAGCCTCTGCAATCTACCCCCAAGCTCATCTTCCTGCCTCCTCTCACATTAACTCCTTCTTTTATTTCTTCCATTCAAACTGTACTTCTCTGATGATGAATAAATGAAAAAGCATTGATGAAACACTATGTGCTAAGTGCTGATGATACAACAATAAAGTGAGACAGCTCTTGTCCTCAAGGAGCTTCCATTCTAATCAGAAAAGGCAACATATGGTTTTGTTTTTGGTTGGGGTTTTTTTTTGCAAGGCAATGGGGTTAAGTGACTTGCCCAAGGCCACACAGCTAGGTAATTCCTGACCCCAGGGCCTGTGCTCTATTCACTGCTCCACCTAGCCACCCCAAGACAACACAAATGGAAAGAAAGGGGGCCAGGGAGAGGTGTTTGGTTATAGGAATGATGAGTGGAGCCATAGGACATCTGTCCTTCCTAGGAATGGCTGTTTTGACTGTTTTCACTATATTCAAAGCTAAAAGAAAAGAAGGCAAGAGCAAAGGTAGAGGGGAAAGGAGGAAGAAAGGGTAGGGGACATGATTTGACCAAGATGGCCAGGGGCAGTGGGGTGGATATGGGTTAAATCAGAATCCAGGCCCCCAAGCCAAAGAAATGGAGTAAAAAATGTGAAGAGGAAGGTAGGAGCACAGGAATATAGTGTAAGGAGAAAGTTCACACACACACACACACACACACACACACACACACAAATAAATATACAGAAGACCTTAATAGCTCTGCTGACTCAACCAATCAAAATTGTAAACTAGTTGTTATGGAACCTTTTATCAACTTGAGAGAAGGACATTTTTTCATCATTGGATGAGTTCAAATGACCACATTTGAATCAGGATGAGAATCAGATACCCTTTCTGTCCTTGTGGGTGTCAGTCATACCTGGCAAGTCAGTTTAGAATTGGAAATTCCTGACGCAAGATTCCAGCAACAGGATATTCTAGCGGTAGTCAAAAGAACTGCCCTTCAGAAAGGGGTAAAGTTCTCTCTCCTCCTTTCCGTCCCACCAATGATCAGAAGGTCACCTGGCAAAGGTCAGAAGATTTGGACTTCCAGCTGGTACTGGTAGCAGAGTCCCCAGAGCAGCAGGGTCTGATATCCATCCTCATGTACAGCTCTACATTACAACATGGCCATGTCCTTAGTCTAAGCTTAAGCCACTTCTCCCATAGACCCGTCTATACTTGTGGGAGACTATGTCCTAGACTTTGGGGGGGATGGTTTTGCACCAACTTTTCTTACTATCCCATTTTACAAAATATCCTTTTCTAAAAGTTAATTCAGTATGGCTGATAATCAACAGGAAGTCCACCAGATGGGGGGCTTCGAAGTGATAGTATTAGACAGTCGTTGTTACACTCTAGAAACCTAACCTGCTAGTTCAGTACAAGTCGAGAGGAGGGGGCTACACTATCATGATGATGTCCAGAGTTCTGATTGTGTTAAATAGCAGATGGAAAGCACCATGGGTAGAGCACCAGCCCTGATGTCAGAAAGACCCGAGTTTAAATCTGGCCTCAGATACGTGCCAGCTGTGTGACCTTGGGCAAGTCACTTAACCCTGATGCTCGCATCCAGAACTACCTCCAGTCTTCCTGATTCCTGTATGGCCACTGGACCCAGATGGCTGTGGAGGAGAAAGTGAGTCTGGGAACTTAGTACAGCCCCCTCACTCAAATCCAATTCATGCGCTTGCCTGTCATCACTTCCCTGATGTCATGGTGGTCGTCTAATGAAGAACGGACATCATCATGGTGAATACTCACCTTGCACAGAGTGGTCTCCTTATCCACACCTCTATTTATTGGAATTCTCCTTATTCTTCAAGTCCCAATCCACTACCAAGGCAGACCCAAAAACTTTTAATGAGTTCTTATTATACGCCAAACCCTATGCTAAGTACTGAGGATAAAAATACAAGCATAAAGACAGTCCCTGGCCTCCATGAGCTTACATTCTAGTGGGGGAAGACAATTTATAAAAGCAATCTGAAAAGTGGAGGGGGAGGGGACCCCAGTGGGCACAGGGAAGATTCTGGTCCCTCTTGCCAGAAGTCGTTTCTCTCTCTTCCTTGGTCCCATAGCACCTCCCTTATGTCTCTGACAATACTTAACACATTGTCTTATTTTTTCATCCCCAGATGAATGAGAAATGGGACATGTTGATAGCTGCTGAGCTCTCCAAGCATATTTGCTGGAGAGCAGTAGCCAGAGAAACTGGTGTTTATGTAAGTGTGATGGTAGAGGAAAGAATTTCCTTTTCTTTACCACCTGTACACACACTCCCTATGTGAGGCTCTCCAGTCTAGACTGAAGCCTTCACCTGTTAATCTGCCCTATGGAAGGCCTGGGGCAGACTCAGAGTTCACAGAGTAAGTTTTTCTTCCATTTTCTTTGATTTCTTATTCATCTTGGGCAATTTCATTTGACTTATTCAGTGTTTGGGAGGCAGCTGCTACAGGAGGAAATCGATCTGGGCAAGAGAATGGAAAGATGCAGAGCATCAGGTGAGGAGAGAGAAAAACACACAAAGGAAGGCAAGGATGCCCATCCAGGCCTATTCAGGCTCCACAATGGGAATGGGCAGAACAGCTAGTGAGGGTTTGATGGGAGACTGGGAGGGAGATGCCAAGCAATTCAAATTCACAAAGCTTTAACGCCAACTAAGAAAAGGTTTAAACCAAGGTTGGGGGGACCAAGCAGAGTAGAATCACTGAAGGATGGCTAGGGTCCAGTCTGTGGAGTTCTCATGGACTGAGAGCTAGAAGGGACCTTTTTATTTCATCCATGAGGGAACTGAGGCCCAGATTCTCCAGGGAGGTAGGAACAGAATAATAATCATTAAGAATGACAGCACTTATAATATAATATGATAATGGTACTTAAGGCTTGCAAAGCACTTTATTTTCCATAGGGTTCTTTATAGTTTGGGATCTGGAAGGGACCTGAAAGTCCAAAATCCCCATTTTACAGATGAGGACTGAAAAAGGTGAAGTAACTTACCCAGGGTCACACATCTAGGAATGATCTGACTCCAAGCCTACCACCTAAAATTTACCCAAGATATAGTATTTCATTAGTCTAGAGAAGGAAAAAGAGTCGGTGGGATTGCTTATGGGAAAGTCTACATTTTTTATCATTCCAATTTCTCTCAGACACAAAATCTCATCTTCTTAACACCAATATTTTTCTGCTGGTCCTGTAAGTCCATGAAGCATGGGATATCCAGGGGAAGAGATACCGGTAAACCTCATGAGATGGAATGAGCTAAATTTTTAAGGAACCAAAGAATTCTAAGAGAAGGGGGGTAAGGAAGGAGTAGGGAACAGTCTCTAAAAAGGTATGAAGGTGGAAAATAGAGCAGGAGGAACAAAAAATACACCAATTAGGCTAAAATGTAGAGGCCATGGAGAGGGGTAATGTGTAAAAAATACTCCAAAGGTCAATTGGTACCATATTTGAAGGGCTTTCAATACCAATCTAAGGAGTGTATATATTTCCCCAGAGGTCATAGTCAGTCACAGGAGCTTTTTGAGCAGGGGAATAACCTAGTCAGATCAGTGCTTTAGGATGGTCATTTTCCCAGATACAGAGAAGGTATATTGGAAAAGGGAGAGATTAGGAGCAGGAGAACAACCAGCAGGCTATTCCAACTATCCAAGAAAGAGACATGATGGCCTGGATAAGGGTAATGACAATGGCAAAAGAGAGAAATAGGTGTCTGTGGGATGCAATGAGAAGATAAAGCCACCAGAACTCAGTCACAAATTAGATGGGGAGAAAGGCTATCAGAGGGAAAAGAGATAAGAATGATCTCTAGGTTATAAGCCTGGGCTACACAGCTAATCAGCCTCAAATCCAGACTGCATGATTTCAAGTTATGCTTCAAAATCAACCAGTACATTGCCTGAATCTTTGAGCTGTAGTTGTTTTAGACTGATCTTCAAAGACCACCACTGACTACTCACCAACATTCTTTCACCTTCTAGAATAAAATATAAACTCCTTATTTAGTCTTTAAAGCTAGATCCCTTTTCTGGATCCCTTTTTAGCCTCATTGAACAAGACTCTATGGCTTTCTCTATGTCACACATACACACACACACACACACGCACACCTCAATCTCCCACTTCCATACCTTTGCACTAGTTAATCCCTTTGTCTGGCATGAATTCCTTCCTTACTTCTACTTTATAGCTTCTCTCTTTATTATGCAGCTCCAGACTTTCCTGGTCCTCCACCATCACTCCAGTTAATACTTTTCCTCTCTATCTTATATCTACTTTATGTGAATATATATGTATGTATGTATGTATGTATGTATTCCCTTCAGATTCATGCATGATGATTTTGCTATGTACCTGTTTCCTTCCCATAAAACTCCATGCAACTAGAGATTGTCCCAGTACAGTGCCAAATACATGATAAGAGATTAATTGTTTAATTGCCCATTCTCTGAAGGAAATAGTCAGACTCAGTGTAAAAAGTCAGAGGACCTGGGGTTCAGATCTAGGCTTTACCACTTACTACATGTATGATCTTGGGCAAATCACTTAACTTCCATGGATCTCAGTTTCTTCATCTGTAAAATGAGGGGGTTACTAAGGACTCTCCCAGCTCTCAACCTATGATTGTTTTGTCCTACCACTGTCTTCTGAAATGGCATTTAGAGCACGAGCCACATGTTTCAAGTGAGCCAAAGTTTTGGTAGACCAAACCCTGAAGGAAAATCCTCTTCCAAAACTAGGGATGGGAGGGGCAGCTAGGTGGTGCAGTGGATAAAGCACCAGCCTTGGAGTCAGGAGGACCTGGGTTCAAATCCGGTCTCAGACACTTAATAATGACCTAGCTGTGTAGCCTTGGGCAAGCCACTTCACCCCATTTGCCTTGCAAAAACCTAAAAAAGAAAACTAGGGATGGGGTCACCTATGGAGGAGAGCATCTATGGGTGCTTTGTGATGCTGAAAGATATCCATCCTGGGTCACACGCTGCAATGACTGACTAGCATCCTCCATGGAATTCCAGGAAATGTTTCAATAACAAAAGAGATGAAGAAGGAATACTTAAATATAGCCAGAGTGGTCCATTATCCCAAGAGTGCAGCAAGATAGATGTGCCATCTATATGGAGCAGCTTCCACATGTTCATATCTTTCTTTAGAACTGTGTTATTTCTTTCCTGTCACATTTGCTCTTGTTTATGACTCACCCTTTTTTGCCTCTTTGTTTTTATATTTTTAACAGTTCTTCCCCTAGTGTGGAATACTCATAGACCATTGACTTTTAGAGGGAGGCTACTCTTTAAGGATATTTACAAGCTGTGTTTTATGTTTCTTGGGGTAAAATGGGGAGAGGTAGGGGGTCTCTCTCCATGTGCAAACACCTCTGAATAATCAATTCTATTCTAATATCATTCCAGTCACAGACTCACAGCTTCTCAGTCATTTAATTCACTTCCTGTTAGTGCCTGTGGTGCCCATGCTCAGCAACAATGATGGGATGAAGGGAGCAAAAAAAAATTCAATTTATTTTAGGAGGCAGAAGATAGCAAAAACAAGACCAGCTGGAGCCCTTATCAACCAGCTTCCCCTACTGTCTTGTCCTTCACTGATTTGTCCTCATTGCCCTTAAGTCATTTGGAAGATGATCCTCTCTGAACCCAACATCATCATATTCTAAATTTAGAGCTAGAGGGAATCCCAAAAGCCAACTAATCCAATGTCTCATTTATAGATAATAAAACTGAATCTTTCTGAGGTTAAGTGATTTGTCATAAGGGTAGAATTATCAGACACAGGATTTGAACCAGGTCCTCCAAAGAGATCCTTGCCTTAAAATGTACCAAACACACACACACACACACACACACACACATACACACAAACTAATTAAATGTGCTTTATGCTAAGTTCATGGATCTAGAGAAAGAAGAGGCATTTGAGACCCTAGTCTAGCAATAAGTGTCAAAAACAGACTTCTAAAGCCATATTTTCCAGAACGCTAACAAGATAGAGCAAAAGTCCTGTTGTTACAGGATCAGATTAGGAGAGATCATGAAAATGACAACGGGCTGGACCACATTTAAGAAATCTCATTTTCCGTGATCCCAAACTATTCTCTGACCCAAAGAGATTTGTCCACAGTCGTACATCCTGGAGCCCAAAACACAAGACTTCAGCACAAATCTTCCCATCTCCAAGGTCAGCAATCTCTCCGTTACATAATATTGGTTCCTCTCTAAAAAAGAGTTTAGCTTGTCATGTAAGGGATGATGACTGTGTTCTTCATCATCTTTAAGCACAAATCAGGAAAAAAATGATGTAACTAGAGAAGTTCTGAGTGAACATGAGAGCCTTCATGTCAAACTCTCAAGGGAGACTGTGAAATCTTTAACAAAAGGTAGATTCTCATTCACCTGACCACATAGGGATAGTTACCAGTATAGTTACTATAGATAGTTTATTGCTTCTCAGTCCCTGTCATTTATGCCCTTGTCCCCAAACCCAGATTAATGTAGCCTCTTTAAGAGCAAGGGTTGGGTGATTTTTCACATAGAACCCCAGAATTCCATTTAGAAGGAGCCTCAGACATGCAACTAGTTCAAAAAACCACCAAGAGATTTCCATCCAGAGCAAAATAGATACAAGATTATTTCTGTTTGGAGATCTCCAGTATGAGACTCAGTTCCTCCTGGGGCAACTCATTAGCTCTAATTTGTAGAACAGTTATTTTTCTCCTGATTCTAAATCTACATGTGCCTCTTTGAAGCTTTCATACTCATTCTTGTACACCCTACCCCAATGCCTAAAATAGTGACGTTTTCCCTTTTTTTTCTGGACCATGATGACTTGTTCTCTGATTTCCACATTGTAAAAATGAGGAGACTCTGACTATCAATGCAATTTGTTTTGCTAATATCTTGCAAGATTTACTAGTATTTTGAAACTTATAGTCTTAGGGCATTACCTGAGGATAGGATGGAAAGGACAAATGATTAGCCCAAGGTCATGTAGCCAGTAGCTGTCAAAAGCTTTTTCCATATCTGAGTCCTACTCTATCTCCACTATTATAGCATATCTCCCAACTTGCACAAAACAAATGCTTAATAAATTCTTACTGAATCCTCTATAATGTAAAGATAAACTTCTTACAATAACTATTATAACAGCGAAAAAATGAAATCGGCTGCCTCAGAAGGCCATGGGTGCCTCCTCATTGGAGGTCTTTAAGCAAAGTTTGGAAAGTCACCTGTAGGGTATGTTGAAGTCAGGATACTTGTGGAGGAATGAATTGAAACTACGTGGCCATTGAGATCTCTTCCAACTCTGAAATTCTGCAATCCTATGAATCCAGTTGAATTGAACTGAGTACATAAAGGCTTTAATCAATCACCAAGCATTTATTAAATTCCTACTATGAGCTAGACACTGGGCTAAGTTTGGGAGATATAAATGTATGTCCTTTCTGGTCAAGAAAACAAAAGATGCTGCTAAGAAAACACAGAAAGTAAACAGGCAAAGATGGAAAGAAATTAACATTTTTTTCCTCAAGGAAATATTTACAATGTTATTATAACAAAAGCAAGTTGCCATTTTTTTTCCTAGGCAGAAGGCAAGATTTGACTACATTTTCCATTTTTTCTCAAAACACACTTTATGTTTAAGTTCCCACAAGGGCTTAGAATAATTATTGGGTTTCTTTTCTTTCCTTCACAGAATTTAAAGAGTTGATAAGTAGAGAGATAAATTTGTTATCTTAAAGAAAATGGTACCAAGAGTCTACATTTCCATGGCATAAGCCCAAGGGAGGGTATAAATGAAGAAAAGAACTGTTTTTCTTAATGAGGGAGATGCTAGCATGGAAACTTGAAATTCACAGACCATCCAAATATTTTATTATAACCAGCAGTCTCAGTTTCATTTATCTGTAAACCTTTTCACAGTTCTGCAGGTTAAAAACTATAAATTGACTACCTTGATTTCTCCTTCCTTTCCAAAGATTCACTACCATAATGAAAAATAGAAGAGAAGACATTGGATCAGCAGTCCAATCAGAAAGATGGACATTATGAATGTAACCCATATAAAACTCAGAATATCTTTATTCCAACCCACTAAAACAGATGAATCTAAGCACCTAGAGCAAAGCTACATCTCCTTCTCAGATTTCTGATGGTACCTCAGAGAGGTATGGTCTTTCTCTAATGTTATGAGTTGACTCTCCATTCTGGTGAGTTCTCCCCCAATGTTAATCACACATCACAACAGTTTAATTTAACCAAATAATATCAATTTGATTTTACAAAGGAAGGTTGACTGAGAAGATCTAACCGGAACAGAACTACAAACTTTTCCCCCCCAACGTTTGAGGGTACCACCTTGGTCCCTATGAAGAATGGGCTCAAACTTGAAGCAGATTCTACAAAGCATTTGCCCCTCTCATTTCATTTCCTAATTGGCACAACCACTAGAAAAAAAGGCATCTCAACTATTCCTGGGCATGGCTCCTCCTCCTCAGGTAGTCTGCTGTCTAAGGTAGGAGCAAACTCTGGCCTGGCTTTGTCATAGTTTACTCTCCCAACCTTTTGAGGCTTCTAGGTCATAAAATCACCAATACTCTACCTAAAAGAAGGAAAAACCTAGGCACAACATAACAGAAGCAAGAACAAGGGCCCTATGACCACAGGCCACAGAGTTGTGACCCATTAGGAAACTAAAGAACAGAGGCCTTCCTCTCCACATGGAGGCTTTCCATAATTCTTTGGCTACTCATTTGAATGCAACCAGACAGGAAAGAGACAATGCTTGGGCTGGTCAGTGCCTGTTGAATGCATATTTGGGGCTGGCTCAGCAGTCAGTCCCAAGGCTTTCCTCCCTCACATGGCAAGTAGACTGGAAACAAAATCTGAAGAGGTTTTGAATCCACCTGGAGATTGCAACCACTTGAACCCAACTGTGAAGGCAAGGGCTCAATGGATAGTCCTCCCTCTTACAGAGACTATGTAGGGGGCTCCCTTTAGCAGTACTGATCATGAGATTTAATGCCTCAGACAGAGACAGAGCCAATAAGTCTCTATAAGCAGGATTCAAACCCAGGCCTTCCTAGCCTTGGGCTCAGCATGTGACCCTCCACACTCTACTGCTTCTGAAGTCAGATAGGACAAAAGAGAAAATCTGACTTCTGGATTATCCATATCCAAGATCATGTGAATAATGAAAACAGTGGTTGCCTTTCCCTCCCCCCCCCCACCATGTAAAGTGACATTTCATTGGAACCTCACAACAATCCCATGATAAAGGTGCAGTGATATATAGGATTTTATCAATGGAAATGACATTCAAAAAGAAGAATCACCATCTACTTTTGCCAATGCACCCCAAGGACCATGGGACATTTCCATCTGATATGTGGCTGAATAATTCCATCAGAGCTGGGAGCTTCTTAGAGCAGGGACTATCTATTCTCTTTGGACCCTCAGGGCATAGCACAGTTCTCCACAAATAATAAATTCTTCCTTTATTCATTTGCTAATCATTCCCCCAATTTACAAATGTGTTGTATGACCTTGGGCAAGTCACTTAACCTTCATTCTTCTTCTATGCACTAAAGTGGTTGAATTAGATGACTTTTGAAGAGCCTTTCAGTTCTAATCCCAGGAGCATTGGAGAATCAATGGGATAGCTGCTTGCCCAAGGTCACACAACTAACTAGTTTCCCATTTTTTTTCCCATCAACACCCGTGACGCATGACTAGACAAGACAACGCACCATCCTGGTAGAAGAAAACAACCAAGAGAAAAAAGGAGACATCTATCCATCTGGTCCAGCAGAACTCCCCCATGGAATGCAGCTTAAATCATTTTCCCCAGGATGGCTGAAGGCTGAAACTTCCGTAAGCCATTCCGCTCATAACTCTGACTTTGAAAGCTGATAAAGTGCTTCATTCAACCCAGTGAATGAACTGAGTAACGGCTCTGCATGCAGGGATTCAAATGGGACACAATATCCTGTGTCAGGACATAGATCAATTGCCAGAGAGGAGGCAGCATTCAACTCTCTGATACGGCTGTTAAGAGGGTCAGATTTATGACAAAGACCGACTTGGATGGAAAGACCAATGGTGAATCTATCAAGAGACCCGCAATATAATTTGGGAGTGAGTGATTTCTCTCCATATCCAACTGGAGCCTTGTATTAGCTTCAAAGGGAGCGAAGATAAAATGTCAGAAGCCCTGAACATGAAGAATTTATAAGTACAATTAGCTGACGTCACCAGCTGGCAAAGATGTCCTTCCAGTTAAGGTGCCCTTCCAAATGGATGGTTTGGGTGGCCTGGATTCGGCAGCTGTTGAAATCTCCATTTGGTTTTCATTTTAGCAATATTAGAGGGCAAGTCTAAAGAACAATGTTTTGGGGGTAGCTAGGTGGTACAGTGGATAGAGCACTGACCTTGGAGTCAGGAGTACCTGAGTTCAAATCTGGCCTCAGACACCTGTGTGACCTTGGGCAAGTCACTTAACCCCATTGCCTTGCCAAAAAACAAAAAAGAACAATGTTTTCTCCTATTGTTGAATTATCCAAAAAAAGTTTTCAGACAACTCATGTCATGCCGTGGTACTGCCTAAGGAAGTATGTTATAAATTCCTCTTGGGAAAAATGGAAGATTGTATCAAGCACCCTAACTAGATTGGGATGATTTTGTTCAAATTCAGCTATAAATAAGTTAGCATCAACTAAGTAAGGCATAGCACACAATGGATGTAGACCTGGCCTCAGAATCAGGAAAAGCTGGGGCTAAGTCCTGCCTCTAACACATACTGGACATGTGATCTTGAGTAAGTCACAGCTCCTCAGAGAAGGTACATCTTGCATTGGTGGAGGGAGTGGTCTCATCTGGGAATCCCTATGCCAATGAAATCACCAGTCCAGCCCCCATCCTAAGTAAAAAACAACTGTTATCTTTATTCATGGAGTCATTCCCAGACACAAACAGAAGTAAGCCAAAGTGGAGTGGGATTTAAGGAATGCCTTGACCCCAAATATCTTCCCATCATTTCTATAATACTCATTATTAGATATTTTGATAAATATTTTGATAAAAAAAAATGCTTCCAGAAATTCCCTGAAAAATGCAAATGCTTTACCTGGAAGATGTATTCACATCCATTCATCCTTCAGGAAGGACGCCTTTGAAGGTCAGCCGAAAACAGAATGAGACCCGCAAGGAACAATGAAGCTGGCAATTCTGCATCAGGGGCATGTGGAGAGTGGGGAGGTGCACTTATTTGTTGACTATTACTATAGGCCCAACAACATGGAAGTGCTTCACAAATATTATTGTACGAGATCCTCACATCTATCTGTGTAGTAGATGTCATCATTATCTTCATTTTACGAGTGAGAAAACTGAGGCTGAGAGAGATCGCCAGAGAATAGGGAAGAAGAGCAACTCTCAAAGAGGGGAAGGGGACTCAGTGGAGAAAGGGAAACTGAAAAAATATTGAGGACAAACAGAACCTATAACACAACTTGGCCAAAAGGTAAGGCATTCAGGCAACTTGGAAAGTATGAACACATTTCATTCAAATCAATCAATGTTTATTAAGCACCTACTACACACAAACACAGGACTTGTCCTTGGTCCTGAGAACACAAGAAATATGGCATTATTTTTTTCCTCAAGGGATTTACTGTCTAACAGAAAAGGTGGGTATATGGCATGTACACAGTCATAATGATACAATGTTTTCTGCCTTAGAATGAGCCTTCCCCTACCTCCTAGAGAAGGAAATGAAGTCAAAAGCCTCTTAATGATATCTCACTAACTTTGATAGCTTCATTTTTTAAGATTACTATTGCAAAGACACAGGGGAAGTGAGCAGAACCTTGGCTAATCCACAAACTTGCTCCCTGAATAGAAGAAAGTAAGAAAGACCATGAAATAAGAGACATAGGAGGAGAGTAAAACAGTCTAAGTCTTATCAGAACACTTTGTAAAGATTGCTGCTGTTAATGTTGCTGCTAATCAGTCGTGTACAACTATTTATGTCACATAAAGGGTTTTCTCAGCAAAGTTTCAGTAATGACTTGTCATTTCCTTCTCCAATGGATTATTCAATGAATCAAAAAGTATTTGTTACAAAGCTTCTATGTCCCAAATATTAAGCTAGACCCTGGGGATACAAATATCAAAAATAAAACCATTCTTACTCTAGAAGAGCTTATAGTCTAAGGGCAGAGATAAAAATTGTTTCTGTCACCAAATGCGGTGCTTCTTCCAACACACCATGCTTTTATTCCTCTGTTAGGCTCATGATGGTAGGTGTTTAATAAACTTTCTACACATTCATTGACCAAGAACACCAAGAACAGCTCTAATCTCTGGAACATCATCAGTTTCCTTCTCTGGGCCTAGATGATCTTATAAGTTAGCTTCTAGCACTACCAGTTTTCAATTCCATAAATCAAACCAGCTCATATTGAAATAAATTGTCAAGTGCCAAGGAGGCATTTTAACTTCCTCTTTCATGTCCCGCCGATTTTTTTTTAAATTGATAGACTTTGTAACCAGAATGCATGGTTCAATCAGTTATCAATAAACAGAATATATGGGGTGTTCAGGGAGGACTAGCATTTCTGATGTGACGGTTTGGTGAGCCCTTTTCAGGGCTTCTCATCCACCTTTGGGAGTCACCCAACCACCCAACTTTCACCTGTGATTCTAAGAAGCTATGAAATTGGAATGGGAGAATATTCAAAAGACAATAGCAAGCCAAAGTGACTATGTTGGTATAACTCTCTTTCTGACCTGAAGGATAAGATGCTATAAGCTTCCATGTGAAAGAGGGGCCTCAGGCCCTCTCACCTGGATCTAGCATAGCATAGAGAGAATATGATCCTGAGATTGCTTCTTTCTCTTATGTGTCCATTTATGTTCAAAAGGTCAGGGAAATAAGGCGCCAGAAGCCGGGAGCTGGACTCCGTGCCAGATTTTCTAGAAGCCGGTTGGTAGAAAACAAAATTCTAAGTGACCTGCTTGACCTAGCCAACAGAGATGTAGACTCATACATCCAGGAATGGACCATTTGGAAATGAGACTTGGCGAATAATGTCTTGTAGATGCTGCATTCAGTCTGAGTTCATTTACCCCAAGGATTGAAGTACAATAGGGGAGAGTGTACCCTTAAGGATTGAAGAAAAATGTTTATAGCTTCTGCTCTTTCTAGAGATTCTCAATAAATACCCTTTCATAAAAGTTATCTGATGTTAATTAATTAAATGGAATGGGTAGACTAATAGTGAGGGAAGGATACCAGAGTGAGAGTTTTAAATGATTGAATTAGAGAAGACACCAAACCCTCAGAAATACCCTAGAAATATGAAGGGGAAATGAGATTAACCTTATTCTGGAAAAGTCCAAAGCCTTTCTACACAATCTAGAATGACCCCCTTCATATTTTACTTTTCTTAAGGATTATCAACATTTTAACAGAAGACCCCTGAGGATATGGTGCTTTCCCAGTTCAAATCTTGGAATTTCAGATGCTTCTATAAGCCAGGGGCCAAAATAATAATTAAATTTTAGTGTTTTCCGAATCCTACAGGCAGCTTCCCTCTTCACCTCTGCCCCAAACCATCAGTATCTATCAGATTGTGGACAATTCATTATCTTAATCAATGGTAAACTCATGTTCCCAACAATGCTGAAAATTTTAATTCCTAGCTCCCAAAGCAAAATTATCAGCCCTCTCTCTAGTACATTAACAGAAAGGTGTTTTCCATACTCCCTTCTAGGGGACCCCTAAATCAGCCAGTTGGACAGTACAAACATTTATTAAGCTCTTACTATATATCAGACACTAAAAAGTACTTTTGAGCAGTGACTTCAGGATTCAGAGATGGAAGGAATCTGAGTTAATTATCTATTCTGACACGCTCATTTTATAGAGGAGAAAACTGAGACCCAGAGAGAGGAAGAGCCTCGTTCAAGGTCCCACAGGCAGCAAGCAAAAGAGCTGAGATTCAAATCCAAATCTCCTGATTTCAAGTCCAATATTCCCATTCTACCATACCTAAGAAAACTTAAGAAAGGAATAACACTGAAACTGAATCAAGAGTGACCAGAAACACATGGCTGTGTAAACTGTTCTCCTCCCCCCCCAATATTCTTTGGACTCTCAGAGAGAAACTCTCAGATGCTAAGTCTGATGCCCAATGACACAACCAGGTCAGATTCCAAATGTGAAAAATGTTCTGTTGAAGAAAATCAAGTTACGTTGCAAAGGTCATTCCAACCGGCTCATTCAATACTAGGAGGAAGAATGTGTTCAGCCATCAATATCAACCTTCACAGAGTTCTTGACACAAATAGCTTAAATTTAAGGCCCTAGAGTTGTAGATTAATAGCCATAAGGGATATCAGAGACATCATAAAGAGATTCAGGATATCAAGGTCCTGCACCTGACAGATGAGGAAACAGAGGCTTAAGGTAAGGGATGCAGTGGTGGGTCCAAGATCACACCGGCAGCTGCTGCAGAGTTCACATCTGAACCTTCTTTTGATGCCAAATCCAGTCCTCTTTCCCCAACTGCAAGATACTCCAGCTTCACCTATGAGGCTCTCTCCTGAAATTGGAATTGTGTGGACTATAAAACTGACTTGGTTTTAGGACTGCTAACTTGTCTAAGAAAAAGCACAGTTAGCTACAACAAACCAAGGAAAGAACACTAGGTCTGGGGTGAGAGGACCGTCTCCCTACTCTCTGCATCCCCCAGACTGCCACAGTTCTGTTTAGCCTCAATGGACCTTTCTCATTTTTCAAATGTGGAAAATGATGCCTTGAGCAGGAGTGATCTGCCCTAAGTCAAACAGGTAGCGACCAAATGAAATAGCAATAGAAACCCAATGGGGCTTGGATTCACTTGAATTGAATGTCACTAAACACATGCTCTCTCTAGAGACCGAGACTGATGCCAACAAGAAGCATCCCTTTACTCTTCCTTGTGTGTACCCACGTTGACCTTGCAAGTTCCTTTACGCCTCCCCCCTAAAACCTGAGCATTGGCAGACATTGAGGTTGGTGGGTATAGAAGTCTTCATCTCAAGTACAGCGTTGAGTTAAGCATGTCCTGTCTGGGGATTAGGGTGGGAGGCAGTTAACCAAAAGGAGGCAGATTACAATTTGTTTCATTGAGTTGATTGATTTTTCTGTCATGTTTAAGCAGAAGGGAAAATATATCAATATATTAGAGATATGATGATGATGATGATGATGATGATGATGATGATGATGATGATGACGACAATGACATTTATCTTTCATTCTCAAAGAAGACCATGACATCAAGGAGGTAATGCCATCACAAGTGCATCGATTGGATTTGAATGAAGGGAGGCTGTCCAAAGTCATTAGCCTCACTTTCTCTTCCAGGGTCATCTAAGGCCAGTGGCTAGATATGGATCAGGATGATTGGAGATAGCCCTGGATGTGAGGTAGTCAGGGTGAAGTGACTTCCCAAAGTCAGACAGTTAGTAAGTGAGGCCGGATTTGAACACCTGTCCTCCCAACTCCAAGGCCAGTGTTCTATCCACTGAACCACCTAGCTAACCTTATTAGAGATATATGAGTATTTTTTAGTTACAAAACCACCTAAAATGTCAAGGTAATTGTTATGCTGTTTTCTAGTAAAGAAATGAAGATAGGGGGTAAGAATTTACCAACCAATTTTCTATCACACCTGTCACTCAAGTAGTTTGACTATCTCCATTTGATGTATAGAGCTAGGAAATTATCATAGAGATGGAATTGTTTGGTGAAGAATAGGCATGTTTCCCCTGAAAATGCTCTTTGAAAGCTTTTCGCAAAGAGTTCCACGCAAGCAAACAATTATTCTAAGCGTGAGTTTGAACATTAACACTCAGAATATAAAAAAGCCCTTGGCTTATCTGGTTTTTGTTTGCCAGCAACAAAAGATTACTTTAAATTGTAACCATAAGCAGTTTTATTGGGAGACCTAAGAAAATGATTTTAGCTACCTCAAGGCTACTAGGGCTCTTCTAGGAAATAAACAAAGAGATAGCAGAAATTTAAGGAGAAATCTTGAAAAACTCAAAGACTTTCCCCAATTTCACTTCAGATTTTTTGCTGCATTCAAAAGTCATGTATTTGTCCTTGGTAATTTGGGTTTTAGTGAATGGAGGAAAAAACAGAGCAGGCTGGACAAATGGTACTGATTTTGAAGGTAGAGGACCAAGGGAATTTGGTTGTAACCATCTGAGTGATGTGGAGCAGATCACTCCCCCTCCCTGGGCATCAGTGTCCACATCTGAAAATTGAAAAGGGTTCTACTACACCACTGGAGTCACCCATTTCAGACTGGAAGGGACTGTAGCCATCATCTGCCTAACCCTTTCATTTTACAAATGAGGAAGCTGAGGCCCATAAAATTCAAGCAACATAGCTGAAGTAATAAAAGATAAAGTGGACCCACCCCAAAGTTTCCTTCCAATAATAAATTTATGATCCTATGAATAATTGCATTACAAACTTCAAATCCAAATGAGCAAACCCCCATAGTGAAGAAGAATTCTATTCCAAGTTGATGTTCTGTATGCATTTCACATTCCCACAAAGCTCTGCCTACAGTAAATGAGACTGATTATGTCCTGAGATACAGCCTTAGAGGAGCTGTTTATACAGATTAACTCACTAATGAGTGACATCTCCATTTCTAAACATCTGTTTGAGACCTCCAAAGCTTAAACTCTTGACTCTATCAGCAGCCCCCTGCCACCTTCTTAGCCACCTTTCCTCCAAATTATTATTTATTTCAAATGAAGGAATGGAATCTTCTGGGAGAGGACAGTCTGCTGCAGTGATTATATTTTTTTGGTTTATCAGTAAACATTGATTAAGCTCCTACTATATACAGATACTCTGCTAAGGGTTGGAGATTACAGAAAGAGGCAAAAGATGGTAGCTGCCCTCAAGGAGCTTAGAATCTAATAGGAGAAACAACATGCAAACAAATATATGCAAGCTATATACAGGATTACTGGGGAATAATTAAAAGAGGAGATGCACCAAAATTAAGAAAAGTTGGGAAACGTTTTCTATAGAAGATGGGATTTTAATGGAGACTTAAAGGAAGCCAGGGAGGTCAGTAATCAAAGCAGAGGAAAAAGAACATTAGAGGCATGGATGATGGGTAAAGAAAATGTTTGGTAGAGAGAAATCAAGTGTCTTATTCATGGAACAGTCAGGAGTCCATGTCCCTAGATCAAACAGTAGATGTTTGGGAGGAAGTAAAGCATAAAACTGGAAAGATAGAAGGGGGATAGGTCATGAAGGTCATGAATGGCAAACAGAGCATTTTCAATTTGATCCTGGAAATAATAGTAGTTTAATACTCCTAAATAATAGTTTATTCAGGTGGGATAAAATGATCAGATTTGTTCTTTAGCAAAATCAATTTAGTGGTTGAATAGACAATGAACTAGAAGGGGGAGAAGCTGGAGTCAGGGACATCCCCCCAGCAGGCTATCGTTGTATTTTGACTCTAGAATCCAGAAGAGGACAACCAGTATGGGAAATGATGCCAACAATTGGTGAAAGAAACCACATCTCAATGGACAAAGTCAAATTGGTTCCTCAAAATTGATTCTGGTAGCAAGAAACTAGATTCAAATAGAATATCGAGATTTTTCTGAACTGTGTGCATCCGAGGGAGCTATGAGGATATCTCAACAAATGTCCAGGAGAAAATTCCATCGTCATTCAATTTAGCCCATTGTAGCCAAGCAGTCAATCACCTTAGATAAGTGGGGGTGGGGTGAAGAAGAGGGGAAAAGGGGCTCAGTGACATGGAGTCCAATAAATATCCCACTGACCAGTCTTCCTAAGATAGGAATAAATGAGCAGGATTGGGTGGGAGTGGGGGGGGGGGGGGGAGTCATCCAATTTTAACATCATCTCCAAATAACAGGTCAAGAAACCAGCCTAGAGAATAAAGTATGAAATCACTTTCACGGGTTTGTGAACATTATGGCTCCAGCCAGTTTGTTATAATATTCTTTTTTTTAGGTTTTTGCAAGGCAAATGGGGTTAAGTGGCTTGCCCAAGGCCACACAGCTAGGTAATTATTAAGTGTCTGAGACCGGATTTGAACTCAGGTCCTCCTGACTCCAAAGCCGGTGCTTTATCCACTGCGCCACCTAGCTGCCCCTGTCATAAGATTCTTTAAGGGATTTTTAATCCTACTTCTTTAGAGTTCAGCTCTTGGTTGATATCAGCTTACAAGACATAAAGATAAATTATGCATTTAGGTGTTGTCTAACCCTTAATATTACAGGGAGAAGTGGATAAGGTTGGGCTTCATCAAAGTTCAATTAAAGCAAAGGTGATTTTAAAAATCCTCCTCAAAGAGAAGGTGCTCCATGGAGAAGGAAACCAGATCAGCTTCAAATGCAATTATCTTAACAAGGGGTAAGAGGGAAAGAGAAAATTGTGCCTGAGTCTTGTAGTCTCTACCACAAAAGGTCTGATGTTCAATGTAGCTGAGAAAAGTCGTCCCCACCCTAAACCAAATCACCTTTAACTCATTCAGATCTAAGGGACAGTATCTAGCTGCCCCCAATGAATTCAAATCATCTAGCCTCCAATGAGTGCAGAATGAGTAGAATGAGTAGATGTGACTGCTGAGCTCCAGGACTCAGCTTAATGACTCTTATATATAGTAGGTGTCTAATAAATGCTCACTGACTGGATTGCTGTAATTTCTGAAAAATCATGGAAAATAAGAGATTTGTTGTAGTACAGAAAAGAACAGGCAGATGGCATGTTATTGTTCAGTCATTTCAATCATGTCTGACTCTTCTTTGACCCCATCTGGGTTTTCTTGGCAAAGATCCTGGAGTGGTTTGCCACTTCCTTCTCCAGTTCATGTTACAGATAAGGAAACTGAGGCAAATAGGGTGAAGTGACTTGAAATCACCCAACTAGTAAGCATCTGAGGCCCTATCTGAACTCAGGTCATATGGACTTCAGGTCTGGTGCTCTATCCACTATGCCATCTAGTTACTCTACAGACAGTTCCCAATTTTCAAAAAGGGGAAAACCTATAGGTCAGCAAATTTTATTTCATTGCTAGTAAAAAAAATTAGAGCATATTATGAAAAGGATCTTATCATCAATAATTATTCTGCTGTCTTTTGAACCCTGTGTTAGACATCTTTCATGACCACAGATAGTCCCACACTAAGCTAGCAAGCTTGATTGTCTACCATTCTCACCAAGGGAAATTTAAATGGAACATATAAAGGAAACTACCATCAGTAGAGGAAAGGGGATGAATCTCTAATTTGAACCAGATAAAGGATCATTGAAGGCCCTCAAATACACACAACACACTCTCACACACAGAAAGAGTATGGTATAGATATGTTCAAGCTCAATGGATGCAAGATAATAAAAATAAAATGAGATATGATTTGAAAAGTATTTTGCAAACCTTAAAGAGTCATGTAAATTCTTATTACTATTATTAATACCAGAAAAAGAGTAGTCACAAGCAAGAGGTAAACAGAAAATGAAATAACTAGAATCTAAAAAATGACCCAGATTACCTCTTAGTTTCCATTCCTCCCACATCACAGAGGCTATTTAAGGCCAAGAGACTCTCGTAGTAGCCAGATCAACTCCATTAGTCCTGTTTCCTAAAAATCAGGTCCTGAGATGAATAATTCTGGTGAAAGGCAAGCAAGAAGAATAACTTGTGTGACATATCCCTCACTATAATAAACCTAATTGTGCAACTCACGCCTCTACTCATTTGCTTGGTCGGTATGATCATCTTAGTTGCAAAGGACTAGTAGTAGGAAATGGTTGGACAAATTGTGGTACATTGCTGTAATAGAAAATTATTGTGTGTCATTGTTATTTGTCCTTCATTCTCAAAGAAGACCATGACATCAGGAAGATGTGCCAAGCCATGCAAGTGAATTGGATTTAAATGAGGGAGGACTGTGTAAAGTCATCAACCTTAATTTCTCCTCCAGAGTCATATGGATCCAGTGGCCAAATATGGATCAGAATGACTGGAGATTGGGTCAAAGGCAGTAGGAGGTTTTGACCTTTTTAGTCTAGAGTCTCAAGCAATGCCCATTCTGTGATTAAGGCTAGGTAAGCATTTTTCTATAATAAATGATGAAAGAGATGACTTCAAAGAAACCTGAAGAATGTGACATGGAACAGAAACAGAAGAACAATTTTGGCCAGAACAATATCTTTGTAAAGAAAAATACCTGAAAAATTGGGAAGAACTCTGATCAAAGCAAAGACCACCTTGCATTTCCAGAAGATCTATGAGGATTCATGTTACTTACCTCTTGGAACAGGTCTACAAAAGCACATAGGTACACATTTTTGGATGCCATCACTACTATGTGGATTCATTTTGCTTGGCTATAATTTGCTTTTTTTTAATTTTAAGGATATTTTTCTTTCTCTCATTCAGTTGGGGAAGGGAAGGGCATTAGGGCACAAGGAAATAGTGATGCAGAGAGAGAGAGAGAGAGAGAGAGAGAGAGAGAGAGAGAGAGAGAGAGAGAGAGAGAGAGAGAGACTGTAACATTTTTAAAATGTACATAATAGAAAAGAAGTCACAGATAAGTTAAAAAGAAGTTTGAAATAGTGATTTCATTTTTGTATTTTATTCTATATATGGAAACTTTTGCCATTTAAATTCATAACAAAAATTAATCTAAGGTATAAAAATATTAAAGATATAATTGGTAATTTTAGAAAGCATAGATTCAATTGCAGGATGTTTGTGGTTACAAAGAAATGAAAACTGAGAGAATGTCCATCAATTGGAGAATAACTTAACAAACTGTGGTATATGTATGTCATGGAACACTATGGTTCTATTAGAAACCAGGAGGGATGGGAATTCAGGGAAGCCTGGAAGGATTTGCATGAACTGATGCTGAGTGAGATGAGCAGAACCAGAAAAACGCTGTACACCCTAACAGCAACATGGGGGCAAAGATCAACCTTAATGGACTTTCTCATACCAAAAGGGCAATAATCAGACACAATTTGGGGGTATCTGTGATGGAAAATACCATCTGTATCCCGAGAAAGAACTGTGGAGTTTGAACAAAGACCCCTGGACTATTACCTTTAATTAGCTGTCTTATTATGTAATTCTGCTATATCTCATACTATATATTTCTTCCTTAAGGATATGATTTTTCTCCCATCACATTCAACTTAGATCAATGCAGACTATGGGAATGATGTAAAGACTAGCAAACTGCCTTCTGTTGGGGGGGGAAGCAAGATTGGGGAAAATTGTAAAACTCAAAATAAATAAAACCTTTATAAAAATTAAAAAAAATACAGAGAATTTCAAAAGAGAGTGAGAGCAGAAAAGTGGGGGGAAATAAAGGCTGGGAACTGATGCATATGGTAGAACTGAGTGGGAATTGTTTTAAAGACATGGAAGGGGGCAGCTAGGTGGCACAGTGGCTAGAGCACCGGCCCTGGAGTCAGGAGGACCTGAGTTCAAATTTGACCTCAGACACTTAATAATTTCCTAGCTGTGTGGCCATGGGAAAGCCACTTAACCCCATTGCCTTGCAAAAGCCTTTAAAAAAAAAGATATGCAAGGTGAACATATTTGTAAGAAGTAAAGGAGAGAATAAATAGGGAGATAGTGAAGATTATAGAGACTAAGGATGATGGGGGTGGGGTAAAAAGATGGGAGGGAATGAGATCAAAGTTACTACAAAGGGGGCTGCCTTGGCAAGCAGAAGAGTCTTCATCAGAAACTGGAATAAAGTAGGAAATAGCGATAAATGGCATAAGAAAAATGTGAGAAAGAAAAGAAGGAAGAACTCAGAAAAGAGCCTCAAATTTGGGGTTCAAGTATGAGATCTGACTTCAACTGAGAGAGTGGGAAGGAGATAGTGGCCCTAGGGAAGGAGATTATGTTGTAGAGGATAGAATGTCAGACTTGGAAACAGGAAGCCCTGGGTTCAAATCACTTTTTACACTTGGTATTTGTGTGTCCCTGTGCAAGTAATTGGGACACAGATCACAGGATCATAGATTTTTAAGTTAGAAGAGACCTTAAAAGTTATCCAGGGGCGGCTAGGTGGCGCAGTGGATAAAGCACTGGCCCTGGAGTCAGGAGTACCTGGATTCAAATCCGGTCTCAGACATTTAATAATTGCCTAGCTATGTGGCCTTGGGCAAGCTACTTGACCCCAATTGCCTTGCAAAAACCTAAAAAAAAAAAAAAGTTATCCAAACCAACTCCCTCATGTTATAGGTAGGGAAAGTAGAGTAGAGAGAGGGTAGGGAGTTGGTTTGCCCATTACCATACAGATATGAAGTGGCAATACTAAGATTTGCATCCATGGCTTCTGACTCCGATGCCAGAAATCTTTCCATTGTTAACACACTATCTCTCTATTTCTTCATCCGTAAAATGAGGATAATAATAATTTACAGGGCTGGGGTGAGACTAATGAGCTGATGTAAATAAAGCTCCAACTATATTCCTCCTGCCCATCCATCTCCACCAATCCCTCCCCTTAAACTGGAAAAGGCATCCTGAATGGGACTTATTAATGATAGTGCTTCTAAAGCTCCAGAAACTATTTCCAAAGTATCTCTTCCCCGCTGCACAGACATATAGGGAGAGTCAGAAATCCAGGTGTTTTAGGGGAGAATTCCTCTTGTGCTGAACTTAGCTGTATAATTAATGATATGAAGCATCTTTGCATAGTTCACTTCAAAAAAGGAAACCAGAAGGAAATCCAGTCTTCATTCTTCCACTGGAATTGGAAGGATGAGAGCTGCTCACTCACCTCCCTCTTTGATCCCCTTACTTCTACTAAGTTTTCCTCAACTGCCCTTTGTGTTCTTGGGTGCCATTCTATGGTGCCATCCAATGCTTAGCACACAGTACCTGGTTAGAAGATAGTTGATGATGATGCTTGTCCTTCATTCTGGAAGAAGATCATGACATCAGGGAGGTGATGCCAATGCAAGCCCATGAATTAGACTTGAGGGAGGCAGGGGTGGCTGTGCTAAGTCACCAGTCTCACTTTCTCCTCCAATGCCATTTGGCACCAGTGACCAAATATGAATTAGAATGACTTTCACTGGCCCTGGATGTGAGACAGTCAGGTTTAAGTCACTTGCCCAAATCACACAGCTAGTAAATGTCAAGTGTCTGAGGCTGGATTCGAACTCCCAGCCTACTGACTTCAAGGCCAGTGCTCTAGGTCCACTAGTTGCAGTTGACTGACTGACTGCCCTTGGGCAAGATATTTTCTCTCCCTGAACTGCAGCTGCCCTCTTAATAACTGTGATGGGGCACCCGTGTGGGAAATAGCAGGGCCCTGTTTCTTGGAAGAAGACCAAACTCTCCCCCCTACCAGTGGATAGAAGCAATCTCTTTCCATTGGCTGCATAGCCCAAATAGTGTGCTTCTTTAAAAATACCGGACTGGAAAAGGGAAAAAAAATTATAGCAGCTCTCTTTGTGTAGCAAAGAATTGGAAATTGAAGGGATATCCATGAATTAGGGAATAATTGAAAAAGTTGTGGCATACGATTGTGATGGAATATTAGCATGCTTTTAAAAAATGACAAACAGGATAATTTTTGAAAAACCTTGAAAGACTTACATGAATTGATGCAAAGTGAAATGAACAGAACCAGAATACCATACACCATAACAGTGATACTATTCAATAAAATGCTGTGAATGACAGTTATTCTCAGCAATCCAATGATCCAAGACAATCTCAAAGGACTAATGATGAAGGACACTATTCTGATATTGTACAAATACAGACTGGAGGATGTTATTTTTCATTTTCTTTCATTCTTTTTCTTTTATTCAACTTTTCTTGTACCAAATGACTAATATAGAAATGTTATACACGATTAAAAAGCAACACCAGATGGGTTTGGGGATGAGGCACAATGGAAAAGCACAACTTGGCAGAACTGTACTATGTAAGAACTGAATTAAGGTGTGAACCTAATTCTCCTCCTCTTTTCTGAGTCTGAGGTGGTATTGGGGGGGGGGGGGTAGAGATGAGCATATGTTCTCGTTAGATCTTTTAAAGTCAAAATTCCTTTGTAAAAACTAAAACTAATCTTACTGTTAAAGGAGTAATGTAACTGGGGTATAGGGAGCCCCTAAAACTAGGGTACTTATGTCAGTGGCAAAAATTAGACCATTTCCAAACCCTTTAAAGGTACCAGAGAAGGTACTTCACCCTGGGGGGAAGTAAAAAGATACTTCACCTTGGGGGAGAAGTAAGAAATAACATACCTGGCCTCCAGGGAAAGGGTGGGGGATGGTGGAGGGGTCAGATAGCCATTGTTACATCAATTAGACAATGACTTCCAATATCCTTTTCATAGTGAAAGGCAATGGACCTACAAATACAAAAGTAGAACTGTCTCTACCCTTAATGAATTTACATTCTACCCTAAGGGGTCAGTTATTATCTCAAGTAGAATTTAAACCCTAAGTCTGCTAGAACCTGAGTGGCCTTGACCAAGGCATTTCTCCTCTTCGTTTGACTCAGTTCCTCCTTCTATAAGAAGATAGTTTCTCTCCCCATTTCTAAGTCTTCTGAAGCCAAATGATTCTCAAGACTAGTGCCTTCAGTTCACCTTCCCAGACATGGGATGCATTGTTGTGTTAAAGGCAAAATTGGCCAGGACTCCTTGGCTACAACAAAAGGAAGAATCAGACCAATTAACCTGGAATTCATGAGTCAAATTATAACAACTTATTTTAATTTGTGGTTATTGAAGGGATAATGACTTTTCTACAACTTTTGCATCTTTCACTTCATCAAAAGAAATTGTTAAATGCCACAACCACTGGATCAACGAGGAAAGCAGTTTTTCCCCATCATCCCTTTGACCCTTTTGGAACATTGGAGTTGGGTGGGTATTTATTTGCTCTATCTTCAATAGGAAGAAAGTGAAGGCAGAGATGCAAGGCAACTTTGCTGCTGGCAACTTGAAGGGTAGAAAATATTCTGTGCATAATGTCAAAACTATTTACATGTTGCGAACAACGCCATCTCAGAGCAAAAACCCGAACGCCATAAATATTTGACTAACTTCCAATGGAATATTTATGATGGTTTTCCCCAGAGGAATAATTGCAATCTTCATAAATGACTGCTGCAAAAGAAATAAAAAGGAGAGCTTTGGAAAACTGTGGTAGTCACACTCTACCTCTTTCCAGCAAAAGATGAAATACATAAAGACTGGGGCAACTTTGAAAATCTATTTTTTCAATCTTGGCTCCAGACTCCATATACAAACGTTGTAACACTCCATCATCATGAAGACCAAAATATTTATCAGGAAATGGTTCTGAAACAGGGTAAATATTGAAAGCAAGAGCTAAACTTCCCTATCTCAGGCTCATCTCCCCTTTACTTCTCAAAAACTCTCATTTTCCATTACACTTTGTAACCAGGGCCTTATATTTCATTGACATTGATACACATATATGTATCCTTACTAATTAGGTAGCCACTTAACTCATTTAATCTCTGTTTGCCTCAGTTTCCTCATTTGTAAAGGTAGATAATAATATGTGAGAACATACACACATACATATCCATATACATGTGTATGTGTGTATTTATTGCTTATATAGACACCATGTGCAAGCATATACAGGTGTGGATATCCACATGTGTTTATGTGTATATATGTGTCCCTGTGTGTTTATAAATCTAGACACCTACTCATGCATACACATATTTCTGGCAAGATCCATAGAACTCCCAAGTTCTAAACCAGGCCCTCAAACAAACATTTAAGGATAAATTCAATCTGTTGAGATGGAAACAGAGAAAAGACCCAAAGACCGAGGGAGGTCAGTTGGCAGCCAGGCAATCACCTGCGGGTCTAGGAGCCAGGATGTACCATCTGGTGGTTTCCTACTTTAATTAATTATCTTGCCAAGGAAATGCTAAGCTCAGGTGTTTTTCCAATCCTGCTGAAGGAATGTAAATGTAGTGAGCACCCTTGAAATTTCAGCACCCTGGGGAAATGTCCTGATCCTCCTGTCCTAGTTCTGGCTCTGTTCAGAGTTGTTGCATATTTATGCATGTGTTTCATCCTCCATTATCTTTGCATTTGAAAGACACCTTGGCAAAGTAGATAAAGTTTCAGACCGGGTCAAAGAGAGCTGAGTTCAAATGCTGCTTCTAGTTGTGTGACCCTGTGCAAATTACTTAACCCCTCTGAGTCTCAGACAGTAATGGTTTAGGTACTAAATTAAAATTTCATTGTAATGTAGTTCAATGGCATATTAATATGTATATAAATATCATAATCACAAAAAATACTGCAAATGACCTAAATGTCAATGGAAAGAATGTCTATGGGTACATGATAGCTGAAAGCCACATTTATTTCATGTTTTATAAATTTTTTTCTCACGTGATCCTCACAATAATCATGGGGAGGCAAATTTTAAAGTTATCTATCTTTACAAATGAGGAAACTGGGGCAGCTAGATGGCGCAGTGGGTAAAGCACCGGCCCTGGAGTCAGGAGGACCTGGGTTCAAATCCGGTCTCAGACACTTAATAATTACCTAGCTGTGTGGCCTTGGGCAAGCCACTTAACCCCATTGCCTTGAAAAATTTTTTAAAAAGTAATAACAAATGAGGAAACTGAGGAAAACAGAGATTAAATGACCTAAATGGCTACATAATTAGTAAGGATCTAAGGCTAGATCACTGCCAATAAATGGGGAATAGTGTCAGATATTCAGTTCAAGCAGGGAAAAAATGAGTACCAAATATCTGGATACTCAACCTGTCAATGAGAACTAAGAGTTGGAAAAGTAGCTCCAAGTAGGATCTATGTAGGATTTAAAGCTGGGTTGGGGTGGGGGGAGCCCTCCCAAAACAACTGTGATCCAGAGGTGAGAGGTTCAGCTCCTCAAATAGAATGATCACAAAGGCAGGAATCATTTCACATCATTCCTTGTATCCCTAGCACTGTGTAAAGATACTTAACAAGTATTTGTTGGTTGGTTGGTTGCCCGATGTCACATAGGGGAAAGGGGGAGGCACCCAGGTAGATCCCCTAAAAACAAATCCAGTTTTATTTCAGTTGTACAACTCTGACTCCTCAGGACTATTTTCTGAAGCCTGGCCTTGATGAATCAAAAAAACAATCAAAGAATGTGAGATGTCATTAGAATGAGGATTCATTCCATCACCCAATTTCAGTGTTTACTTTCTCAGAGAGCAATCAAGGATACATTAACAAAGACTTTGATGGAGAAGATCTCTCGTTGAACTTAATAAAAACCAAAAGAGCTGGCAGTTAACTGAGAGTTGATAGAATTTTCCCCTTCAAAATGTAAATTTCTGCTTCCCCACCCCCAGTATTTTTAAAGAGTGGGGATTGGTCATATTTATAAAGTATCCATGAATTCATTTGAAAGGTGAAAGATTCACCCAGTAAAACAGAATTGTTAAACACATGTTGCCAAATAAGAGGTGGAGCTGGATCACTGAACTGCATCCTTTAATTGTTTGCTTAGAACCAAAATAATGAATCCTCTGAATGCCTTCACTAGTCCTGAGCTGTACCCCAAGGCCTGTCCTGGGCTCCGTTCTCTGTCCCCTGAGTGATTTCATCAGCTGCAGGAATTCAGTGATTACATCTTTGTGCTTTGCAAATGACTCCCACCCAGATCAGAGAGCTAGAGTGGGGAAGGGAATCTCCGACAGTCCATCAGATAAGGAAACTGAGGCCCAGGGAGAGTAAGTGCTTTGCCCAGAACCTCTCAGGTTGTGAGTAAGCATCAGAATCAAAATCTGAACCTAGGTCCTGGCTTCAGAGCCAGTTTTCTTTCCATTCTGCCATGCTACATCTCTATCCTAATCTCTCTCCTAAACTTTAATTGCATACCCCCAACTGCTGTATCCCCTTCTAGCTGGGATACATCACCTCAAAGTCAATTCAAGTCAATACGCATTTATTAAGCATCTACTGAATGCCAGGTTAGGTCCTAGGAATGCCAAGACAAAAATAAACCAATCCCTGTCCTCAAGGAGTTTGTAGTCTACTCAGCCATCCTCACCCTTCTGTATACAATAAGTTACCAAATCTTTTTTCTTTCTGCCCCCATTGTATCTGGCATGTCCTTCCCCCTTCTCTTCACTCACAAGTCATTATCCTAGAACACACCCCCATTCTGCTGTCTAGACTATCACAATCCTAGGTTCTCTCCTCTCCAAACCCTCCCCCACATGAAGCTTCTTCTATTTGTGTGTGTGTCCTGGAAGTCCTTTTCAGAATATTTCTAGTTCATAATTGAAGAAAACATCAATTTTCATCTTCAGATTAGTTAATCTAAAGTTATATGTTTTCTTGTTCATGGATCACAGATAAAGAACCCTAATTCAGGGGTGGCTAGGTGGTGTAGTGGATAAAACACCAGCCCTGGAGTCAGGAGTACCTGGGTTCAAATCTGGTCTGAGACACTTAATAATTACCTAGCTGTGTGGCCTTGGGCAAGCCACTGAACCCCGTTTCCCTTACAAAAAAAAACTTAAAAAAGAACCCTAATTTTTGATAATCTCCAAAGAGGAGGCTACAGTCTAACCCCAAAGAATGTGTGAGCAATTAGAGGCTGGGAAGATGGGTTCCATCGCATTCTACTTCCATAGACAATTGTGGGTTTTGGTTTCAGCATAGACATGACTCTCTTTATCTGCCCCCCAAACATCCATCACTATGCCCACTCAGTCTGCTTATCCCTAATTTCCCCTCCTTCCAAATTCATGTTATAATTCAGAAATAACCTAATTACTATTGGGCACCCAATGTAGCAACTAAAACTGAGAAAAGTACTTTCCCTTCCCCTAGAAAACTCATCCCATTTCCCTGGTTCACCTCCAAAGATGGACTCTATGTTCTAAGACAAGAATCAGTGAAGACAAGCCCTTCCTCCACTGTTTTCATTATGGAGAGGATGGAAAGTCTTCCAGGGTAGATGCACATGGATGGGTTGCCATCTTTTTCACAGATTTCATTATATTATTTTTCCCCAAAAACCTTCCCTTCATGGGGCGGCTAGGTGGCACAGTGGATAAAGCACGGGCCCTGGAGTCAGGAGTACCTGGGTTCAAATCCGGTCTCAGACACTTAATAATTACCTTGCTGTGTGGCCTTGGGCAAGCCACTTAACCCCATTGCCTAGCAAAAAAAACAAAAACAAAAAAAACCTTCCCTTCTTCCCTATTTCCTTCAAAGGTACTGACATCCTTCCTATCTCCCAGGTTCCCAATTTCAGTGTCTCCTTGAATCACTCACTTTTCCTCCTCCCACATACCCAGTTTCTGAATTTTGTCATTTCTACCTCCACATCTTTGGCATCTGTCCCCTTCTCTCCACTCACACAAAATAAATCATTCTCATCCACCTATTCTGCTGGGGAAAGTCTTCATGTGCTTGGGGTGGAAATCCCCCTAATTTATTGATGGCTTTGAGGTTTAGCCTCAACCTAGTTTCGCCATCTGCCACCAAGCTTCTTGTGGCTATGGGTGAGAGTTGAGTGGCAGGGAGACACCAAAGGTGAAGGAGCAGCCCTGAAAAGGTGAGCTAGCCCTCAGTATCAAAAGTAGGTCCTCCCTGAATATCCCATACATCCCTTTCAAGTCTTAAAGTGCTATTATTACTCTTTATTAAACACCTAACCAATTGCCAGGCACTGTGGTAGGCACTGAGGAGACAGAAATAAAAAGGTACTTGTTTGTAAGGAGCTAACTCTATGGAAGGACATGGGCAAGAATTGCACAGAATGAGAAAGAGTGAATAGGAAGTGGAGGGAGTGCCATAAGGAGATCTTTGCGGTGTAATCTCCACTTGCCCTGACTTAAAGTAGCTTCCTCACCAAAGCAAGCTGCTCGAGATCAGAAGACCTGAATGCCTGACCAGATTGCTTTAGACCCTCTAAGTGTTACCTTTCTTATTCCTAACTTAGAATTATATGAAACACCTTTAATTATATTCGTTATTAATTAATTAATAATTCTCCTAATTACTTAGAATTGTCTTAAACATCTTTCACTAGAAAGATGAATCTAGAAAAAATGGTGACACAAGAAAATTCTGGCATTGCTTCTCCTCCAGTCCCCTTTCTGCCACTGGTTGAGCTCCTCGGGGAGGCTCCACTGGGGGGGGGGGGGGGTCCCAGGCCAGTCGTGTTTCAGTCCCCTCCCCGGCTCCTCTTCTGGACTTGGTCCCACACTACTCTTCAGCATGTTGCCTTCCTCCCCTTCTAGAGCTATCTTTGTGCTTATATTTGTTTCCTAACACGATGCCTGCTACATGGCAATCTTGGTATGTTTTTGTTGCTATTTGTGGGCTCTCAAGTCACCAGCCCCTCACCACTGCAATTATCCAAGGATTGAAATCACTAAGTTATCATCTGACCCCTGACCAAAGACTATCAGGAATGCTGTAGGTGCAGGGCAGCTAGGTGGTGCAGTGGATAGAGCACCAGCACTGGAGTCAGGAGGACCTGGGTTCAAATCCGACCTCAGACACTTAATAATGACCTAGCTGTGTGGCCTTGGGCAAGCCACTTCAAAAACAAAAAGGAAACATGCCTGTCATCTGAAACTCTACTACATATGAGAAGAAGCTATAGCATGTGCTGTAGACATATCCTGGTAAACCACCTTGGTAGTTGGGCTAAATCAGACTGAGGATGACAGACAAGCTTCAAACCCGTCGGTGAATTAGGGGCTGTCTACCCCAAGCAGGGGAAGATCTCCCCAACAGCATGGCCAGTCATCCTAACTTTTATCTTCCCATTGGACTTTGAGGACTCTGAACTCTGAGCAACTCTGCCTCCCTCAAATCCAATTCACATACAAATTGAGATCTTGCAATGTTTTTGGCCCTCTGAAAATGAAGGACATGCCACAAGAAGAATAGCTTAGAAGGCCTGATACATGATATTTGTCTCTTTACAAGATTCCCAATACTTGAGCCCAAAGGAGCAAGAATGGAGATTTCAGACATCATGGGAAACTTCTTTCCTGAAATCATCCAGCAGACACTCTGCCTGTGTATTAGGTTGGATCTGGAAGTATACCACTCATATTTTATAAGACATTTCTTTTAAAATAGCAATAATGGCCAACATTTATACAGTTCCTACCAGTTTACAAATACCTCATTTAGTCCTCACAACAACTCCAGGAGGTAGATGCTCTTATTTCCCTCATTTTACAGATGAGGAAACAGAAGCAGACTAAAGTGAAGTGTCAATCAGAGTCACACAATAGATAAGTATCAAAATCTGGATTTGAACTCAGATCTTCCTGACCCCGGGCCTCGCATTCCATCCGAACTATCTAAGTTTATGGTTCCATCCATGTGGGAACTTCTTCATATATAAACTCCCTCCACTGATACAGTTAGACAACTCTTGACTTCATGGTCTCTGGGACAAAGTCTTTACCCAAGATCTAACATCTAGTGATATAGGAAAGGCAATATTTGAACCAAGTTCCTCCTGCCTCCAGGATGTGCCCTTATTTACAATTCCATGCTGCCCCTCCCTTTATGTCTTAGGCTTGGAAGATGCTTTAAAGTACAAAGACTCTGGAATCACCAAATAACAGACTGATCTTAAAGAACTGGAAAGGGCCTTAGACATAAACAGAGAGCATGCTGGAATCTGGAGGGGAAAGAAGCTTGTGCACAAGCCCTGCCTCTAATGTTCGCTGGCAATGGGGCTATGGCAAATGATGATTTCTTGCTCTGACACTGACCACAGGTTAATGTCTGGAGCGCCCATTTCCTAGGACTGTTAGATTGCTTAAATGAGATAATGAATATAAACGATGGTATAAATGTCTGGGGTTATTATTATGGGAAAACTGAAATCCATCAAGATTATATAACCTACCCAAGATCATAGAATCATAGAGTTCAGGAGCTAGAAGGATTTTAGAGGTCATTTTATCAAATCACCTCATTTTACAGATGAGGAAATTGAGCCCCAGAGAGAAGTGACTTACCAGATTTGGATTCAGAGTTCCCTGCAGATCATCCCAGCAAATGGCTATTCATCTATTGTCATTTTAAGAGAAAAAAGGCCATCCTACAACACTGTTTGGTTTGTTCCTTCCCTGGACCCAACCCTCACAACTCAGATAACAGATACCCCTCCCAGCATCAACAAAGATCATGCTATCAGGGCCTGAACCCAAAATGCATTTTTCTCCCCAAGCTCACAGTTAGAGTCAAAAGGTGACTATTCCTGCAGTGACTCAATGGACCCAAAAGCAACACATGAAACAGCAAACCATCGGTACTGGAAAAACAAACTCTCTAAGGACTACCAAGAAGTCCTGTTTGACATGAGCTCAGCATGTGGCATTTACATTTCTTGGTGATTCTTTAATTAAAAGTGTCCATTGGGTGATGATCAATCTTAATGGACTTGCTCGTTCCATCAGTGCAACAATCAGGGACAATTTTGGGATATTGGCAATGGAGAATACTATCTGTATCCAGAGAAAGAATTGTGGAATTTGAACAAACACCAAAGACTATTACCTTTAATTTTTTTAAAAAACGTATCTTATTATGTAGTTTTTCTATCTTTTATTTTCTTCCCTTAAGGATAGATATGATTTCTCTCCCCCACACATTCAGCTTAGATCCATATAGAGCATGGAAAAAAATGTAAGGACTAACAAACTGCCTTCTGGGGGGGGGGGGGGCAGGAAGGCAAATTAGGGGGCAAATTGTAAAATTCAAAAATAAGTTATTAAAAACAAATAGAAAGAAAGGAAGGAAGGAAGGAAGGAAGGAAGGAAGGAAGGAAGGAAGGAAGGAAGGAAGAAAGAAAGAAAGAAAGAAAGAAAGAAAGAAAGAAAGAAAGAAAGAAAGAAAGAAAGAAAGAAAGAAAGAAAGAAAGAAAGAAAGAAAGAAAGAAAGAAAGAAAGAAAGAAAGAAAGAAAGAAAGAAAGGGGAAGTGCCCATCCCAGCAATTCTGAGCCTCCTCCAACATGATGCCAAGTCTACTCCTGCCATCTAGTGCCCATAGCCAGACATGCTGCTCTCTCCAACCCAGATGCTCAACTCAGAAAGCCTTTTCCATTTGTGCTAATTAAGTTTTTTTAATATATTTTCCTGAGCAGAAGTCAAAAGAACACAGCTAGCTAGCCAAAAGCTTTTTTTGGGGGGGGATAACTTCCTTGAGAAACAGATCAAGAAAGGACAGTGACCTGCTCTGAAAGTTCTCTCTAGATAGATTTCTGGTTTTCCTCCAATTAAATCAATCCCATAAAACTTGTTACAGGAGCTGTCTGTCTAGCTCCCACATATATAAACCATATATGACTACAAGCTGAAATGTTATAAGATTAATATTTCAATAGTTAGGGGAAAGTGAGCCCAATGGCATTGGTTGATTTAATTTTCAACAAGGGAAATAGCTGGACTTACTTCATATCTGGACTGAAATTCCCTTCTACAAAACATGATTCTACTTTGAAATTCTTCCTATTCACTGGGGCATTGGCTTAGTACAGTTCTATGAGCCAAGAAGAACCCCTTCTCCTTCTGTGAGTCAGGCAGACATTTCATCTTTCATCTTAGTTTTCTCAACTGTAAAAATAATAAACCTGAACTTCCTACCATGGAGGTGGACAAAAACTACTATTAAAATGAGGGTAGGGGGGCAGCTAGGTGACACAGTGGATAGAGCACCAGCCCTGGAGTCAGGAGTACCTAAATTCAAATCCAGCCTCAAACACTTAATAATGACCTAGCTGTGTAGCCTTGGGCAAGCCACTTAACCCCATTGCCTTGCAAAAACCACAAAAAAATTAAATAAAAATTAAAATAAAAATAAAAAATAAAATGAGGGTAGGAAATACGGTAACTAAAATATCTGCACCCTCATTTCTCAAGGAAACCACTGATAAGAAGAAAGTCCCCATATATACCAATCTTTATAGTAGCACTGGTGATGGCAATGATTTGGAAACAAAGGAGGTGCAGATGGGGTTTGGCTAAGCAAATTGCAGTATGTGAATGTGATGGAACATTATTGTGCTATAAGAAATGATGTCTGATAAATACAGAGAAGCCTGGGAAGATCAACATGAAAAGACGCCGAGGGAAGTCAGCAGAACCAAGAAGAGAATATATACAGTAATGATAATAATATCAATGGAAAGACCAATCAAAAGTGACTGTAATAAAATTTTTAAAATTTACCAAGGCTCAAATGAAGAACTATGAAAGGATATCTATGACCCACCCCCTTCCTAAAGGTGAAGGGTGCACAGGTGTTACCCATTACATATACTTTCAGACTTTTTCAAAATGTTACTTAATTGTGCTCATTTTTTTTTCTCTTTAAAAAATATTATTACATGGGATGGTTCTTTGCAAGAAGAAAGAGAAGGAATACTGGGGTTAAGTTTGTATAAAACAGGGGGCAGCTAGGTGGCGCAGTGGATAGAGCACTGGCCCTGGAGTCAGGAGGACCTGAATTCAAATCCAGCCTCAGACACTTAATGATTACCTAGTTGTGTGGCCTTGGGCAAGCCACTTAACCCCATTGCCTTGCAAAAACTAAAAAAAAAAAAAAAAAAAAGTTTGTATAAAACAGAAGGCATCAACAAAAATTTATTTTTAAAAATGTGACAGAAAAATTTGAATTGAAATATTTGAATTGAAATCCTTACTTGGGCTTTTGCTCTCTTTAACCATTGCTCATGAGTCCCCAGCAGTGTGCTTACTTTTCCTAGTAAGCCGGATGATACTTTTAATTCACAACAAATACATTGAATTAAATAGTAATATAAGTAAAGTAATAACATAACATTCTTTCCTATAAAGCTTAAGCTTTGTTCTTTTTGTTGTTATTACTGTTGTTTTTGTTCAGTCAAAAGAATTTTCATGATACTATTGGCAAAGATACTGCAATATTTTGCTATTTCATTCTTCAGGTCATTTTAGGGATGAAGAAACTGAAGCAAACAGTTAAGAGACTTACCTAGGGTCACTCAGCTAGTATGTCTCTGTTGCTCTTTTTGTTCAATCATAGGAATCTTCTTGATGCTGTTGGAAAAATACTGCAGTAGTTTGCCATTTCATTCTCCAGGTCATCTTACAGATGAAGAAACTGAAGCAAACAGGGTTAAGTGACTTACCCAGGTTCACTCAGCTAGTATGAGTCTAAGGTCAGGAAAATGAGTTTTCCTGACTTCAGGCCCAGCACTCTATCATTGTGCCATCTAAGCTATCCCCAAGAGAGTTGAGCTTGTTCTTCTACAAATATCTACATATTATGTGGAGTGGGTAGACCTGTATGGGATTCAAATAATGGGCATCTCTATGGAGGGAGCCCTATGACAAAGGGCATCAATATGAAAGAATGTGCACCCAAGAAACATGTGACCTGTCACCCATGTGGAGGGACAACTCCCACCTCTAATAATACAAAGCTTTCCATATCTTGAGTTTATGTCAATATACAGCTCTTCTATGAGTCTGACCCCCACCAGGCACTAGTTCTCACCTATTTCCTGAAAAGTGAGTCTCCATTGTTTCTTAATAGATATAAACATATATCCAGCTAATATCATATTAGGGATAATTTACTCAGTAAATCCCATTGCATAAGAGAGGCTACAGCTTTTTCAGGATTCTTTTCAGCCTCCTACTAGGTCTCAACTACAGGATTCAGTTGAGGTGCTATCTTCACCATCTTTGCTGTTCTGTCCTTGTTCTTCTAGAGTTGCTAGGAGAAGTCAACTTTTTCCCTGAAGAAATAGTTATAGTTCCTCTCAATCCTTACTGTAAGCCAATGGCTAGAAAGCTCTTCCCCTTCAATCAGTCTCACCAAAATACTCAACAGAGAAGGGACTGAATAACATTGTGCTTAAGAAAACTATTTTTTAATCTTTAACCTCATTTAAGCTCTATAAAAATGGCAGCAGCTGTTGTTGGCTAGAAAATAACTGGAAGACTCTTGACCTTTGTCCCATTTCCCCTAAACAACACATCATGATCTGATTTCTCCCAGGTCTTCCCACATTTCAATAAAGTAGGAGAACTTCAAATATACTTTCCCCAGAGGTCATATCAAATAAAAATGACCAGAAGCAAAAATCCCATGGGAGCTGGGGAAGGGAAAAACGCCTATAGAATTCATAGGAAATCAAAGACTCTCAGAGTTGGAAAATACCTCAGAAGCCCCCTAATTCCATCTGTACCTGAAATCCCCTCTACCATATTACTGAGAAGATAGCACTTGGTCTTTATTTCAAAGCTTCCAGTGATGAGAAATAAAGCAGTCCATTCCATTTGGGATTAATTTTAATTGTGGGAATTTTCCTTATATCTGACTTAATATTCTCTACCCACACCCCTGCAACTTCTTTCATTCTTCTCACATGGAATCATTGATAATGATAAAGTTTGTACTTCATCCTCAAAGAAGACCTTGACAGGCACATAAATTGGATTTGAGTGAAGAGGGGCTGTGCTAATTCACCAGTCTCACTTTCTCCCCCAGAACCATCTGGATCGAGTTGCCAAATATGAATTAGGATCCCTGGAAATAACCCTGGATGTGAAGCAATCAGGGTTAAGTGACTTGCCCAAGGTAAAATAACGTGTCAACTGTACAAGGCTGGATTTGAATTCCTGTTCTTCAGATGCCAAGGCCAGTGCTCTATCCACTGTGCCACCTAGTTTCCCAGGAATCAGTAAAAATACAAAGGACTAAAAAAAAAAAAAACACCTTAGGGGAGGCAGTTAGGTGATGCAATGGATAGAGCACCAGCCCTGGAATCAGGAGTACCTGAGTTCAAATCCGACCTCAGACACTTAATAATGACCTAGCTGTATGGCCTTAGGCAAGCCACTTAACCCCATTGCCTTGAAAAAAAAATCTAAAAAATACAAAATACAAAGGACTAAGAGTCAGAAGAGACCTGAGTTTTGGGGTGCTAAATTCTGATATTATGGGAATTACCGTTTCCTTTGTGGTAGCAGTCTGTTTCTTGCCTCTACCACTGGACAATGCACTGTGAATTTGGAGTCATAGACAACTGAGTTTGAATCCCAACTCTGACACTAGCTGTATGCCTTAGGCAAACCACTTCATTCCCATGGGTCTCAACTTCCACATCTGTAAAATGCAGAAAATAATTCAGTAACTCCTCTACAATATCATTGTGAGGAAAACACTATTTGGACCACTATTTAAATGTGAATTGGTAATAGTCCTGTAATCTTCTCCCTCCAATCTTTTCACTGAAACACTAAGCGAACCAATTTGATCCTGGTCACTCTATTCCTCAAAAACCCTCCCTATGAACCTAGCAGCTTAAAAACCCAAATCCCTTAACCTATGAAGAGTCTTAAATCTTCAGGTGATGCATAATCAGCCCAACCTACCATTCAATTCTACTCTCTCACCAAGGGGAACTAAGTGACATAAGGGGTAGGATATTGACCTTGGAGTCAGTAAGATCTAAGTTCAAAGACTGCCTCAGACACTAGCAATGTGATGTGGGACAAGCCATCCAGTCTATCTCAGCCTAGCTTTCTTTATTTGAAAAATGAGCATGTTAATAATATGCCCCTCCCAAGGTAATTGGGCATGCAATCTTAAAATGCTATATATAGGCTAGCTCTCATCATTATTATAATTTCTTTATATAAAACCTCCTTTCCAGACTGTGCCTGGAGCATAGTTTTGCTCACTTGTTTCAATTAATCAATAATCAAACATTCATTAAGAGCTTGAGTCAGCAATATGGTAGGACTGGATATATATATATATATATATATATATATATATATATATATATATATATATAAAGACAAAAGCCATACAGTTCCTGACCTCCAGAAGCTCACATTCTAGCAGAGGAAACATTATACCCACATATGGGGTACATGGAAAATTCATATAAAATAGACACGGGGAACCTTGGGGTGGCAAGCAGTAGCTTTGAGGAATCAGGAAAGAAGTTTTCATTTAAGCTTGGTAAGGAAACCTGCAGTTCTAAGGGGAGGTGGTGAGGAAGGACTGCATTCTAGGCATGGAAGACTGCCAAGACAATGCATAAAGATAGTATTGTTTTGGTTTAATATACTCTTTTCCTTCCTCTCTTTTTCATCTTCTTTGTATTCCCAACTCTTGGGACCTAGCACCTAGAAAATACTCGATAAATGTTTGTTGATTGACTAACTGAAGCCCTAGTCCCTCCATGCCAGTCTCCCCTAATCCCAGATCTAAACTCCTACTCTAAATCCACTATTTGGTACTTAAATAATCAAAGAAGGTACTATACAATAGTTCAATATTGTTTATTTCTGGCATGCTTCACAAATGAGTAGATAACAGAAAACTGAGAGGGCAGAACGGTCTCAGACACTTAATAATGACCTAGCTGTGTGGCCTTGGGCAAGCCACTTAACTCCATTTGCCTTGCAAAAACCTAAAAAAAAAGTGAAAGCTTTAAAAAAAAAGACAAATTTAGACTTTTTACCACAAAATCCTTCCCTATCTAAAAGGGGAGTGGGCTGCCCTAGGAGATGACTTGTCCTCCATCACTGGAGTTTTTCAAGCAAGGATGGATGACCAATGCTGAGCAGTTGTCAAGGGAATTGTTGTTTATTCTTCCAGTCTTGAGATTCACTGTTGTGAGTCTTGTCTCCCTCTTCACACAGCAAATTCCCCAAGGGTAAAGACAGTCGTTTCCACATCTTTGCATCCCCTGGGGCTCCTAGCATCACTTCAGGAACATATGGGGTACTCAGAAATTACAGATGGAATGAATGAGTCTACCCTAGCTTTTCCTTGGGAAAATATTTTCACTGGTTCATGCCTAGCTGCCCGATGCCTCTCAGGGTTGGTTGATAACCCAAGAACAGAGTTGGGTCTCCATGTCTTTGCAATGAATATGCCCCATGCGTAGGATGCTCTGGCTCCCTCACCTCTGCCTCAGTTTCTCTAGTTTCTTTCATCTCAAATCCTGCCTTCTACAAGAGGCTCTTCATAGTCCTGACCCTGCCGACTGCAGTGTTTCCCCTCTGAGATGATCTTCCATTTATTCTGGAGACATCTTGCATGTATCCCGTTGTCTGCATGTTACGTCCCCCATTAGAGGATAGGAGGCATGATTTAAACTATCTTTGTACACTCAATACCTAGCACAATGTGAACACAAAGTACAAACTTTATAAATATTAGGCGACTGCCCACTAAGTCCAGGAGCAGCTGGAACACTCACACCCCACCCAAGGGCCCATGCCCCCACATTACCCCTGCAACAGAGGGGATTTGCATCTCCCGGCCAGAAGCAGCTGTGAAGTAGCAGCATGAAAGTGGGAGGCCCACCTAGCAGGTGATAAAGTCACTAGCATACCTGCTGAAACAGATGTGGAAACACCTGTGGAAAACTCTGTGCGCTCTAAGGAGACTCCTTTTGGATCTACTCCACTCTGGAACTCAATCATTTCACCAACAAGGATCTGGTCTCTATTCACCTGCACTTTGAATAGGACTAAATCCTCCTGGGCCAATAACCTGGGTGCCAAAAATCTAAAGAAGTCATCTAGTCCATTTTATAAATGAGGAAACTGAGGCCCTGAGAGTTTGCCCAAGGTCACAAAGGAAGTATCAGACCCTAGATTTGATCTTAGGATCTATAGTTCCAGGTAATTTTCTCCACCTACCTCATCACTCTGCCTTTTGAAATCCAGTCTTTTGTATCCCTTGGGCAAGCAAGTTTTCCTTATGAGTCTCTGATAAACATACACAATTGTATAGGGTTAGAGAGATGTTTGAGGTTGGTTCTAGACTGGTTAAATTGCCAAGGGTCAGGATTCTCTGATAACTTCAAATTAATCTGATAACAATTTCTTGGAATTTGCCTATGTTTGGCAGTATAAGAGACAGACCCACTTGGAAAGATGCAATCAGGTCCCCGACATAGACCCCCTGTAAGTCACATGGCATCCACTCATCAAACAGAGATGTCATGGCACAACTGACATTTTAAACTAACTTCTAAACTGGACATAGTCCTTCCTAATTCTCTCTCTGCAACTCCTCTCAGATTTAAAATTGCACAAAATGAGGAGAAATAGAAAAGCCTTTTTGCCGTTCCAAATCACCGCACTGGAAAAATAGCAGCATTCCAAAAAGGTTACTTTCTAGGACAAGGGGAGATGCAGAAAAGTGGAGTTCCTAGGACTCTTTCAGAAAAGTGTTTAACTTTTTTTTATACATGCTTAAAACTGATTTCTAACTATAAACAATGGAGGCAGAATGTGAGAAAATAATAGCTGACATTTACATGGGCTTGAAGGTTAGCCGAACACTTTGCAGACATTATTTCCTTCATGTTTCAAAACAACCCATGACGTAGGTATTTTTGGAATTTGGAGCCCAGGTAATAATTCTTTGGCCGTGGTCTTTATGGACCTACTAATTTTTAAATTCTCTTCCCAACCTGTCTTCTAGGTGGTGGTTTTGTAATAGTTGATAATGGGATTAAAGTGTCACAGATTTGGAATGAGAGGAGAATGGGGGGGGGTATCTATTCCAACTCCTCCATTTTTCTAGAGGATGTCTTGATGGTGGTGAAACTATGAAATAGTCCAAACATTCTGGAAAGCAATTTGGATCTACACCTCAAAAATCACTAAACTTGGGGTGGTGCAGTGTATAGAGCACTGGCCCTGGAGTCAGGAGTACCTGAGTTCAAATCTGGCCTCCAACACTTAATAATTACCTAGCTGTGTGCCCTGGGGCAAGCCACTTAACCCCATTTACCTTGCAAAAAAAAAATCACTAAACTATGCAATCTACCACTTCTAAACTTACATCTAAAGAAATCAAAAAAACACAGGGAAAGGTGACTTGTACACAAAAATTTTATAGCAGCACTTTTTTGTTATAACAAAGAATTGGAAACAAAATGGATACTCATAAAGTAGAAAATGGTTAAACAAGTTATGGTGAATGAATGTAATGAAATGTTATTTTACTAAAAGAAATGGCAAAAGGGATTGATTCTAAGAAACCTGAAAAAACTTATGTTAATTGATGCAGAGTGAAGTGAGTAGAACCAAGAGCAAAGTAAACATGGATTGCAACTTTGAAAGAAATGACAACTCAGATCAATGCAATGACCAACTATAACTCTACAAAACTCATATTGAAGCAGGTTTCCTCCTTTTCTTGGTGAAGGGGTAGGTTTTGGAATGCGACATACATTTTAATTGTAACATTTTTAGATGTGGTTTGTTTTAATTGGCTCTCCTTGTATGTCACAAAGGAAAGTTTTTTTAAAGGAAGGAGGGTGAATGATGGGGATAGGATAGTGATAATGATGCAACCAAGAAGAAAATCACACCAACACAACATATGTTAGCTAAAAATACATGGAAGAGAGCAGAAGGGAATTCAGAAAGGTTCAGGGATAAAGCGGGTGGTATTTTTATTATCGTGTTAAAGATGATGCAAGCTTAAAAAAAAAAAACTAAGCTGTCCATGACAGATTCATGGTTTCATTGGCAATCTTCTTTTTTCTGTTCTTAGTTTATGGAATTGTTCCTTTATTTATAATCATCAAATTCCTTTTAAAAAAAAGAATGAAGCTCTAGAGAAGAGAAGTAAAGGGAAGTAATGACCTTAGAAGTTTCTTATTTCTTGAAATCAAGTCAGTACCAGTGAGGATCATCCCAACAAAAATAACTAAAAAAATGGAAAAATTCATCACTGTAAGGTTCAGGGAAAGATGAGCATGGTCACTCATTCTGGAGAACAATTTAAAATTATTCAAGAAAACTTAATAAATTATTCATATGTTTCAATTCAAAGAAATCACTCCTGGGACTCTATCTCCAAGAAGATGGCTGACAATAAAAAAGACTCATGTGCAAAAAATATTCATAGCAGCATCATTTGCAAAGACAAAAAGCAAAATAAGTGCCATGGGATTGGAGAATGGCTAAAAGACCTACAGTGTATGAATATGATGGAATATTACTGTCCTCAGAGGAATGACAAATAGGAAGAATTCAAAGGAAAAGGAGACTTGTATAATGTGCTGCAGATTGAAGAAAGCAGATTCAAAAGGACGAAAAACACCAAGGACACTGATGTCAATAAAGACAAACACTCAATAAATCTTTGGTCAAATACAGTGGACAAAACGCTGTTTATCAGTGTTAACGCACACATCCTTTATCTTTTTTTTCAGTTCTTAACAGGTTTTATTTGGGAGCCATCAAAGAACCAAATTATCTGTGGTGAAAAAAAAATACACATCTGGTCATTCTATTATTTAGATTTCCTTTCTTTTAATCACAAATAAACCATGGGAGTGAAATGTGACCTGTACCAGCTTTTGTAATCACTCGCCCTATCTGGAAATTTTGTTATGCTGTTCTCTCCATTTAGTATTTGTCGAGTAGCATTTTTTATGTCCAAGTAAAATGAACCAATACATTAAAAAATAATATTATTTTACACACACACACACATCACATATATCACACATATACACATAATCCAATGATGCCTATAGCCTCAAGGATTAATATCAGTGCCTTTATTTGACAGTGAAAGTTCTTAATAAGTTGGCCCTTTTCTAAATTTCCAGGCTTCTTCCACTTTTTCTCCTATGTACATGCTAGGATCTGGTCATATTTATCAATCCCATTTCTCAGCTCCAGACTTTTGCACTGACTGTCTCCCATTCCTGAAACATATTCCTCTGCCTGTAAGAATTCCTATTTTCTTGTAAGACAGAGAAAGTCAGACTCTTCAGCCTTTTTTGCTCCCACCTCCACCCCAGTTGCCAGTGCCTCCCATCATAAGTTGAACTTGTATTTCTTTTGTGTATATTTGACATAATCTCTTAAATGTCCATATTGTCTCCCTCATTAGAATATAAGCTCCTTGAGGGCAGTCACTGTTTCACTTTTGTCTTTATATATCCAGGGGTTAGTTCAGGGCCTGCTTAATAATAAAAACTAAAGAAACATTTTGCTGCCTGAATGATTCCTTAAGGACTTTGTTATTTTTTGAACTTCTCTGTGTACCATAAACAAATTAAAAGTGTTTACTGTAGAAACTACAGCAAGTCATTTTTGATTTTAAAAAGACAAAGGTTAGTCATTAAAACTAAACTTTTTTTAGAAATCTCATCTGGATGAGTGCCTTTACCAAGATAAACATTTTTAAATATATTGGGTAAAGCAGTAACTGTTTTTTAAAAATATCAGTTACTTCTTCAGTACATTTATTGAGGTTTCTGCCAGCATCCCTGTGTTGATCAATCTTCCAGAGTTCATTCTGTTCTATACTATTAACCTGATGATATTACTATATTCCTTTCCACCAATTATTTCCTCCAATGAACTTTTTGTATCTAAGAAAATATTCAGAAAAACAAAAACCCATTATCTTATTATATAATTTTGTTATCTCATCCTTTATGTTTCTTCCTTAAGGATATGATTTCTCTCTCATCACATTCAATTGAGATCAATGTACAACATGGAAACAATGCAAAGACTAACAGACTGCCTTCTGTGAGGGGTGGGGGAGGGGAGCAAGAATGGGGGGATTGTAAAACTCAAAATAAATAAAATCTTTCTAAAAAAAAGAAAATGTTCAAATGTTTTTCAGTCATGTTCAACTCTGTGACCCTATTTGGGGTTTTCTTGGGAAAGATACTGGATTTGTTTGTCATTTCCTTTTCCAGCTTATTTTACAAAGGAGGAAACTGAGGTAAACAGGGTGAAGTGACTTACCCAGGGTCACATAGTTTTTAAGTGTCTGAGGTCAGATTTGATCTCCTGAAGATGAGTCTTCCTGACGCCAGGTCAGATGCTCTACCCACTGTATCTCTACACCTAAGAGAAGAGCAAAAGTAGTTTTGCTGGTTCTGTGAATTTGCCTTATCAAAAGTGTTTATGATTTCTGCTATTTGCGGCCAAATTTCTCAAGTTCATTTTCGGCATCACATCATCTTACTTCAGTTTCTTTTCCTTCCCTTGTAAAAAGTTCTCTTCTTCTGATCCAAGTGCCATTCTTTACATTTTAATTCTAAAAACATTTATTCAGAATTGTAAGACAGCCTCCTACATAGTACTTAGCAATTATAAGATGTTGTACAGTTTGCAAAATGCCAGGGACACAACAAGGAAAAAACAACCCCTTCCCTCCAGGGCTTATGTTCCCCCTGGAGGATGCCACTGACCCCTGGCTCCCAACCCCCACTGAACTTCTCTATCTGAACCCATCAGCAGCCCTTCACACTTTTGACCCTCTAATATAATCCTTTTCACTTGGTTCTTTCACAGACCCCACCCACCCACCCATCCCTCCTCATCACAATCTACCTGCCTTGTGTGCCATTCCCTCAGGACCTAATAGATTGACTAAAGATTTAATGAAGTAATTTAGGTTAATGTGACCTGGGAGACTCGGGAATATGTGTGGCCTATTCAAGATACCATCTATATTTGAACAAAGCCTTCACTATTTACGATAGAAATGTCATATAGGCCTCAGGTGGTGATATTCTGGGTCTTATGTTACTCCAATCTCATTAGACAGGTGACTTGCACACTCTATTTTATATGTAAAACCAGTCCTGTTGCTCTTTTATGAAAATAGAAAATATGAATATTTACCGCAGAGAGATTTGTTGTCTGCCATATTCCTTTCTTTTGTTTTTAGGTTTTTGCAAGGCAAATGAGGTTAAGTGGCGTGCCCAAGGGCACACAGCTAAGTAATTATTAAGTGTTTGAGACCGAATTTGAACCCAGGTACTCCTGACTCCAAGGCTGGTGCTCTATCCACTGCACCATCTAGCCGCCCCTGCCATATTCCTTTTTGATGCTGCAAGTTCAGTTCTAAGGAGCTGATAGGGGAGCTTGGTGGTACAGTGAATAGAGTCAGGAGGACAGGAGCTCAAATCTGAACAAACACTTGATACTTCCTAACTGTGTGACCTTGGGCAAGTCACTTCACCCTGATTGCTCTGTACCCAGGGCCATCTCCCGTCATCCTGATTCATATCTAACCACTGGACCCAGATGACTCGGGAGGAGAAAGTGAGACTGGTGACATAGTACAGCACCACCTCAATCAATCCAATTCATGTGCTTGTCATAGCATCACCTCCCTGATGTCACGGTCTTCTTCGAGAAGGAAGGACAGACATCATGCAAGAACTGATATATTTCTCCCTGCTAGTTACCATTATTGGGCTTTCATCTATGTTGTTACCAGGTGGCAGTTTATAGTGATGGTGGCACCAATTCAAGCTTCCCTGACATCTAATATGGCAGGTTTCTGTTCTGGCTTTTACTTCATGGATTTAGAATACTATCTGCAAGCTAACTGATTTATATGGTCATGCTCTTTGAGATACATTTGAAGAAACTAAGCATACTGAGACTGAAAAAGAGAATTCCGGAAGAACAGCTGCCACATGAAAGAAGACCAGAACTGGATCTGTTGGGTCCCAGGGGCAGAACTCAGAACAAAGGGTGAAAGCTGAAGAGAAGTCAACTTAGGCTTGATGTCAGGAAAAAAACTTCCTGCCCCAAATGGGAACCTTCTGCCTTCAGAAGTAAAAGTGTCCCCTAACTCTAGTTCTCCAAGCAAAAACTAGGAGGTCACCTGGCTGCTGCCTCTCAGAGGGAATCCTTGTTCAGATGTGGGTTTGACTGGGTGGCCTTGGTAGTCCGGTCTCATTCAGATTCCCATCATTCCACTGCAGAGTATTTTAATTATTTTCAGTAAGGGCACCTACCAAACTACAAGGGGCCATCTTAATTTTGGATACCATAAGTACTATTACTATTTGATACATAATGATGAATATAAGGTTCCATTAACAATCTCAGCGAAGCCTCTGACCCCATTAAAAAGCTAAGCTCTTTGAAGTCAGGGACCATCTCACTTTCCTATGTCTCATCAGTGTCCAGTAGTCAGTAAACATACCCGGTACCAGGTGCTAAAAATAAAATTTTCACTTTATATATCAGTCAGCTAATATTTGTTGACTGACAGATATAAACTGAAAAGAGGGAGAAGAAAGGGACCATTGTTACTAATGGCCTTTTCTCTATCATTCTAGTGAAATGTTGTTGTTGCTGTTCATTCTTTGTTTTTGAAGAGGACCAATGACATCATGGGGTGATGTTTAGTCTCATTCATGAACTGGATTTCAATGAGGCAAATTGCATGAAGTCCTTGGTCTCATTCTTCCAGAATCATCAAAGTTAAATGGCAAAACAAAAGTCAAAACACCTGACAATGACCCTGGATGCAGTAGATGACCATGTCGTACTTGATGTCTGACCAAGCTCTAAGCATTCCACAGTGTTCTCACTGGAACAAACTGGAACAAACTGTGCTCATCCATGCCTTCAGTCAAGAGAGTCTTCACATGCTTGGGGTAGACATCCCTCAAATTCATGGGTGGACTTGAGTCCTATTGATTACCCTCAACCTAGCTTCACTTGTCTGTCAAAACAGTTGATTAAAATATGACCTATGCTATAGTTTCTTAGAAACACCATGAAATAATAATACTCAAATGACAAAGGAGAAATCCAATACAGTAATTAATTTAGTGTCAGAAAAGCTGCTTCCCAACAAAGCTGAATTCAACGATTATGTTCACCAAACTAACACCCACCAAGTCATAAACACAAGTTCTTTCTAATTATAGACTCTCCAAGAAAATTTCAAAATACAGGACTGAATGGCAATCCATCCACAGCACCCTAATTAAGGATGTCAATCATAACATGGTAAAAGACATAACACACATATCTCATGTGTTTTATATTGTGCATTTAAAATTACTCTTGTGAGAAGAGGTCCATAAACTCCACCAGAATACCCAAGGGGTATTGATCCCAACCCAGATTCAGAGCCCCTATCTCAGTAGTTCTGGCAAAGTATGGTACATCAATATTATTGTGAGTTATAGTTCCTGAATTAAGGAGGTGATAATATTGTGGTTAGTTCTGGCTCATTTGAGGAAGGTCATTGATGAATATCAGAGAGCCCGTGGAGGACAATGAAGATGGTAGAAGACCTGAAGTTCAGGACAAGAGGCTAAGTTCAAGGAGCTATACCTAATTAGCCTGGGGACAATAGAAGACCAGAGGGGACATGACAGCCACCTTCAAAGATCCAAAGGGTTGTCATATGGAAGAAGAATTCTTCTTTGACCCCAAATTTGACCCCAAAGAGTGGAACTCAGGTGGAACCAGCAGAGAAGCAAAATGAGGTTTGATATCAGGGGAAACTTTTAAATATTGGAGTTGCCTAAAAGTGAGTTGCGCTGCCTCTGGAAAGAGTAGACTCACCCTAGTTGGAGGGCTTCAGGCAAAGCCTGGGTGGCCATATATTGGGGATATAAAGGAAAGGAAATGTTTCAGGTAAAGATTGGGAGGCTGTTTTTGGAAACTTGGGTCTCTTCTAACTCAAAGTCTGTGATTATGGGGAAAACTACCAGAGTCCCATTTATAAATGTAATTTCCATTCTCACAGTCATTTTAAGAATGTCGGCATATATGGATTCAAATGTATCCTATTTACAGTCATTTCTGCCTAGACAGAATCATAGGTTCATAGAATGCTCCAGCAGGAAAGGACTTTATAGCTCTTCTTACATATGATCATTACAGATGAGGAAACTGAGGCCCAGAGAGTTTAAGGGACTTATAAGGTCACACACATAGTAACAGTTCTCTAGGACTATAGAGTTCGTGTCTCTTAGCTCCCAGATAATGACATTTCTACAACTCTACAAATATAGAATCACAGATTTAAAACTGAAGAAGACTTGAGAGATCAGCCAATACATCCATTCCTTTCATTTCATAGATGTGCAAAAATGTGATAGGATTCAAAGATAGGTTTGATTCCAAGTCATATGGTGTACTCAGACTTAAATGAATAGTCAGGAAGAAGTGAATTCAAATCCTGCCCCAGATATTAGTAATGTGACCCAGGACAAATCACCTAACAGCCCCCCTCCCCAGAACTCAATATCCTTCTCTGTAAAATGATGAGGTTATACGTGATGACCTCTGGGTCATCTTCAGCTTCAAATCTAGGGTTCTACAATCCCAAAATCTTTAGCTTCTTTAAGCCTCAGTTTCTTCATCTGTAAAATGAGAGCATTAGAATCAATGACCTCTAAGGTCCCTTTCAATTCTAAAGCTATCATATAAAATATAAAAAATTATAATCCTGTCATCTCTTTTTGGGTTTTTTTTTTTTTTTGCAAGGCAAATGGGGTTAAGTGGCTTGCCCGAGGCCGCACGGCTAGGTAATTATTAAGTGTCTGAGACCGGATTTGAACCCAGGTACTACTGACTCCAAGGCCAGTGCTTTATCCATTACACCACCTAGCCTCCCCCTGTCATCCTTTTTGTCAGTACTGTTTCCAGATAACACCTCTGCTCTATCAGACCATACATTTGTCATCATTTAAAAGGTTGCAAATTTCAATAATTTTATCTATTTGTGTCATATCTACAAGTGTACCTTCCTCTCTTCTCATTTTTGGATCCTTGAGTCTGCTGTTTTTCTCCATTAGTACATAAGCTCCTTGAGTGCAGAGACCTCTTTGCTTGGATTTTGTATTTGTATTTGTATTTATATTTCCAGAACTTAATCTATTGCCTACCACGTAGTTATTGCTTTATACATGTTTGTTGACAAAATGCAAATTAGAACGACTCTGAGATACCATCTCACCCCCAGCAGATAGGCTAAGATGACAAAAAAAGAAAATGACAGATGCTGGAAGGGATGTGGGAAAATATGTTCATTAATTCACTGTAGGTGGAGTTGTTAACTGGTCCAAATGTTAATTTGGAACTAGGCCCAACATACTATAAAACTGTGTATACCCTCTGACTCAATAAGAGTAGTACCACATCTTTGCATTAATGAGATCAAGAAAGAAGAAAACATCCCATATATACAAAAATATTTAAAGCAGTTCTTTTGGTAGTGGCGAAAAGTTGGAAACTGAGGGAATATCCATCAACTGGTGAATGGCTGAACAAGTTTTGGTTTATGAAGTCAATGAAATACTAATGAGCTGGGCAGCTAGGTGGTGCAGTGAATTAGAGCACTGGCCTTGTAGTCAGGAGTACCTGGGTTCAAATCCAACCTCAGACACTTAATAATTACCTAGCCGTGTGGCCTCGGGCAAGCCACTTAACCCCATTGCCTTGAAAAATCTAAAAAAAAAAAAAAAATACTAAATAAAGGGGATGATTGCAGGAAAAACCTGGGAGGACTTGCATGATGTGATGCAAAGTAAGGTAAATAACAAAATCCAACTCCCTTATTTGATATATGAGAAAAATGGCAACCAGGCAGGTATGTGACCCTGAGTAATTCACTTCTCTCTGAGCTACAGTTTTATCATCTGTGAAATGAAGGAGTTGGACTTAATGAGTTCTAAGGCACCTTCCAGGGCCATTCCATAAAGCATGATGATCAACAGGGTCACCCCAGCCTCAGATCAGAAAGCCTTGGGTTCCAGTTCTACCCTCTCAGTCTTTCCAGGCCCCCTCCCTATGACTTTAAGTCACAGACAAGTATCATTTGAAGGAGATTCTTGAAAGTAATGAAATCACAAGTCCATAATCTTACAAATAAAAGCTTCTTCCTTCTTCCTCACCTCAAAGATACTGATGTCCCCAAGTCTTCTGATAAGATCAGGTCTCCTGCAGGATGGCATCCATCCAAACCCTGAGGAATCATTCAGCTGCACTTCACCAACGGAGAGAAAAAGCACATTCGCTTGCAGGGGAATACATTATCACCTGCAGAAAATATTGATTGGACAATATGGATGTGAGATCAACAGCCTTACACTTTATTAGTAAAACTCTCTTGCTCAGGCCCATAAGGGCCTCTCTTGCAGTATAATTTCACACACTTGAAATTATTGCAAGAAGTTTAAATAAATTCTTGCACTCGGAATTCTTCCTTCTAAAAGTCTCCCTTTAGCACCAATCATGTATCACTGGATAACTCAATGAGGCAACTCGGAATGTGTTCAGCTCTTCCACACCCTCTTAATCAAAGTGGAACTGGATTAGCAAGGAACCCTTTAGTGACATCGGAAGGAGGGAAGAAACAATGACCTTTTTATTCTCTTATGAAAATAGACAAGGGGGGGCGGGCAGCTAGGTGGTGGAGAGAACATCGACCCTGGAGTCAGGAGAACCTGAGTTCAAATCCAGCCTCAGATACATAACAATTACCTAAGCTTAACCCCATTGCCTTGCAAAAATCAAATGAATGAATGGATAGAAAAAATAGCTAGCTAGATAGATAGATAGATAGACAGACAGACAGATAGATAAAAAATAAATAAGAAAATAGACAAGAGGAAGGGAAGACAATCCTATGGAAGGTCCGACTTCTGATAAACTATCTCTAGTAAAGAAGCTGACATCACACTGATGGCAGGAAGTTAGGTTTCCTTAACTCATGAGAGTTCAGTAAGTTCACCTGAAGTAAGACCCTGTGCTGGATAATAGACATACAAAAGCAAAACAAATAAGGCTTCCTGACCTCAAGAGACTTACATTCTGCTGGCACACAAAGAAATTAATATAAGCTTATTTGAAGAGAGAAAGAACACCAGCAAGCAAAGAGAGCTGGAAGAGGCCATTGGAAGAGTCATACCTAAACTAGGCTTTAAAAACACCAAGCACTATTTGAGGCACAAGGTCAAAGGGAGAGAAAAATCTGTCTAAGATGGAGGGAAGAGCCAGTTCAGAGGCCCAAAGAATGAAGGGAATGTCAAGGTCAAGGAATAATATCTAGAACAGTCTGGTCAGAATACAAAGTTTGTGAAAGGGAATAATGTACAAGAAGTCTGGAAAGGCAGGCAGACTGCCAATGGACTTTAAATGGAAAGCCAAGGAACTTCATCCCAAAGGCAACAGGGAGTTGGCTAATATCCTTAAGTAGAGGGAGGGAGGGCTATAGTCAGACCTACCCTTTAGGCAGATTATTTTGGCTGCTGTGTGAGGGATGAAATGAAAAGGACAGACCGAAAGCAGAGTCAAAGAGACTACTACAGTAGTCAAAGAAAGAGACAATTAATCTTTGACAGCATGAGTAAGATGAGAAGGAATAAATGATAAATGGTGAAATTCTAGCCTGGGGAAAATTGTTATTTAAGAGTTAGACTCAGTAAGAATTAGACTCAGCCTTTCCTTCCTTGGTTTCTCCTCTCTCTTGATTCTCCTCCTGTCAGTCTGACTTCTTAATCTCCTTCTGATTTATCTTTCCCTCCTAGCACCTAATTTCAGGTATCCCCCAAGACTCCTCCTCCTCTTCTCAGTTCTCACTTTTTTTTTTAGGTGTTTTTTTTTTGCAAGGCAAACGGGGTTAAGTGGCTTGCCCAAGGCCACACAGCTAGGTCATTATGAAGTGTCTGAGACCGGATCCCAGGTACTCCTGACTCCAGGGCCAGTGCTTTATCCACTGCACCACCTAGCTGCCCCCTCTTCTCATTCCATACTAGGCCCAGCTCATTGTTTATTTGTCAAGGCAGCTGCAGAAGCTAAGGGGAATGTTCATAAATAAGGAACAGAAGTGATCAAAAGGATAAAATTAATCATTTTTATTATGTGAAATCAAAACACTTTTGAACCAACAAAGTCAGTGCAACTAGGATCACAAGGGAAGAGATTAATGCAGAAAGAGATTTGTAATGAGAATCTGATGACAGAACACAGAAAGAACTAACACAAATATAAAAGATCAAGAATCATTCCCCAGTAGATAAGTGATCAAAGGATATGAACATGTTGTTCTGAAAAACAGACTGGTAAAAACTGTTAGGGGCGGCTAGGTGGTGCAGTGGATAAAGCACTGGCCCTGGAGTCAGGAGGACCTGGGTTCAAATCCGGTCTCAGACACTTCATAATGACCTAGCTGTGTGGCCTTGGGCAAGCCACTTAACCCCATTTCCCTTGCAAAAAAAAAATAAAGTAAAATAAACCGACTAGTAAATTGTCAACAATCATTATACACTCTGGGTCAGACATTGTACCTGTCTTCAGAAAACTCTTACTTTAATAGGGAAGATAGCATACAAAAAACTATAGTTAAGATATATAGTGTGTAAATTAAAGGTAAATAGAGAGCAATGGACTATCGGTGAGGTAACTAGGAAAGGTTTAAAGGTAGCATTAAAGTTGTATTTTTAAGGATACTAAGGAAGCCAGGAAGCAGAAGTGCAAAAGAGAGTACACCAAATAGACAAAGCATGCGTTGGAAGATGTAGAAATATTTGATAATATGTGAGAAATACAAGGAGAGTGAACAAGGGTAGGAGAAGCCATGATCAGACCTGCCTTTTAGACAAATCACTTTGGCAGATGAATGGAGGATGCACTGGAATGGGGAGGGCCTGGAGGCAGGGAGGCCAACTAGACGTCTATTGTTTTAGTCCCTGCTGGTCTACCCCAGGTAGAATAATAATCCAGGAGGAACTGCACTAGGGTGATGGCTGTATAATGGAAGAAGAGGCAGATCTAAGTGAAATCGGAAGGATCGACATGACATTCTTGGGCAATGGATTGGCTATTCAGGATAAGTGGAAGTGAGGAGTCAAGTATGGAACTAAGGTTTCAAGGATGGGTGGCTAGGAAACTACTGGTGCCCTCGGTAATAAACAGGGAAGTCTGAAAGAGGAAAAGGGATTAAAATGGAAAATAATGAAGTCTGCTTTGGACATGTCGGCATTGAGAGAGTTAATGATTCTTCAGTTTAAAATTTCTAAAAGGAAATTGCTGATGCATGACTATAGGACTGAATAAATCAAGTTGGATTTATCAGCAAGAAGACAACCCTTGAAGCCATAGGAACCGATGAGATGACAAGGAAAAGAGAAGAGCACCCAGGACAAACCTTTAAGGAACAGCCACAGTTGGTGGCAAAGAAGTCTGAGAAGGAGTGGTCAGACAAGTGGGAAGAGAATATGGATAAAGCGTTATTACAAAACCTCAGAAATGTTGGAGCATCCGGGGGAGAGGGCAACTGACAGTATCAAAGTCCGCAGCATTAGATAAAGAACCACACAGAGGAAAAAGAAGACATCCAATCTTGCAATGAACAGGTCATTGGTAACTTTGAAGAAAGCAATTTCAGTTGAGTGGCAAGATCAGGAACCAAATTGCAAAATATAAAGAAGCAAGTGTGAACAAAAGTGGAGGCCTCAAGCATAAATATCATTCTCAAAATGGTTAACCAAGAAAGGAAGGAGAGAGCTAAAAGACAATGATTAGTGGAGGTCATTGGCTCAAGTAATAGTCATTGCTATTGTTATACAGAGAATGATGGAGACATGGGAAGGCTTGTAGGTAATGGGAAAGGTTCCAGTAGACAGAGAAAGGTTGAAAATCAGAGAGTGAGTAGGGTTGATGATCTGTTGAAGATGAGAAGAGGTGGTAGGGTGAGGGGTATTTGAAAAGAGGCTTGCCTTGGCAAGGAGAAAGAACCCTTCTTCCTAAAAGCCAAGGGTAAAGGAGGAATTGGTGAAGGAAGACAACAGTGATGTGAGAAGAAGAGGGGAGAAGAGGACCCAACAATGACCTCCATTTTTTCCCAGTGAAATATGAAGCAAAGTGATCAGCTCAGAGAGTAAGAGTCATAAGAAGCTTGAGGGGGAATGGGAATTGGAAATAGCTGGTGTGGTGAGTGAGAGAACAAACTTCGCCCTGGGCTCACTAAAATTAATGTTACATAAATGCACCTGAACCCAGGAGTAGTTTCATTATTTTCTCCAGCACTAATTAGCAACAAGTGAATAGACTTATATACTAACACAAACGAAGGGCTGACTATGGTAGTAAACGAAGGTTGAGGAGTTGGCAAGGTGTGATTTCTGATAGGACAAGGGGACAAGGAATTTGAGTAAGGAAGGCACCTACTGTATGCCAGACACTTATCATCTCATGTAATAAGAACAAAACAACCAGGAAACAAGTGCTATTATGATGCCCTCCTTGTCTCTGTTGCTATTGTTGGTCCAGTTCTTGGTGGCCTCATGGACCATTACATACCATTGCATGGACCATTTTTATCCTCCCCAATCTCTCCAAATTTGTCCAAGTTCATGTTCATTGTATCCATGACATTCTCCATCCATCTCTTCCTCCAACAGCCCTTCTCCTTTTGCCTTCATTCTTTCTGAATATCAACTTATCTCCACTTTATATTAGAGGAAACTGAGGAAAACAGGTTAAGTGAGTTGCCCAGGGTCACACAACTAGTAAGTATTTGAGGTCAGATCTGCTGTTGTACAATGCTGCCTTTCCTTAATATTCTCTTGCCTTGTGATAATCATCATCAAAGCAAAAAGAACTCCTCCAGGTCCATTCCCCCGGGCCAAGGCCCAACCTGCCAACAGGAGCATTCTCAGTGGGACTGGGATGATTCTGATTTGGCCAAAGGCTCCTAAAAAATTCTCTTTGTTGCCCTAGAGACAGAACCTTCATATTGTTATAACATAAGGTTTTATAATTCAGAGGAAGCCAAAATGACTTTTCTAAAGCAAAGCAATATACACTTGCAACAATTTTCCTTCTGGGAACTCTAATGCTACCACCACTAATTAATCCCATCTCTAATTGCTCAATACTGAATCTTAATTCTTCCCCCCCCCAGTTTGGAAGCAATCCTGTCAAAGCATATTACTAAAGCAGAGGAATTAGACAAACATAAGCCCAGGGGTTTGATGGGAGAAAATTAATCTGGGCCAAATTCAAGATTATCTATTAAAAGTTTTATTCTTCTCTCAAATCCAAGAGCATTTTCAGTATTGCCACAGTCAGCAGATAGTCCTGGTGAGCATACGAGTTCTTCTATCCCTCTGAAACTGCCTGGAGACAATGAACCAAGGCAAAGAGAATACAAACTTCTGGGCAGATTTTGGTTCAGTTCAAATCTGCAAACATTTATTAAGGGCTGTGGGCCAGGCCAGGTGCTGCCGGAGGAGAGGAGGGAAGAAATACAAAGACAAAGCGAAAACTGGCCCTACCCTTCAGAGTGTTCTGCTGGGAGGATGCAACACCTATGTAAATAAAAGCTGTAGCCAAAATTATTTCAAGTGGTACAGAGTTCACATGGTTTGGCATGAGGGGGGATGGCAAAGAAAAGTCTTGAAGAACATGACATCTGAACTTTGTGTTTGAACTATGGGAAGACCCATAGCCTGGGGGCCTCCCACCATGAGGTCCAGCTCTAATTTCCCAGGAGCAAGCTCTGCCCAAAGAAACTTGGCACCAAGGAAAGACATCAAGTTCTAAAATTCTGGTTCATTCTGCACCCATCCCAGAGAAGAAATCCAGGGAAAATCTCTCCAATGAAGCTTACTTATGTCTGGTGCTTTATGTCTACCAAAATGAATCAATGGGGTCAATCTAGAAAGTTAATCATTATATAAACAGTATATTATTATACAAATTATTACACTATTATATATATTATACAAATACTGGATATCAGATACAGAATGGCCATTTATTTCCTCTACCACAAAAGAAATGCTGAAAGATCAAAAATCTTATAATTAAATGATTAAAGTATGAAACAGTCACCTCTACTCTTCCAGGAGGTAAAGCCTCTTGGGAGATTCGTGTGATTGCTGAACAGCTATTTCCATTCACTTCTGTGTACTACTGGCACAATGTCCAAGTGTGAATTCCCTGGTATGCCAAGCCCTGCCTTGGGTTGTCTTGGTCCTCTCATGTTTACTAGCCTGCTGATGGAGGTCATCTTACACCTTGAGAAGTTATTACAAAGGGCATTTCTTTCTGAATAACCAGGACCCAGACCCAAGAGCTCCCAATCTCTAATAAAGCTAGAGACATCCATCTCAGAATCACTGTTGGGTCACCTATGGTGAGGGAAAGAAATCCAAAGTAGAAGAGGTAGGCAGGAACAAGCAGGTAACAGCACATAGTCTTGTCCCCATATACTCATGATAGCCATTGCTGCCAGGGTCTGAGTTTGGGATGGGGTAAAGAAAAGAGATCCCTATCATCTCCACCCTATGAGGAATCCAAAAAAGAGGTACCAGTCTCCCAAAAGGTATGTTCTGGGAGAGGAGAATGGGTTAGTCACTCTTCTCAAAGTCTGTAACTGGGCTATTCTGCCTGGCTCTTTGACACAACTCCTCACCATCTCTACTGAGAGTGCTCATGAGAACCAACCAAGAACCTGCAGTTCTGCCTTTACTTTAGCAAGGGACAAGACATGGGCCCATTCTCATGTAAACCCTAGCCCAGCGGAGTAGGGTGCTGCATCCTTTACAGAAGAAAAATAAGAATTCTAAGATAAGTTGCAAAGGTATGAGAGACAACTTATACTTGAAACAGTGTCATATACAGGGAACAAGTGGTAAACCGCTTGGGATGAAGACAATATGAAAGACAGAAATATGAAGTTAAGGCTGGAAAGGTTAAGGGGAAGCACAATGGAAAAGCTTGAAATACCAGGTGGAGGAATTTGGGGTTTTCCCCTAAAAAGCAACAAGGAGACACAATCATGAGTATTCTGATATTTGGCACTCATTTCTTGGTAACAGCGTAGGCGGTCAGGGATATCTCCCCATCCTTTCTTTGGACTTAGAAATCTGTCCTTTCCAAAACGATCATGCCTCAAGTTGAAGCCTGCCATAAGTAGATACAGCATCACGGAGAAAACAAAATCCAAGCTCTCTAGTGAAGGAGTAACTATGAGAAGGAGGGAGCCTCTCCCGCCCCACAGAGATAGTAGCAATAAGACAAGGTCACAAAATCCTTCTGACATGCTCCCAATCCAAGACGAACGGTTAAGAGGAGAGACGAGGAGGGAGCTTTCCAGATGGCGCCATATTCCAATTTCCTTGCCTTGAGATAAAGACCATATGGGACCAATTCTTCTCTTCCAGTTAAAACTGGTTATTCTTCTGATTCACTTTTCTCTGGCCTCGTTGGAGACAAAACAAAGTGTCAGTGGAGGTTTAGTCCTTCTCTGCTTCAGTTTTCACTCTTGGTTAACAGCCAGGCCAGTTCATGGGATAAAGTGGGTTGCTGTTTGTTTCCTTCTCGCTCTCTCTCTCTCTCTCTCTCTCTCTCTCTCTCTCTGTGTGTGTGTGTGTGTGTGTGTGTGTGTGTGTGTGTGTGTGTGTGTGTGTCTGGCTCTCTGAGTTCATTTGAGTTACCAAGAGGACAACTCTCAGGATGGTGCTGAATCTGGAGGCAAAAGATCTGGGTTCAGATCTCAGCTTGGTTACTTTACAGCAAATTCCTTGACCTTTCTGTGCCTCAGTTTTCTCATCTGTAAAATGAAGGGATTTGATAAATGGCCATGAAGCTCTAAGTCTATGATCCTATGAACTTAGACCAAAGCAGATTTCACTTGAGTCTGGAATTGATCATCCAACACACCTTCCTCTCTCAGGAAAGCCCCAGCAGCTAGGGTAACTTTGGGATATTAAGTCAGCCACACTCTCTTTAAGCTCCTTTGACTCAGTTCAATCCATCAAGCAAAACAATGATCAATCAAGAAGCACGGAGAGAGAGCTGGCCTCCAAAGGTCTGAGCACAGCTACGTCACCAGCAACAAGAGTGACCAACTGGGGCAGGTCCTGAAAACTAAATGACAGTGGGGCCTGCATGGATCTCCTGTAGAGCATGCCAATGGCCTTTGGAGCTGCTGCTACCCTAGAAGTGGCATTTGATCCATAGCTAACCCACATTACTGAATGCTACAAGAGCAACAGGTATCGGACCCAGAAAAGCAAAGGGGCGGCAATAAGAGAGTCCCAGAGGGCTTGCATCTGAGATATCATGCACCATTACCAGGTGAGTGTCCAGTGACAGCTTAGATTGCTTGAAGATGCCAAAAAAACCATTTAGGGATTTGGACAAGACTGAGGCCTCTAACAATTAGTAGCTCCCTTCAAAACTCAGCTCAGATGCCAGGGTCTCCATACGACCTTCCCTGATGTTCTCCCCCACTGACACTAGATTCTTCTTCCCTGCCCTATATTTATTGCCCATGTGCTGATGGATGCATATGTGATTTCCCCTTGCAGAACACAAATTCTTTGAGGGCAGAGACTAGTTTGTTTTTCCTTTTTATTCCCCAATCCTAGTATAGCAATAAGCTATATATGAGAATATAAATATATTGTACACATGTGTAGATCTAAATCTATAGAGAGAGAGAAGATAAAACACAACTAGGTCCATACAGTATGGAAGTCAACTCAGTGCATGGGAGATGCTACATTAATAGAAAGTCATTAAGGTTATTTGTACTAGACCATTTTGGGCAACTAACAATCAGTAAAAAACCTTGTATTTTCTATTAACTTTCGGGAAATTGTGTCACTGTTAAAATGTAGGCTGCTCTAGAAAATTATTTGCAAAAGTATGCCTACCAGTCACTTCTCAAGTTTTCAAGGGTACTTTCGACATTTGTGTAGGTAAATCATAAATAAAAAACAATTCCCTAGTTTTTGCTGCATTCTGTATGCATTTGCTTTGAAGGAGAGATAATCAAAAGAAAAATTAAGTCCAATACCCATGATGACTCTACAAAGATCTTCATTACTATAACATTAGTTCCTGGGATGCTACAGTGAAGTCATTGAACATTTTATTAATCATAGACCAGTTGCTGTGTTAAGTATTGGGGATACAAAGAAAGATAAAAACAGACCCTGATCTCAAAGGGCTCACATCCTAATGGAGGATGCCACATGGACATAGATATGTATGTTCAAGATATGTATACAGTGAAGTTGGACAGTAATATCAAGAAAGAAGAGCAACTAGACACAAGAGAAACTGAGAAAAGCCTCTTGCAGAAGGAGAGATTTGAAGGAAGCCAAGGAAGTTAAGGGAAGGAAGTGAGAAAGGATGATCAATACATGGGTCAGCATGTGGGAAGAACAGTAAGAAGACCAGTGTGATAAAGGGAGCCACCATAAACAAATTAGAAGAGCAAAGAATAGTTTAATTGTCAGATGTCTGGAGAAAGAAAGAGTTTGTGTCAAAACAAGAGATAGAAAATATTGTGAAATGGAAAATGGATAATTTTGATTATTTTTAATTGAAAAGGTTGCACAAACAATAACAATGCATCCAAGATTAGAAAGAGAGCAAAAAAAAAACTGGAAAACCATTTTTATAGCTAGTATCTCTGATAGAGGTCTCTTTTCTAAAATAGAGAAATAAGTCAAATTTATAAAAATAAAAGTCATTCTCCAAATGATAAATGTTCAAAGGATATGAATGGACAATTTTTCAGATAAAGAAGTCAAACCTACCTATAGTCATATGAAGAATTGCTCTAAATCACTTTTGATTAGAGGACTGTAAATTAAAGCAGTTCTGAGGTACCACCTCACACCTATCAAATTGGCTAATATGACAAAAAAAAGGAAAATGATAAAATTTGGAGGATATGTGAGAAAATTGGAGTTAATAGGTTGTTGGTGAAGTTGTAAACTGTTCCAACCATTCTGGAGAACAATTTGGAATTATGCCCAAGGGCTATAAAACTGGGCATACCCATTGATCCAGAAATACCATTACTAGGTCTATATCTCCCTTTTTTTAAGGTTTTTGCAAGGCAAATGGGGTTAAGTGAGACAAATAGGGTTAAGTAGTTAGGTCTATGTCTCAAAGAGATCATAGGGAAGGGAAAAGGACCTGCATACATAAAAATATTTATAACAGTTCTTTTTTGTGGTAGCAAAGAATTGAAAATGGAGGAATTATCCTCAATTGGGGAATGGCTAAACAAGTTGTGTTATATGAATGTAATGGAATACTATTGTGCAATAAGAAATGACAGACTGGATGATTTTTTAGATTTATTGGAAATAGAGTTGATTTTTTTTTTACTATCTATATTCTAGGGACTCTGTCATTAAATACCTGTGTGATGTTGAACAAGTAACATCTCTTGGCCTCAATTTCCCTTACTGTAAAATGAGGTTAGACTACTCTATTCTATATCTGTGAGCCAATGATTCTTTAGAAAGACAAGTAAAAGAAGCTGACAAAACTGTTGTAGTTCAGATTTGTCTGACTTTTCATGATGCCATTTGAAGTTTTCTTGGCAGAGATACCAGAATGGTTGGCCATTTCCTTCTCCAAATCATTTTACAAATGAGAAAATTGAGACCAACAGGGTTGAGTGACTTGCCCAGGGTCATAAGGCTGAGGTTGGATTTGAACGTTAGTAAGATCAGGCTTCCTGACTCTGGGCCCAGGATTCTAATCTAGCTGCCCTGGCAAAACTAGAAGAAATAATAATTCAAAGATTTATGTCTTCAGATGCTCCAAAAAGAACAGAAACAAAAGGCTACAACTACAGAGATGGAGGAGACCTTGGTCAACACCTTCATTGTATAGAGGAAAAAATGGAGGCTCAGGACCCTTTAACATCAATAAGGTGGAAAAGAAACAGAGATGGGATTTGAACCTTTATTCTCTGACTCCAAACCTTCACATTGGCTTATGCACTAACATCTCTTGCAAAAAAAATGAGGCAGAGAACTTCAGCAAAACGTCTTTTGTAACATCCTCTGCACCAAGGCAACCGATACGGTGATCATCAGTGGTACTCTAGGGGCCATGGCCTCCTGGCTAATCTTCATCCACAACACTGTCTCCTGGCTCTGGGTCTTCTCACTGGCTGCCCTCCACATCTGGAATTGCCTTCTTCTTCTCTGCCTCCTGGCGTGAAGTCTCAGTCTTACTTTCTTCAAGAAGCCTCCACCTGTCCTTCATCTTCCTGCCTGCAGTAGCTGGTCTGTCTCTTATTTGGACATCACTGTTTGTTTGTTGTCTCCCTGTTCAACTGCAAGCTTCTTGAGAGTAAGAACCAACTTCTTTATAAATCCAGTGTTTAGCACAGGGACTGACCAGAAGCGGTCCCTTAATAAGTGCTTGTAAGTGATATTTAAGAGAGAAAATAGACACAAGAGAAGCTCAAAACACCAACGTTTATTATTCGATATCCCAGTGTAGTCAATTCTCATGAAGGGTCTCATTGGGCAATAACTTTTTTTTTTTAATGGAAATCCCATGGATCTTTCTTCATTGCTATCTACCACTAGATGGCACTGGGCCATTTTTCTTCATTTCATAGGTGACATTTTGAATTCATGGGATCCTAGGGTCCTAGGCTGGAAGGGACCTCAGTGGTAATCTTCACTTTACAAATGAGGAAACTCAGACTGTAGAGGTTAATGACTTGCTAAAGTAGGATGTGTCCAAAGAGTCAACTCTTTCCATTGTATCGTAGAACCTATTTCATTCCAGTCTTTTTAAAATGTATTTAATTTTCCAATTATATATAAAGAAAATGTTCAACATTCAATTTTGTAAAGCTTTCTCCCTTCCACTCTTCCCCCCAATGAGAGCAATATGATAGAGGTTACACATGTACAACGGTGTTCCATACATTTTCATATTAGTCACACTATGAAAGAATCAGAACGAAAGGAAGGGAAAAAAAAACAAATTTTAAAAAGTGAAAATAGTGTATTTTGGACTGCATTCAGATGCCATGGTTCTTTTTCTGAATGTGGATGGAATTTCCCATCATGTCTTGTAGAATTGTCTTTTATTATAATATTGCTGTGAAGAGCTAAGCTTATCTTAGCTGATCATTGCACAGTGTTAAGGTGTACAATGTTTTTCCTGACATCAAGTCTAAATCTGCTTCTGTAACTTGGTTCTGACCTTTGGAACCAAATAGAATAAGTCACATCCCTCTTCCTTTACTAACTTTCCAAATCATTGAAGACAATTATCATGAATCCCTTATGTCTTTTTCTTTTCAAACAACCAAGAGGAGTGATAAGCAAATCAGGAGAGGGAAAAAAAGACCACTTATAAATTCTTAGTGTATTCAGCCCATATTATTCAAAGATCCAGGAATAATGAGCTGATGAGAGACCCCAACACCTAGTCCAAGCTCAGGCGACTCAGTCAAAAGGTATTAACTAAGCTCAAAACCCCTGAGATGGAGTTCCATGTCTCCCCCTTGTTAGTCCTCAGATAATGGGCGATGTTTCCCAAATTTGTAAACTAGGAATCATAGTCTCCACACCCCTTCAAAGAGACAACATGGCTCCTTAACAGAGTGTTAGCCTTGGGATCAAGATGGCTCAGTTTGACCTAGTATTTGCCCCAACTGCGTGGCTCACACCAAATCACTTCCCTTCTCAGCCTTTTTCTTCACCTGTGAAATGAGTGTGTCCTTCACAGCCGTGTAGTGAAGCTCAAATGACATCATCCCTCCAGGATGTCCCCAAAGTCTTACCTGAATGCAGTTTTAAGTCTTGTTAACTTACTATTAACTAAGACTTTGGGGAAACTCTGTATAAAGCATCGGAATGTACAAGATCGGTTATTTTGGGCTTTGAGTCATACATAGGGCCAGCAAGACATGAGCACTTCTTATTTTTAGACAACTGAAACACAGACTATTGTTATAATTAATAGCAATGATGATTTGAGACTGCATGGTTTAGAAGTCTGTCTTAGAAAAGACTTTGGCATCAGAGAGTCCTGGGTTCAAATCCAGATTAATAGGATGAACATGAGCAAGTGGATCCTCAGATTACTCTTCACTGGTCCAGACCAAGAAATAATAATGATGAAGAAATGAGAACCTAGAATAGTGACTTTTATAATAAAGGCTAAAGAAAAATGTATTATTGACTTGAGCCACCTTTTTCAACACTGCATCAACATGGAGTTGATCCTAGGCTCACAAGGGCTCTGCCAATACAGTAAATTAGACCAAAACATAAACTCAGAAATATGCTTGGGGATGGGGTGGGGGGGGGGACGCTTTAAGGGCTAATGAGTCAGTCATGCAACAAGCATTTATCGTGCTTATTATGCGCCATGCACTGGACTAAGTCCAGAGGATAGAACAAACCACTAAACTATTCTCTAGGAACCTTGGAGATAGAAGAGATATTAGAGATTACCTAAGATCATAGATAGGATTGTTGATTTAGAGCTGGGACTTTAGACTTCACTAGTCCAACCTCCTTTTACAGGGAAGGAAACTGCAGCTCAGAAAAGGGAAGGGTCAAAGCCGAAGTCGACCAGAGAAGCAGAACCGGTATTAGGACCCAGGGCTTCTGACTCCAAATTCAGTACTTTTCTCAATAAATTCTTCAGTTAGCAAATCCTTTGAATGACCCAGCAGAGACGGCACACAAAGCAACACCAGGCAATAAAAAGATGGTGGCCCCCAGGGCAGTTGGGTAAAGCATTGGATTGCCAAAGGACAAACCCCCTCTGACTTCTCCATCCACAATAGCCCAAGGTGAACCCTCTGCTCTAATCTGGTTGATTCCTTTACTGAACGCCTGCTATGGAGTTAGGAATATTTAAGCATGGGGGTATAAAAACTAATCTAAAAACAACCCTGCTCCTGTCCTCAAGGAGCTTACATTCTGCTTGGGCGAAGGGTGGGTAAAAGGAGAAATTTGTATATACACAGAAAAATAATTATAAAACATACAACAGAGTAATAGAAAATTATTTCAAAGAGGGGGTGCTAATAGCTTGAGAGAAGAAAAATAGCCCTCCTTCCCAAAGAGAAGCACCAAAGGAAAGTCCAGCATTCAATGACATACAAGGACCAGACATCCCAGACATGAGTGACATCTGGGCAAAGGATGGAGTGAAATGGAATGCTGTCCATGGGAAATAACAGGGAGACCAGATGAGCTAAACAGGGAAAGGGAATCATATCAAAGTGGGTGTTGTTGTTCAGTCATGCATGACTCTTTGTGACCCCATTTAGGATTTTCTTGGCAAAGATACTTGAGTAGTTGGCCATTTCCTTCTCCAGATGGGGAATTTGAAGCAAATGGGTAAATGACTTGTCCAGGGTCACACAAGAAGTGACTGGATTCGAACTCAGGTCTTCCTGACTCACGGCCAGGTATTCTATCCACTAGACCACTGAGCTGCCCCAAAACGGAGGGGGCCTTAAATGTTAGACTAAAGATTCTAAAAACGATAAACAGTCTGTCATGATTCTGCAGAATGTTTTAATATTATTAATCCAGCAACTGCAAGAAAGGAGCTGGAGAGGGTAAGAAAAGTCCAGGAGACCTGCTGTTGGGGAAGAACTGAGGAGGGTCTAACCTAGAGCCTCTGGAGTGGAGCCCAAAGTGATCAGTTCTGAGTCTTTGGGTTTTTTAAAAAGTGTGATGATCTTTGCCGATTGAAGCTAATTCTACCATTAAAATTGAGCTAGCCATTAAGGTAAACTTTAGCCGAGCTCTCTAAACGATCAGAGTTAATAAAATCCGAATGATTGAAGTGTCACTGTTTATTTTTGTATATTTTTCATATCACAGCCATGACCAGCTGGTCCCCTCATCGTGACTCTAGTCCTTAAGCAGCTGACCCTTTGGTAATGAAAATGCAGAAAGCACTTGCTCTTGAATTTACTAGACAAACATCAGTATTTGCTATTTAGTAGACAATCTAGGGACAACCTGTAATGGGAAAACAAATTATGTAACTTTAAGATAAAATAAAATCAACTCTCTTCTACCTCTAAGGTCCTTAGATGAGATGCCGGAGGACGGAGTTGCTATCAAGGGGAAGGGAAGCTGTCTTACAGCTGGGTGACTTGCAATGGTCACATAAGTCATTCTAGACCTTTTAGAAGTATGGCAGAGGAGCCACAAATCTGCCCAAATATTATGTTCACACCCAGAGTTCCCCATGCTGACCTTGTGTCTGTGAGAGACACACACAGAGAGAGACAGAGACAGAGGAGAGAGACAGAGACAGAGAGACAGAGAGGAGAGAGAGAGAGAGAGAGAGAGAGAGAGAGAGAACGCAAGAGTTCTAGACCCAGAAGTTGATGCTCTTCACTCTTTGGGCAAGTCACTTGCCTGGGCCTCCAAGAAGTGTTATTTGTGCATCTGTGATACCCATTTGCCTAAAATTCCATAATAGTAGCTAACTGTAACTAACATTGAAAAAAGCACCTTAAGGTTTGTAAAGTGCTTTGAAAACATTCTCATTATCCCCATTTTATGAGGAAACTGAGGAAAACAGAGGATGTGACTGATTCAAGGTCATCTGGTGTCTAAGACTACATCTGAACTCAGGACTTGTTAAGTCCAGGTCCAGAACTCTATCCACCGTTCCACCTCACTGTCCATAATTGCTTTTATAACTAATCAATACTCATTGTCAGGGGCGGCTAGGTGGCACAGTGGATAAAGCACCGGCCTTGGAGTCAGGAGTACCTGGGTTCAAATCCAGTCTCAGACACTTAATAATGACCTAGCTGTGTAGCCTTGGGCAAGCCACTTAACCCCGTTTGCCTTGCAAAAACCTAAGAACAAAAATACTCATTGTCAAATATTCTCGTCTTAGAGATGCAAGAGGCCATGCAATCTATTTTTGGTACATAATATGACTACAGAATATCCACTAGGATATGAAATCTCCCCCCTTCCTTACCTCTTCCTTCAAAAAATGTAGTTTTAGCAGAACTTGCCAACTTCCTCATCAAGTAATTATCTCTTCTTTTGAAATATTACTATGTCACCCATGAAATATGGTGGGAAAGGTCCCTACTGTAGGGATGAAGACTGGGGGGGTCGGGGGGGGGTGTTGTTTTGTGGAGGTAGCTTGTGGTGACAGGGCTAGAGCACTAAGTCTGAAGTCTGGAAGATCCTAACAATGTGACCCTGAACAAGTCACTTAAACTGATTGTTAGGTGACAAAAAGAATCCACAGAAGGAAAGAACAACTCCCTTATCTTTGCCAATCAAGGCCCAGGACATGATGCTTTGTTTGCATCCCAAGCTGGACTCCCTGTGTCAGGTGAAGATTTGTTTTCTCTTCATTTGTCCCACTGTCATAAATAGGTAAACATGTAGGGATTGTGAACTCCTTTGGGTTCCACATTCACATTTCATTTCTCTTGTAATAAACCTGGCTTTCAAGTAAGTTTCATAAAGTTGAGTTGCCTCTCTGTCTCTGTTCCAACTCTCAAGTTCAGAATCTCAAGTCCTCTCAATGTAGTCAAAGCCTAAAGCATTTCCAAGATAAATGCCTTGCTGTTGTCATGTCAGATTGTTCATGACCCCATTTGGGATTTTTTGGGGAAAGATACAGGAGTGGCTTGCCATCACTTTCTCTAGCTCATTTTACACCTGAGGAAACTGAGGCAAAGAGGGTCAAGTGGCTTGTCCAGGGTCACCCAGTTAACATCTGAGGTCCCATTTGAATGCCTTAAGATATTTCCTGAATCTAGGCCCATCTAGCTACCCTAAAATTTTTTTGTTAAAAAAAGTTTTGAGTGGCACCCCTAACTTATTTTCCAAACAAGTCTTTTTTCATCAAAAGTCACTTCTTCCAAGGATTTTAAAAAGGGGCTTAGAGGAAAAGATCACTTTACTTTTAAAGAAACTAGTGAGCACAATGTGTACACACACACACACACACACACACACACCATCTGTGTGGACATGTAGGTGGCATAGTGCCTAGCATTCTGACTGGATCCGAGTTCAAAACCACCCTAGACATTAACTAGTTGTGTGATCCTGGGCAAATCCTCATGTGTAAAGTGAATTGGAGAAGGAAACGGCAAACCACTCCAGGATCTTAGCCAAGAAAACTCCAAATGGGGTCTATGTCAGACACTACTGAAAAATGACTGGAAACACACACACACACACAAACACTTTAAACACTTTTTACTGGGGAGAACGAGGTTGGGAGAATCATCATTTTCCATTTCTAAGATTTGCACCTTTGTTGCTTTCCATTAACAAAACAAAATCTTTCGTAGTCTTAACGTCACACATACAGAACAGTCTTAGACCAGGCCTCTGATCTGGATCATTCCATCTTTATCTTCTGGGACTATCTAACTGATTTCAACTGCAACTTCCAACATTTTTGCTCTTTCTTTGAAAGTATTTCATTACCTGGGACCAACAGCAATGTGGTCTGAGTGCAGTCAAACTGAAAGTGAACTGTCAGTGGCTCCCCAACAGGCCTTCTTTTGAAGAAATATTCCCTAATATTTCCTTCCTGAAATTCGGTAAAGACAGCTTTCCAGAGTTCCATGCCAATCAGTTTCAATGTTAAAAATGTGCTTCAGACAGACCCCTTGAGAGCAGTCACTGTCACACATATCTCTTTCTACAAATAAATTGCAAAGTACTAATCAAATGATAGGTAGATTACTTTAAGATTAGAAATTAAACTTTTATCTTAGATTTCAAAAGAGGGGTCACCAATTGGGTAGATATAATTACCAAAATAACTTGCTGAATTGATTCTATCCCCCGACCTACTGTTTTCAAAATTCCTAGAATTTGCTGTTTTAGAAACTCAATAAATTATGACTGGTGTTTATCATACTGTATGTACAACACTGGGGTCTATAACCAAAAGAGGATGCCAGAAAGTTGGTTGCTATTATAATGTTATAAAAACTACTGTACAATTTCAATTTTATTGGAGAAATTTTTACACAGTTATCACAATTCTCAGAAAGTCGTCAGGGTGCATTCACAGCGAATAGGCTATATCTATAATGCCTCCTTTGACCACTAGGACAATCTTGTTAACAAAAAAGGTTCTTGTCATGAGTGTTGTCCACATAAAACTCTTGTATACGCAAATATGTTTAATAGTGATTGAGTCCCTGAAGTGGCTAATTTTTGCATAAATCCTTAAATGATAGCATTTTCCAAATCAAGTATAACTGGGCAAACATTCCATGGTATATCTATTCCCAAGAGGTATAAGTCTACATAAAATACACAGGGTGCCATGTTTTCTGTGATGATTTTTTCAAAAAGTAACAAAATCCTTCTACAAAGCAGGAATTAAGTATAGAGGAAACGATAGCACTACAAAGTACAAACATCTTATCAAGTTATGTTATTATAAAATGAGAACTAGGTATTTGCTATAAATCAAGGTGGGGAGAGGATCACTGAAAATTTTTAATAGTTTGCCAAATATACAGTTATTAGGATTATCTGAATATCACGTAAATTATAAAATTGGTAGGATTCTATAAAATAATGAACACAAATCACATAAACAACCCTTGCAGTCCAGTAATGGCCCCCAAAGCTCAACAACATGAATTACAGTCAAAAACATTTTTCAGGATATGTAATTTAGACATTAAATCAAAGTAACTAAGACTAAAGTACATTCATTCAAGTACAACAGATTTAGCTTTTCAGTTTTATAATCAGTTAATAACAAAACTTTAGGTGCAATTTCACATGTTCTCATACACTTTCCAGTCCATTTCCCAGAGTAATAAAGTGTCTTTGTGCACTCCATTTTTTATAAGCAGGTGCAAGATACATTGTTTATAGACTATTTTACTTCATATTAAAACTTATTACATACCATAGGTGAACACCATATCAAAACTCAAGTCTAACTAATAACTACAAAATTTCAACAAAAAAAAAAAAAAAGGATTTGAAAGCACACCAAGTACTGTTTAAACACTTGAGTATGACTGCTCCTGTACGAGTCTCAAAATAATTGGGAGTAACTGATGCTAACTCTTGGCTCCAAAGAGAGGAGCCTTCAACCCTTCCAAAATATGAAGCTTATATTACCAATTATTTTGCCTCATTTCAAAAAGAACTTTTCTTCTTACTACCATATTCAAAGAATTCACACTTTGAAAACAAAGATCAAGGTCTAAAATAAATATTAGTATAATAATACTATTAAATTGCTCTATGAGAAAACTGTGTAGTATTTTGCTTGTAGATATGCAATGGAATGTAATATTCACAGTAATTTTACTACATATATTTCATTAAATGAACACTATAAATAAAACGTACCATCTGAACAAGAAATAAGAATACTTAAGGTCTTTGGATATCATCTATCATCATTATACAAACTCTAGGACTGTGTAGGGGCAATGTGGCTGTATAATATGAACTTAAAACATTTCCAGCTTTGTTTTAGTAGCCATTTCACCTCTGAATAGTGAATATATTTTGTATTTCACACAAAGTCATTTAAAGGTGATTTTTTTAAAAATTCATATCCTTTAAGTATCAAACTAAATTTGGTCTCTGAAAATAATTATATTTTTAAAAATTATTAATTTCTTTTAGATGGTGGCTAAGCTTTAATGGAAACCTATTATCACATAAGGCATTTAAACTGATTCATATTTTTGAAAATCTGATATTTTTTTAACTAGGTCTTGAAGCTAAAAGTATCTTGAAAACTCTATCCTGGGATGTCATAGATTCTATAAATAAGGTTATGAAGGTACCAAATCAAGGGTTAAAGGCACTCAAGAGAAAAGGTTATTGCAAAGCAATGTAAACAATTTGAGAAGCAAATAAAATTTTAAATTAGCAACTGGAAAAAGTATTGACAAAAGGCTATTACTAAAGTGATGTGATGGCAATTCTTTAAAATGGACACTAAACTAGATTTGTTATTTGACAACAAATCTCTTAATGATTCTACCTTCTTTCCTCCATTTTAATTTTATATAGATATATAGATATACATACATATATATCTATATAGCTATATAGATAAATACATTTCAAATACCAAAAAACTTTGTAAGTCAGCACCTTAGGTAATGCCAATCCTCTGAAACATTCACCTGAATTCAAGCCTTGAGGTGAAAGTCTTTGTTGAATGTGGTCTAAAATCTGGAAATGGTGAACTGGAATGTGTAATTTAAAAAAAAAGAAAAAGAAAAATACGCACATGCATAACAATTAACTAACACTGGGTTGAAAATACAAACTCCATGTTAAAGACATTTAATATATGTTTTCATATTTTTTTGTAAAACTATTTAGATAAAATATTGAACATTTTCATAATTACTTGTTTGTGATTCAAACTATGCAACTTCCATCCTTATTAAAAATACCAATTAACATAATTACTTTGTTATAAAAACTATTGTACAATTTCAATTTTATTAGAGAAACTTTTACATAGTTATCACAATTCTCAGAAAGCCTCTGAAGTGGGTGCATTCACAGGGAATAGGCTAAAACCAATGTTTATAATGCTTCCTTTGACAACTCAGACAACCTTGTTAACATAAATGGTCCTTGTCATGCTTATTGCTTAAATTAAAATTCTTGCACACTCAAATGTTTGAGAAATAGTGAACAGGAGTGCCCATAATGGTTACTTTAGCACAAATGCCTAAATGATAGGCTTTGTTATTGGATTTTTTTAACTCTAGGACAGTAGCTTAACCACATCTATTTTGATTCATGATCAAAGGAACTTGAAAGGGGGCCTTAGATGACAATGATGTAAACAAAAACAATTAAACTCTAATACCATCCCTGCAAAACAGATAGGAGTAATTATTCTGATGAAAAATTTAATCCCTCTAGTCAAAGATAGGGTACTGATTTCACAAAAATATACCTGAAGTGACAGTAAAAACAATTCCATACTTTACTGATCTGGAATGTGAAAAAAAAAAAAGTCTGCAATAACACAAATGTATTAAACTCACAGTAGATACACAAATGCTATTCAACAAAAACTTTTGCCATAGTTGAATCAGACTTAAAATAATGTTAATCTGAGTTTCTGCTTTAATGAACTCATAATAATAATGGCCTTTCTTAAGAGAAAAAAAAGTGATAACTTTCTTGGATTTGGATTTGGTTTTTCTTTGCATTTCTTTTTCAAATCAAAGATTTCACCATTAGCCTCATGGTAGATCGTATGGGGGAAGGAGAAAGCGAGAAGGGAGGGGAAAAGGCAACAAAAGCCCAGTTACTGCTATCAGAGCAACTTGAGACCAATTCTCAAAATTAACTCCAAAACTATCCCAAAGGCAACTGCATTTTTCTTGGGCTTATCAAACTATAAAATGCTACCAGATTTCAACATACTAATTTATTAAGATACTGTTCATTCAATCACAAAATGAACTCATAGAGAGTAGTTCTGTTTTTTCATGGACAGGCATTTTATTTTGCATGCTGGTCTCTTCCAAACAAAAGGAAGTCAAAATCATTCTATATAATCCTCCACATCAACCCTCCCAAAAGGGAGAGAGAGGGAGAGAGTCTCACCCTTAGCAGTGGTTCAAAATTTTTTTTCACTTTTCAAATTTATCTAATGTGTGAAGGGGCCAAAAAAAAAAAATCAAGAGCCAAGCAAATATTTTTCCTGGAATGTGGCACATTTAGAAATGAATCAAAATACAAGAATAAGTAGAAAATATAATACAACAAAATGTAGTTAGTCCTACCAAAAATGAATGTGAAAAAAAGTTTCAGGTATGCAATTTCAGGGGGAAAAAAAGGTTATGGCATCATGAAAGTTTATTTTTTCCTTGTTCATTTCAAAAAAGCCATTTTTTCAATTTATATAAAAATACCTAAGAATGTGTGCAAAGTGGCATTTTCCCCTTAATAAAATTAAATTCTAAAGATGAAAGTCATCATCAGATGTGGTCTGAAATGAAAGACTTATGTACTTACAATTGAATTCTACTAATCTGAATAACAATAGTAGAAAGTTGGATTTTATGAAAAAAAGCACTGAATCCTATTATAATACACCAAAGGGAAAAAAAAAATCTACTTCTGAAAAATCACTTCTACTAATGATTGTTGTTCTTAGGAAAATTGAGACATTAACTTTAGCAAAAGTCCATATGGTTTCTCTCAAACAAATAAATGATGGTAAAACGAAATAGCGCCTAAGAGCAAAAAAGGCTATTAAAATAAAAAATTATAAAGGGCAGAAAGAATGTCAACCCTCTATTGAGTAAGAGTTTTGATTCTTTCAGAGAAGAAAGCTGTAAAAGTGAATTCATCTCTGAAATGCAAGCTTTTTTTAAAAGAGTAAGTTTTGTTTTTTGCTTAGGGCGATAACTAATGTCAAATTCCAAACCATCTTTCAAACAAGCTATTTTGGAAATGAAATGGGTTATTTTTTTCTTAAATGCAACAACATATTATCCACTTTGAAAAAGCAGCAGCTTAGCACCTGGGATCTGCTGGTCTGAACATCATTACTTCTTCATTAACTCAGACTCTGTCCAGTTTACTAAGTAACTTGGTCTGGGCCACGGAGGAGGCTGAGGATGTCCCTTCTGGTTTTGATCTGATTTCAAACAGCTATGGCTCAATGGCAAGGCTGGGTGGACAGAGATGCAATGATGAATTTGCTACAGGAAGCTAAAACCAAACCCTTCAAACTTAGACCAAGTCATGTACCACCACCTCCCCTACTTAACATTTCCTATGTCTTTTTCTTTGTTCATAGTTTTCTAATGAACAACTATTAGTTTTCCTGAGTAAGAGTATAAAAAAGTGAACCCATCTACCAAAAAGTACAAAGACAAATAAAATGTAGTTGAATCACAATACAAATCTGTTACATAACATTACAAGGGCAGAGATTCGTTGCTGCTCTTCATTATCATTGGCCCCATAAAAAGAAGGTAGCAAAGAATTTAATTATCTAAAATATTTTGCAGTACAGTAATTAGATGTTTCAGCCCATAGATATATCCCTCATCCCTCGTGTTGCTAGGAAACACATGAGCAAAGTCTATCATCCGCACTTCCACATCTGGACTTTCAGGAAGCTCCATGGGACAGTGGTAGAAGACTTTTTCCAGTTGAGAGAGAACATTGCCATTCAAGTGTTCCTGGGACATACGATTGCTGCTTTTCCACACGCTGCCTTGCTCCCTGTTTTCAACATTCAATGAAGTCTGATTGTGATGATTCTTGGAATAGGCTTCTTTATGACACATGTAGACTTTGCCTACAGAGGCCCCCACTTTCCCATTCTCTGGAGAGCTCAGTAAGTGAATGTTGTTGTTATACTCAAGAACGCTGGCATCTGGCAGCTGTCCTTTGGCCCAAAAGGGCTTCTCAGCTGAAGTTCCGTCTCCCAACGTGTTAGCTGCTGGCAGAGAGGCCCCTTCATAAACAAACAGTAAGGAACTCGCATAAAAGTGCAGCTGATTCTGGCTTTCAAACCACTGAAGGATTTGCTCAATCTTCTGAATGCTGGCAGCAATTACATCTCTTCTCAGACAGTAACCATTATGAAAAAATCTGGACACTCCTACCAAAAGAAAAACCAGATCATCATGGGGAAATGATAAACAAAGCCTTCGATTGCTTTGGAGAGGAGTCAAGCCCCCCAGAAGACCAGCAGCCTTCTTCCCTATGCCACCCCCTACCTTGTAAGGGAGAACAATATGAACAATCTTCAGTTCCAGTTTTCTATTTGAGTATTTTGTGCCAGTGGAACATGTCAGAATCCCAGCCACAAAAATAGAAGCGTGCTATTTAGGCCAAGAGGTTAAACTCAGATACAATTCCATTCACCATCTTTCAATGGCTCTTCTTTTTGGAGGCCCTGATCTCAATCCTATTATAAGGGATATCTGTCCAGTAAAACTTAAATGAAGGGTAGCAGCTTATCTCACATTTAGAACTAAAATCCTTCCTTTCATTCAAGTTAAGATTCCAATAAAAAAATTATAAAAGCCAGTCTGCAGCATTGCATCCCAGCACCTAATGTGGGGCCACGTATATGACTGGCACTTAATTAGGATTCGCTAGATCATTCACTACCCATAGCTCAAGAATCTCTGCCGTTCCCTTTCTATGCCTACTTGGGATTTAAGGGGCCCCCAATGCTCATCATTAGTTGCTCCTGCCTTCTAAAGAAGGAACTATTTAAATAACAACTACAGAATATTTAGCCTGAAGGATTATTGTGATCAATTACTGTGCCAGAAGTTAGTCTGAATATTATAGTGAGTATGTCATCATTGTAATACAAGGAAGAAAATACTATTCAATGCCTGACTTTAGGGTCAGAGGTATAGATATGTGTTTCATACACATACTAAGAAAATTCTCAAAAATTCCTTGAAATTCTATCCATTTTTTTCCACTTTAGGCTTGGCTACAATTAAATCCTCGACAAAATTTATCAGGAAATCAATGTATGCAGAACAATTTTAGCAACAGAAACTTTATAAATCTATCTTCCAAACCCAACTTCCTATTTTAAAAAAACCAATCCAACCCCTCTAACTCCATTTAACAATGCTTACTTGTAGCACTAGAAGGGAGTTGTCACTGCATTTCTGTGGGCAAGGTTAGTTGAAAAGTTAGCTCAAGTATGAAAGGTTTTCAGACACAAAACTCCTGAAAACTGCCTTTCAAGTTGTGGCGGGATAGAAATCAGCTTCAGTGGAGGAAGTACCAACTGCCACCAAGAAAAGTTGCTTAAAGAATCTTCAAGCACATTTAGAGGGTTCTCACTAATGATAATGATTATTAGTTAGGAGTTAGGAGAAACTTTTAGAGACACCCAGTGAAATGCCCTAATTTTTTTCTAAGGAAACTGGGCCAGAGGTATAAGATAACTTGGTCAAGGTCTTATAGGTATTAAAAGTAACAGAGCTGATATTTGAACCTATTCTTCTTATTAGAGTCTTCCATTCACTGATCATTCATGTTTTATTTTTGAAAGACTCGCACTCATCTACTATAAACTTATAATACTATAACAATACCTTCTGACTCCTACTTAAGAGAGAGTATAGTAGTGAAGCTTCAAGAACATTCAGATATCACCAAATCCACTTAAATCATACACCCCGCCTCCTTACCATCTTTGACTGTTTCTTTAGTTAAACTTCTTCCATAGTGCTGGTTCTGTGTCTCATAACTATCAGAATGAGCATGATAAACCTGTCAGGGGAAAAAATGAACACAGACATTTTAGGAACAAGAATTTGGGGAGTTCTCAATCAAATAGTTAAACTTTACTCCATGTGAAGAGGTCAACATCATTCTCCAGTGCTTTAAGTTAATGAATAATTTCAAAGGTAATCAAGGCTTGTGTTGGATACAATGGGCACAAGGCTAGGAGGCCAGACAGAAGATTACTCCAAAGTCCAGGTAAAATGTGATGAGGGCCTGAAATTTAGTTTCAGTGTGAGTGGAGAGAAGGGGGGAAGGTGAGATGCATTGTAGGAGTGGCTGTGTGGGGTAAGGAAAAGTGAAGGATCAAAGATGGCATTAAGGTTACAAGGACACCTCTAAGAATGCCTCAAAGGCTAATAGCAACATCAACAGAATCAGAAAAATGTGGGAAAAGAATGACTGGGAGAGAAAATGATTCCTAACATCTGCAATAAAGTTCACAACTCATCTTTGCCTGCTCATGCTGTGAGACATGCCATTCTACCCCAAACCAAAGGGGGGGGGGGTTAGAAGGATCTTCCTCTCCGATTACTGCCTCAATACAAAAGCCTGCCCTCCAAGGAGCTCTTGCCGCTCCTTGAGGAGGTAACATAAAAGTAGCTGGGACACCCTGATGAGAAGTCTTCCCAAAAGCACCTGCCCCTCTGCTGTAGGGTCCTAAGCACCGTGACATACTATTCTGGCTTAGAAAGGGAGGGGCTGAGAGTCTGCACAGGAGATTTAAGGGTAGGTACAACAACTATGTAAGAACAAGCTTCATGACTGGCAGGAAACACCTCTCACATTTCCATCCTCAAGCACTAGTTGAATGTGACTTTCTATCTTTTGTCTTGCCTCCAAGTGTTTACACCAGCTACCTGCCTCTGTCCAAGACATGAGGATGGATGGACACATGGACACATGGACACACGGACACACACACACACACACACACACACACACACCAGAAAAGACATGGACAATGACTGTCACCGTTCCCTCCCGCTTCCCCCCGTTGTTCATTCTTTCTTCTCTGTCCTTACTGATCTCTTCCCCACTTCTCTCTGACTTTGCTCCCAGCACTCTGCCCAGTGCTGAATCTGGGTGGTGAAAAAAGGGACAAGAGAGAAAACAGAGGCGGCAGACTGTGCTGGATCGAGGCAAAGTGCTGGCACAGAAGCTGGCTCTGCTGCTGGGTGTGCAAGTCCTCTTGTGGAAGGCACCGCTACCACTGGCCTGCACCTTGGTCAGAAGCCTCTTGCCCCCTCCCCGCAGAGGAGCCCCCTCCCCTGGGGACTTCCTCAGCTTTCTTGGGGTTGGTATGTTCTGGTTCCAGATGGATACATCCAGGGCAAGGCCCCTGTGAACTCGAGTCAACATTTCAAACTGTATGTTGCCCAATATCTCCAAGTCACCATCTCCAAAACAGAACTCATCTTTGCTGGGGTTTTTTCCTGAGCTGGCTGCAGAGAACACAATCACTTCTGCTCTCCGGGGCTCATTTCCTCTTCCACCCAGTGACACGTACAACAAGACCCTCCTTCTCTTGCTCTGGCATTCTCTCTGGGTGGTGCCCACCCCAAACACTTTATTTCCTCAACTTTGTCCTTCAGTTCCCTGGCTTGATAAGTTGGCAACATTTTTATGGATGTCATTAGTTAAAAGTGATGGAAGATATACCCTATGATATCCCTAGAACACAGGGGTGGGGGATGTTTAAGAAATTGCATCAGAGATGTTTTTTTTTCTCACCTAGGGCATGACACCACTTGTCTCTATCACTCATACAAGAAATCACATCCCTCTGTATCTATTCCTGATAAAATTTTTCACTCCCTTCCAGATTCTGCCCAAGCTCTATTGCATGTAGAAATAAAGTCTCTCAAGACCCTGTCTGTCTCCATACTACTGTGTTTCCATCTTCTCTGAACCACCGTGTCTTTACTCTGTGTTCATTTTCCACATGCTTCCATGGACATGTTTGGTCCCTTGCTAGCATCCAAGCTTCTTCAGAACAAGGACAGTGTTATTTTTGTCTTCATATGTCTAGCCCCTAGCACAAGCCTGAAGCAAAGTGAGCACATAATAAATTTTTGATTGCCTAATCCCTGACAATGCCTAGCACATTATTTGTTGTTGATTTAATTCTATTGAGTTGTAAAGAGTTTTGTTGTTTTATCACATTAAAAATTTCTACAATCAGAAAATTATTTTAGCAACAAGTTCTACTTACAAAACTGATGGATTGATTTGTGTTTTTGTAGCTGTTGTCTTATCAAGTTTCCCTTATAAAAGGAAAAGTAACAATAAATCCTTTTTGCCAAAGCAGTGTCAAAGGCATTAAAGAGACCAGTGGAAGCCACCGCCACCACCACCAACACAGACTTTGGCCAAATTGTAGTTGCCAAACTGTGCCAAATTTATTGGCACTTTCATTTATCCATGATTTTTAATCACAGTATGCTTGGGGAAAAAAATGTTAAGGAATGTAAACATTAAGAATTAGAATACTTAATAAATTACTTATTTATGAAAATCTACTATAGCCCTGTATTCCTATTTACCAATCAAAGAGTATTATCAGAGACTTAGTGAAATATCTTGCACCAAAGAACAATGAAGGAAAAGGAGTTAGGGTGCTTTTGCTAAACATCATGACTGAGGGGTGGCTAGATAGTGCAGTGGATAGAGCACCGGCCCTGGAGTCAGGAGTACCTGGGTTCAAATCTGGTCTCAGACACTTAATAATGACCTAGCTGTGTAGCCTTGGGCAAGCCACTTAACCCCACTGCCTAGCAAAAAAAAAAAAATAATAAAACATCATGACTAGGTCAAAGCCAAGAAAAATAGGGACGTATTCAACTCTAATTTATATTCTTCCAGAGTTCTCCATATGTGACTTTATTGCTGTCTCGGATGTATTATTTTTTAAATGTGGATATCTTGGTTTTGCTCTGTGAACATTCACTTGAGCAATAGAATTTGCTCTAGTATCTCATTATTCTTATTTGGTATGTCATCTTATTTTAATCTATCACAAAGCTGCAAAACCAAGTTATTATGCATGCCAAAATATCCTTAGTTATATTTTTCTCTCTTAAAAGTTGTAGTTACTATAATTCTAAGCAATATAAAACCTTTGAGAATCTACCTGCCAAGAAAAACCCAGAAACTATTGAACATAATTAAGTAACAAGTAATTGAACATAATTAAAAAATGTTTCACACAAATAAAAAAATCAGATCTAAACAATGGGAAAACTATGGGAAAAATATTAACTAAGCTAGTAAGCTAGGTCCATACAACAAACATGATAATTTTATCAAAATTAATTTACTCATTTAGTGCCATACCAATTAAACTATCAAAAAAATTTATAGAGCTAGTAAAAAAATTACAAAAAAATTCATTTGGAAGAACAAAAGGTCAAGGATATCAAGAAATTTAATGAAAACAAATGTGAAGGAGGGTGACCTACCCTTACCAGATCTCAAACTATTATGAAGTAGTAATCATCAAAATTACCTAGACTACCTAAGATTTAGAGTGGTGGACCAGTGGAATAGAGTGGATACACAAGACAAAGTAGTAGATGACGAGAGTCATCATGTTTTATCTTAACCAAAGGACCCTAGTTTTGGGGACAAAAACTTACTAAAAGACAGCTGGGAAAATATACAGAAACTTAGGTATAGACCAACATCTTATACCAATATACCAAGATAAGGTCAAAATGGGTACATACTTTAAACACAAAGGATGATACCATAAGCAAATCAGGAGAGCAAGGAGTAAGTTACTTGCCAGATATATGGAAGAGGATTCATGACCAAACAAGAAATAGAGAATATTACCAGATATAAAATATAGTTTTATGCTAAATAAAATGAAATTACTAAATGAAAAATGGTATTTACCAATGATGAAGAACTTTTTTCTGCCAAGGACCATTTGGATAGATATAGATAGATAGATAGATAGATAGATCGATCGATCGATCATTTGTGGGCTAATTTGGTCAAACATTTAATTAATCGCTCCTAAAAAGCTGCAAGATTTGAATTTTGATTCCCTCCTTTGGTTGCCTTTGCAAGGCCACATTGACATGGTCCACAGGACCAAGGTTCCCCACTCCTGATTTATATAAACAAAACAAATGCAACCTAGATTAGAAGGAAAGCAGAAAACTGGGAGGGGGGGGGGGAAGAATTCCTACAGCAAGTATCTTGGATAAAAGCCTCTTTTCTCAAACATAAAGATAATGGAATCAAATTTATAAGAATACAAACTGATAAATGATAAAAGAAATGAACAGGCAATTTTCTGATAAAGAAATCAAATTTAGCTCATCATGGAAAAAAACTGCTCTAAATCACGACTGATTAGAGAAATGCATATTAAAACAACTCTAAGGTACTACCTCACATCTATCAGATTGGCTAATGACAGAAAAGGAAAAATGACATTGTTGTGGAATTGGGAATTGATCCGATCATTCTAAACAATATGAAACTACGCCCAAAGGACTATAAAACTATGCAATGCCCTTTGATTCAGCAATATGCACTATTTGGTATAACAACTATATCCCAGGGGAAGGGGACCTATTTGCATAAAAGTATTTATAGCAGCTCTTTCTGTGATGGTAAAAACTTGGAAATTGAAGGAATGTCCATCAATTAGGAAATGGATGAACAATTTGTGGTACATGATTTGTAATGGGATTATTATTGTGCTATAAGAACTAAAGAGCAAGATGCTTTCAGAAAAAAACCTGTAAAGTCTTAGATGAACTGTAACAAAGTGAAGTGAGCAGAACCAAGAGAACAACATATCTGGTAACAGTAATATTGTATGAAGATCAACTATGAGCGACTTAGCTATTCTCAGCAATACAATGATTCAAGACAGTTCCAAAGCACTCATGATGAAAAATGCTATCCCCCTCCAGAGAAAGAATAGATGAAGTTTGAATGAAGATCAAAGGGAAACATGGCAGGCAGGGTGTGTGTATTTTCTTTTGCAACTTGACTAATATGGAAATATGCTTTGCATGACTGCACATGTATAACATATTAAATTACTTACAATATCTTATAGGGGTAAAGGGAGGGAGGGAGAAAATTTGAAACTCAATTTTAATAAATGAATGTTCAAAATTATTTCATACATGCAATGGGAAAAAATTTTTTGAAGAAATAAAGTGTAAAGGAACCAGCCAAGAACAATCAAAAATTCAAGGAGAGAGTAGAGTACTCATGTGCAGATTGTGAAAGCGTGAGAGTGAAATTCAGGGAAGATTTCACAGAGGTGAACTTGAACTAGTTCCTGAAGGATTTTATTTTGCCAAAAGGAAGGGAAAGGTGGATAAACAGTCAATTCAAGCATGGGGAATGGTGTGATCAAAAAAGTTTAGTTTGATGAGAATGTTTGGTCCATGAAGTGACACAGATAGTAAAAAAAAGTTTTTCAAACACTGGACAAATTTAAAGACCAGGAAATTGTATTTTCACTTACTTGGCAACAGGTAAAAATTTCTGAACAAGGGATCAGAGAATTGCATAATGACAACCTCACTCTATAAACTCATTTGCCAAAAATTCCATTTTTTAATATATTTTATACATTATAAATGTCATTAATTTGTTTATGGATATTAAATTGTTCCAAATCAAGCAATATAATGGAGAGAGAAAAAAGAATTATTTAAGTTTTTTTCTGCTACAAATCCCACCCCATTCAAGAGTTAGTTTTAAACTCCAACACTACAAACTCTTCTCTATTTTAAGATAAGAAAGATAGGTTGGTTTCTAGGACTTCTAGGAAGATAGAAACCACTTTGTGCGTTATGTCTCTATCTCATATCCCCACAATGCACAGCATAGTCTTCAGAAAGTACCCCAATATGCTTCAAGGATTTACTAAATCAAGACTCTACCTAGATTAAAACTTATTCTACACATCAAAATTTATTTAGGCATCAACAGATGATTCCCCTTCTATGAAACAGCAATGACGGAGAGAGGGAGGGAGGGAGGGAGGGAGGGAGTGAGAGAGAGGGAGAGAGGGAGGGAGGGAGGGGGAGAGAGAGAGAAAGAGAGAGAGAGAGAGAGAGAGAGAGAGAGAGAGAGAGAGAGAGAGAGAGAAAACATGCTAACTAAATGCTCTGTCACCCTGGATGAGAATACTGGCCATTTCTGTGTCTTTCATCAAGTTATTTTAACACTCAGAGTCTGTTCTTTTATTCAAAAGCTGAGAAGATTGGGCTATATAATAACATAATAGCAATAACTATAAGGTTCGCAAAACACTTTACATATGAGCCTTACACAACAGTGTGAGAGAAAGAGGTAGAACTAGGTCTCTTCTTCCTAGTCAACCTTTCTTTGAACCTATAAATCCTATAAAAGATTTAAAATGACATAGGACATCATAAATAATTTGGAGGTGTAACTGGAAATCGCTCATTTTAACTTCCTATTGGATTTATCTTTTGATGACATTTATTTATGGTATAAATACATTTAACACATAAATGCCAAAGTATAATCTTCTAGTTCCATTCGATTTATCTGAAACTCTGTCAAGCAAGCATTTTTTTTTTTGGTTTTTTGATGCAAGGCAATGGGATTAAGTGACTTGCCCAAGGCCACACAGCTAGGTCATTATTAAGTGTCTGAGGCCGGATTTGAACTCAGGTCAGTCCTCCTGACTCCAGGGTGGGTGTTCTATCCACTGCGCCACCTAGCCACCACCTAAGCAAGCATTTATTAAGTGTTTACTATGTGACCAGGACAGGGCTAAGTGAGAAGGCTCCAAAGACAAAGTAGTGTTAACGTGTTGTGAAAGTTTCCTCATCTGAAGGACAAAACATTTTTTAAATATATGCTTTTAAGAATGTAGCTACATTTACATATTTAGCAAGTAGGAATCATTTAGAATCAATCCTTTTATTTGAAATGCTCTATAGCTATTCCCTGACAAAAGATGTCTGTCACAGTAAGCAGAAACAGACTGAAGTCATTTCAACATTAGAATCTTAATTTGCTGCAGTTCCACTCAAGATAGACTCAGTCCACAAAGTAGCTAAACTGGACCACCTGCCCTCCATCCCCTCTGGACACTCCTCCCCCTCCCCATCCCCACCCCCAAGACTTCTCTCCCCTTGCTCCTTTCTTTGACAAGCCCTTGCTCACTTCTGTCGGTTGAAATCCTCTGAAATCCTAACTGCCCTTTGGCCCCACAGTAAATGCTACTTTCTCCAGGAAGCCAATGAACTCATTGGCAGAGTCAATGATCCTCATGACAAGGAGTCAATGAGATGGTGAGGTTTACAGCAAGGATGTCTCTAGGAATCCCTGAAAGCAGAAGACACCACCAAAACTACTACCAACATTATGACAAGCTCACTATCAGATACCAAGGGCAGATTCCAGTTCAAATTTAGCTCTACTGTTACAGACTCAACACAAGCTAATTTGTGAGTTAGCTTTAAGTTAAACAAAGGCTGGTAAATACTAGAGCAAAACCTAACTGAATAGTATAGGACAGATAAGCCTCATCAGAGGCCAAGCTATGAAGCCTTAGCTTTATATGAAGCTACGAAGCCATCTTCTTTCCTGATACATTAGGGAAGAGCTGTTCTGGGCCTTGTTATCAATGCTAGAGTTCAACAGTCATCCTGAAAGTCTGGGGGCTGCTCCAGCAGTTCAGGGAGTCAGAAAAGTCTGGTTATGGGAGAAATAAAAAGTCAAGAATTGCCAGGAGCTTAATGAAAAAAAGTGCAAAAGAAGGTGGCTTAGCCCTACCAGATCTAAAATTATATTATAAAGCATCAGTCATCAAAACTGTTTGGTATTGGCTAAGAAACAGAGTGGTGGACCAGTGGAATAGACTAGGTGTAAAAGCAGGAGATGATTATAGTAATCTGCTGTTTGATAAACCCAAAGAGTCTGGCCATTGGGATGAAAACTCCCTCTTTGATAAAAATTGCTGGGATAATTGGAAGTTAGTATGGAAGAAACTTAGATTAGACCAACACCTCACATCCTTTACCAAGATAAGATCCAAATGGTTACAGGACATAGACATAAAAAAAAAATACTATAAGCAAATTAGAAGATCAAGGACTAGTCTACCTGTCAGATCTATGGAAAGGGCAAGTTTATGACTAAGGAAGAGTTGGAGAACATCACTGAAAACCAATTAGATGATTTCGATTACATTAAATTAAAAAGCTTTTGCACAGATAAAACCAATGTAACCAAGATCAAAAGAAATGTAGTAAATTGGGAAACGACCTTTACAACTAATGATTCTGTCAAAGGACTCATTTCTACAATATACAGAGAACTGAGTCGTATTTTTAAAACAAAAAAGCCATTCCCCAATTGACAAATAGTCAAAGGATATGCAAAGGCAATTTACAGATGAGGAGATCAAAGTAATCCATAGCCATATGAAAAAATGCTCTAAATCATTAATTATTAGAGAAATGCAAATTAAAGCTTCCCTGAGGTACCACCTCACACCTCTCAGATTGGCCAGTATGACCAGGAAGCATAATGATCATTGTGGGAAGGGATGTGGGAAATCTGGGACACTATTACACTGTTGGTGGAGCTGTGAACTCATCCAACCCTTCTGGAGAGTTATTTGGAACTATGCCCAAAGGGCAACAAAAATGTACATACCCTTTAACCCAGTAATACCACTACTGGGTCTATACCCTGAAGAGATGAGGAAAAAGGGTAAAAACATTACTTATACAAAAATATTTATAGCAGCCCTGTTTGTGGTGACAAAGAATTGGAAATTCAGTAAATGTCCTTCAATTGGGGAATGGCTTAGCAAACTGTGGTATATGTATGTCATGGAACACTATGGTTCTATTAGAAACCAGGAGGGATGGGAATTCAGGGAAACCTGGAGGGATTTGCATGAACTGATGCTGAGTGAGATGAGCAGAACCAGAAAAACTCTGTACACCCTAACAGCAACATGGGAGTGATGTTCAACCTTGAAGGACTTGCTTATTCCATCAGTGCAACAATAGGGAACAATTTTGGGCTGTCTGCAAAGGAGAGTGCCATCTGTATCCAGATAAGGAGCTGTGGAGTTGGAACAAAGTACAAGGACTATTCCCTTCAATTTAGGGAAAAAACAGATAGCTTATTGTCTGATCTTGCTACCTCTTAAGACTTCTCTTCAAGGATATGATTTCTCTCTCATCACACCCAATTTAGATCAAGGTACAACATGGAAACAAAGTAAAGACTAACAGAGTGCATTCTGTGGGGGGGAGGGGGGAGGGAAGCAAGATTGGGGGAAAAAATGTAAAACTTAAATATCTTTAATAAAAAATAAATTTAAATTTTAAAAAAAACCATATCTTCAAAGTCACATTGTAAAGACAATATCACATCTCATTATATTTCAGTCAGAAGATTAAAACCTAGTCTTAAAGATTTTCTTCCAAAAAAAAAAAAAAGTCTGGTTATGGTCCCATTTAACTGAGTGTTTGCTCACCTCTATGAAACTTTGGTCCCTGGAAGTTTGTTAAAATGAAATTCTGTTCAGTGTGACTTTTCCAGGAAATCATGAAGCCACTCTAAAACTATGCTTGGAAAAATATCTTTCTAAAAGGTAGCCTATATGTTCTCTTTGTAACATTCTTTGTATTTTTTATTAATAAGGTATGAAATATAAGCCCAGATTCATTTCATGATATTCCTTTTGTCTAATATTTAGATAGTTCGGTCCATTGTAATTGATCATGGTCTGTGTTTGACAGTGATACCTTCATGAGATGCCAGTGTAAAAGATTCCCAGAGCTAGATGACATGTTCAATGTCTATGGGAATGTCTTAAAAAGAAGACAGAGCTAGAAGGTACAGTCTGATGTTCATTTAACAATAAAACTGGTCTACCAGGAGGAAGCTAAGTGGCACAATGGATAGAGCACCGGTCCTGGAGTCAGGAGGGCCTGAGTTCAAATCTGACCTCAGACACTTAATAATTGCCTAGCTATGTGACCTTGGGCAAGTCACTTAACCCCATTGCCTTAAAGTAAAATTTAAAAAAAACTGGTCTACCATCTCCATTCAACATGGGAACCACCTGAGTCTGATTCAAAAAAAGATATTTAAGAACTGATGGAGTCCGAATGCAGATCAAAGCAGACTATTTTCACTTTATTGGGGGGAGGGGGGGGTTCTCCTTGTGTTCTATTTCTTCTTTCACAACATAACTAATATAGAATGACTGCACATATATAAACTATATCAAATCCCTTATGGTTTTAGGAAGGAGAAAATTTAGGACTCAAAATTCTATATAAAAAATGAATGTTGGGGCAGCTAGGTAACACAGTGGATTCAGGCCCTGGAGTCAGGAGGACCTGAATTCAAATTCAGCCTCAGACACTTAATACTTACTTAGCTGTGTGACCTTGAACAAGCCACTTAATCCGATTGCTTTGCCAGAAAAAAAGTTAAAAATTGTCTTCACATATTATTGGGAAAAAAAATACTGATAAAAAAAAACAAAACGGTCTTTAAGAAAGGAGAATCTAGGATAGACTGAAAATATGCAATCACAAAACTTTACAAGAAGAAAATCTTAGCTCCTCCTCAAAGATAGAAAGATGAGGCCTCCTATTTTGGATGCCTTCTATAGAAGGCTTCCTCTCTCTGCAGCATAGATAACCTTGAAGCACTACATGCACATGAGAGGATTCTTATAATAAGATCCTTAACCTCTTGAAAAGTAAAGCAAATTCATTTATTTTCTTTTAGCTTTCTAAGCATTATTATGTCCTGCTACTTCCCCCCAACTTTGAATTCATAGTTAATCAAATTCTTTGTCCACTTTTTCCTCAAATGTGCCAAAGAGCTCCTTTTTTTCATGACCACTTTGGCAATGGCATTGTCAAGATGAGGAAAGTAAAGAAGAGAAACAGAAATGTATTAAGACTGTTAAACTGAATCCAACAAATATGTCTTACCCTCATGCCAAGCACCAAGAACCCAATCTCTTCCATTAATGGGTACTTGCTGACCTGCTGCTGAATCTTCTCAGAAGAGGCGAATGGATCATAGCTTTTCCGCCCTATTTTTACATCCATTATACAGGGCTTGTTAAATTTATGCGTCACATCTTCCAGTTTTAGGTATAAATCTGTTTTTTTAAAAACAAATTTTAGTTAGCAATGCACAAACGTTTTTTACTATATAAATGATGCTGAAGGGAAAAACAAAAGAAAGAAGTATATACTGAAATTAATGAGAGTTTTCGGGTAGGAGGAGGCACAGTGACTAGAACATCAAGTCTGGAGTGAGAAAGACTTGAGTTCAAATTGGCCCTCAGACACTAAATATATATGAATGCTTAAAATTGTTTTTACAGGTATTTGGGAAAAAAAAATACTACTTAAAAGGAAAAAAAAGTGACTGGGCAAGTTGTTTCACCCTGTTTGTCTCGGTTTCCTCATCAGCAAAATCAGCTGCAGAGGGAACTGGCAAACCCATTCAGTGCTTCTGCCAAAAAAAAAAAAACCCAAAGGGGTCATGAAGAGTCAGAGATGACCAAAATGACTCAACAACCACCACTACCATCCAGCATAACTGTTTTTCTACCACTCAGCCACAGGTCTGGTCCCTCTCAGAAGCTGGCTGTCTGCTGAGGATGGATGAATACCAACTCCACCATAAGTTGTCTGCATGGTTACAAAAGGCTCTCACAGTTTCATTCTATGGGATTATTTAAAAAGCTGTTACGAGGTAAGTTCCTTTGCAAAGCCATTGTAAACCATCTAGGCACCTAAGCTTTAATATTGGGTTTTAGTGGTTTTGTGATTAGGCACCAGAGACTCTGAGTTATTTATACAAGACATAGACTCTCACAGATACAGAATCTAACAGGGTGGAGGAAGAGATGTACAAAAGTAAATGTGGTGCCAAAGAAAGCATATGAAATGAGACAGGCCCAGGCAATGTAAAAATGAAAGCTCTCACCTCTTTCTGGGAAGGGGGGGGAGGGGTCAGAGAAGGTAACATATGAGTTAGATGAACCTCAAAGAAAGAGAAGAGGGAACAGGATACAGAAAAAATAATAACAGGAAAAGTCACAAGAACTAGAAAACAGGCAGCAAGTTCTCTCTTTTGTCTAGACCACAGAATTTGCTAAGGACTGATGTGAGGCAAGGTTGGAAGAGTTTATTATGGGAGACTGAATTCTTGGATGAAGAATTAATACTGTATTCATAAAATAAGAGGGAACAATTGAAGGCTTTTGAACAGAGAGAGCCATAATTGGAGCAGTGCATGAGGAAAAGCATAAAGGATGAGTTAGAGAAAAGCTAAGTTAAGATATGATTTTAATATTTACTTAATAGATTTCTCAGATGAATAGATAAGATACTAGCTATTTAAGATACTATTATAATAGTCTAGGTGAAAAAGAGAAGCATTTAGAGTTGAAAAGTACCTTGGAGATTATATAGCCTAAGCACTACATTTTCTACATAATGAAATTGGGGCTATTTGCCCATAATCATATGACAACTCGAAATTCAGTAGCCTTTCCATTAAGTCTTTCAGAAAGGCCTCTTTGAAACAAAGTGATCACAGAAGGAGCAGAGAGAGGAGCAGAATGCTCAGGGCTGACTGGCCACAAAGGATGAGATGATGCCAGCTTGGGGCTTGCTTGAGTCTAAGATGCCATACTGGAAAACCTGGAAGCCACAGGAAAAAGAAATGAACAGAAGGAAGAGGGAAAGGAGATTTCCAGAAAGGAGCAAAATGGTGGCGCACTAACACGCTCCTGGAACTTTTCCTGAAGTTTCTACACAGACCTTAAAGCTACAGATCCCACCAAAACAAGAATGAAACAGGTTCTCAACTCCAGAGATCGTGGAAGATCTTCAGTAAAGGTCTGTCTTTTGGGGGTAAAGGGGAAATATAGCCCAGCATGGGCAGGAGAGCAGGAAAACCAGCTAGAGCCCCTTTCTAGCCACAGCATAGCTCTGGTTTGAGACCTGGAAACACTGGGGCAACAGACAGGACTGAGGTAGAAAGAAACTGTTAGGGACCAGATCCCAGTCCCAGAACAAAAAGTTCAGGGCTCTACTCTCTGGACCCCAGAGACAGAGCTCAGCTATCAAAAGGAGGAAACGACAAAAAGAGCACTAACCAGAGAATGCTACCATCCAGAGAGATGATTAAAAATGCCAGCTCAGAAGGGGAAAACAGTGACAAATTAACTACATGGGAAGCCTCAAAGGAGTTTTTGAATTGGCCTCAAATACAAAACCTCACAGAAGAGCTCAAAAAAAATTTAAAAAACAAAGATGAGGAAGAATAGAAAAAAGAAATGAGAGTCATGCAGAAGAATTATGAAATACTGATTGAAGAAATCAACTCCTTTAAAGTTTAAAAAAAAAAAAGGGAGAAGGTTTTTAAAGGGCAAGAAGCCAGAGACTTTACATAAATAGCTTCTCATGAGCAGACAATAACAACAGACAGGGAAGCCTAAGGGTTGGGGTATTTACTAGATAATTACTATGCCTCAGAACTGGACTCAGGACAGGAGTGGGAAAGTGGGCATAGGGGCACAGAACAGGCAGGGGGAGGAGGGTGCCCTCAGAGGTGGCTGAAGGAAGAAATGGGAACAATGGTTCTCCCAACTACAGCTGGTCCAGGAAGGGAGGCCCAGGCAAACCCAGAATCTCTAGGAGTGCTGCTAGTTTCAAACCTGAAACTTGAGGGAAGAATGAGTGAAAGAAACAACTGAATAAGGGGGGAAAAAAAAAAGACAAAAAAAAATTCAGCACTGATGATGTGCCCAGTACTGCTAAATAAATGGGATACAACTACTTGACCTAAAGTGGTCCTTGACCTCAAGAAGCTTCCATCTAAGGAAGAGATCAAAGAGGGCATTGTGACCAGAAAGGGAGGGGCACACCCGAATGGCACCTGAGTCCTTTTCCAGGAACAGTAGTCCCGATTCATTGACCCAGAACCCGAGCTGCTGGGGATTGGCAGGAAGGGGACTGCCTGGGGAAGGCCCTAACTTTCTTATTTCTTAGCACACAGCAACAAGGTACAATGACCTGAGGGCCAACCCTGACTGTCAGATGTCTCACAGACATTGGGACTTCTCTAACCAACCCACAGTACTCCTGATGGGCACAAACTAGTCAACTTAAGACTTCTGTAAAGGCAAGCATCACACAGAGCCCCCTGAGGCTGAGGTCCTCACTAAACCCATGGCTCCTGGACAGGACCCTCTGCTGGGGCGGGGGGGCAGAGTGGGTGTCTGTCACAGCCAGAGTGCAGCTGGACCGCCAAGGAGCATGGTGCTATATGTTGTGGGTGTAAAATAAACTGTCCAAAATAGATTTAAAGTTTCACAAGCAATCTTCTGTTCCTTCTGTATGGCAATGGGCATCTTTGCTAATGATTTCAAATTGTAATAATGATTTTAAAAGAAGGCTTATAACGTTCCATTTTTAGGCCCCCCAATGCTATAAAGATCATTCTGAAAAAAGTAATTATCAATGTCAACCAATATTGGTACGTTAGGAAAAACTCAAATCAGACAAACCATATTTGCTTTTTCCAACAAACCCACAAAATACCACTGACAGAAAATATATGGGATTTCAGACAGAAATTTGAAAAAAAACTTATGTAATCTTTGTTGGAAAGATGAAAAAGTTCATAAGCTAAATATTAAAAAGGTTCAAAACTTTCTGAAGAAATGAACCCAAAGAAGGTTGACTGATGTACCAGTGTCAACTTCATTTCAAAAGTGCACTCACATTTTGAGCCATCTCTAGCAGAGTACTTCAGGTCAGGGCTCTGCACTTTCCTGTTCTGTTCAACATTAATGACTTCAATCAAGCCGAGGATGTTTAATTTGTTCTGGGTTGGTTGTGGTGGGGGCAAGGAAGAGAAATATTTGCCCCTAAAAGTCTAAGACATTCAGTCACATTCAGGCTTGTTTTCCTTGGCCTCAGGAAGCAGAAATGAAAACAGGTGAAAACTACAAAGGCATATTTTGTTCTAATATAAAACAAACAAACAACTCTACAATAATCAAAATTGTCCAAGAGTGGACAGATTCTTTAAGTAGACACAAGCATTTCATACCAAAGATTTCTGCTTGAGGAATGTGTACTCATTGCATTTCATCTTATAAGGTTAGCCCAGTTCACCTCAAAAGGGCAGTTCCAGTTCAGAGAGTTTATGTTCCTATAAACTCTTAATCCAAACAAGATAAAATGTAGGGTAAATAACGTAAAAAAAAGGCACTAAGGTGACCTGTTGTTCCTGGTCTCCTCCCAAAGGCCAAAGTCAGATAAATCATTTGCACTGAAGATGATCTGATAAAAGACAATCTATGAGAGAACTCAAAGCTCAAGTACATCCCTAAGGTAGGGCTGTTCAAAGTTTATGTTGCAAATTCTGCCTAGCTGACTTTGTTGAAAATTTTTAAACTAGAAGCTTTGAAAGGGTTTAAGTTTAGAGCAGAGAGAGATCAGTGTGTACTGTGTCTAGGGATAAATGTATATTATACTGATCAAGTCATCTGCAAAAGAAAACCCTGGCTTCATCCCCTGCCTTCCAAAGACTTTCATGAGCTTGTGAAAAGAAAGTTTGTGAGTATTCCTCTTTTTGTCTAAAAGCTTCTGATCTTACATGAGGAGTTTATGCATTACCAAAGTAGACACTTCACTGATGATCTAGTTCCAATGCCCAAGACCTCAGGTCAGAGGTAGGCCATGGACCTTTCCAGCCCTTCCCTCTGTCCAATGTACCACTGCTGCCTTCCCAGGCTCTCAACTTCTTAAGGATTTCAAGCTCTGTCTGTGACTTTCAGCATCAAACAAATGGCTAGGGACAAGCTCAATTAAATATTATCAATTAAAATATACTTCAAATCATCAATAATAAAAAAATGAAAATTGTTTTAATTTGCATTTTTTTATTATTGATGTCTAATCTGGAGGGTAGACAAAAAAGGAAAATGTCAATTATTGGAGAAAATGTGAAAAAACAGACCAATCAGCACACTGGTGGTAGAGGTATAAATCATTCTGAAAAGCAATATATTATACTATAACACTAGATCCAAAAAAATCACTGCACTTTGCATTGAACTATACAAAAAAAATTTTATAGCCAAATTTTTTGTTGTAGCAAAGAACTGGAAACAAAGTGTGTACCCAACATCTGGAGAATAACTTAAAAAACTGTGTTAGGAACATGCTATAGCAGACTAGCAGAAGTGAGAAAAGAGATTGAGTCAGAAAAATCTGGGAAGACTTGTATGAAGAACTGAAGGAGGTCAAATGAGCTAGGAGAAGACTGTTGATATAACATCATAAAGAAAATATTTTATAACTATAACATCAAAAAGAAAAACAGCCGAAAGACTTCATAATTATGATCACTACAAGGACCACTCAAGCACTAGAGTTGTACAGGTCCAATCAATTACTTTACATATTTGTTACCAGTGAAGACTTGTGCCTTTTTCTTTGAAGACTTACAGGGACAGTAGGAGGGCAATAATAATGATACTCAAAAAAAAAAAAAAGAATTTAAGTCTGAATAAAACATTAAAAAGGAAAAGAAAAAGAGGAGTTTGGAAGGAAATATAGACAAGCAGGGCAGTTTTAGAATGAATGGGTTCAATTTAATATATATTTAAAACAAATTTCTACTTAAAGATTCCCAATATCCATACACTTTTTCTGTTCTTCTCAGCAAGAGAATTGTCAATGAAATGTGGATATTTGTCAATTTCATTATAATTTAAAAAAAAAACTTTTAAAGAAAATATCTAGGGCAGCTAGATGGTGCAGTGGATAGAGCACTGGCCCTGGAGTCAGGAGTATCTGAGTTCAAATCTGGCTTCAGACACTTAATAATTACCTAGCTGTGTGGCCTTGGGCAAGCCACTTAACCCCATTGCCTTGCAAAAAAAATATAAAATCTAAAGAAAATATCTAAGGTCCCATCATTGTAGGCTAATTTATTACAAGGGAGAGCTTTAACTTGGGAAGGAGTTGGTAAGACAGTGCTAGAGATGCAGGAAAACAGGAAGGGAAAAAGGAGAAGAGTGGAAAGGAAAAAGGGAGAGAAGGGGAAAGGAAGGAAAAAGAATGGAGCAGAAAGGGGGGGAATGAAGAAGGAAGAAAGTTGAAAGGGAAGTGGAAGAGGGAAGAGGAGGGGAAGGAAGAAAAGGAAGGAGTAGGAAAAGGGAAAAGAAGCAGGAAGAGGGATAGAATGGAAACACATGAAAAAGGTCTTACTGTTCCCATGAAATAATAAGCCATTCTGCCCTACGAACAAACAAGAAGACCACCTGTGGGCTCCCACACTGGCAGCTCATCAGACCAGTCTGGAGTCACCCCATCATGGGCATTGGCACTCCTTCCACTAAGGAAAAGGATCCAACACCACAAGCCCATCAGAGACTCCTGTAGGTGAACACAAGGTGAGCAACTTGTTGGCTTGAATGATGAGAAATAAGTATTTTAGGGCATCTTCAGGCTAAAGAAAACAAGTCATGATTTTTAAGTTGAACGCAGTCCCTAAAAATAGCTCCAAGCCTGGGCTCAGCTTGTCCCAGCCCTTTTATAGTGACTGTGGGCCTGGTCTCCAGGGCTTCCAACTGAAGGCCTGCTTTGGATCCTAATGTTGGCTCTGAGCTTTCTGGCCTGCCCTCTAATTTGTACTTTCCTCTTCTTCTTCACAGGAATCACACTGAGAGAGTTCACAGTTTAGAAGTAACCCTTCTACCAGGGGTTGGAGACAACCCCAAGGTCCCAGATCTAGAGGCACATGGGGGGCCCTGAGGGCTTCCTGAGTAGGGGTCCTGTGGTTGTTTCAGGCTGTACCTATGGGAGTTAATTAAACTGAGTTGGAGGAAAGGGACCCCAAAAACACGAGACTGAGGAATAGATATCATTCAAAACTGCTGGTCAAATGCTCCATGGTAAGGCAGCTGGGTGAAATGACACCTTCCCAAGACAATTCAGAACCTTGTCCTCTACAAACTGGCAGTTATATCTGGATTTGTTGTTCAGTTGCTTCAGTCGTGTCCTGGCAGAGTTGCAGAGATGCTGGAGGGGTTTATCACATCCTTCTCCAGCTCATTTTATAGATGAGGACTGAAGCAGATGGGGTAAGTAACTTGCCCAGGGTCACCCAGCCGCCCTCCACCTGTATTTGACTTGGGGATCAAATGAGATGACACACAAAGCTGACTACAGGCCTCAATGCATTATGCAAACAGACTTCAGCTATCAGGATCTTCATCCTACACTGAACCTATTTTATTTTCCCTTAGATACTTAGGGAAAGTTTGCTTGAATAAGATGCCAAAGAGCACATGAGAATGCCCCGACACACCTGTTGCCGCCCCCATAGCCAGGTGTGTCAGGGGCATTCCCATGTGCTCTTTGGCAACCCTGTGATGTAAAGTACAATTAGTAAGACTATTTTTCTGATGAGGAAGCTCAGGCTGAGAGGTTGAATGAACCCTTGTTCAATCTAGCTGAGAAGTGAATGAATCAAGATTTAAAAAGTTGTCTTCCTGCCTCCAAGTCTAGCATGACTATTCACCATGCTGGTTAACTGCCTCTACCACACCTCCCTAGGGATTTAATGCATCCTTTTTTCTTTTTTTTAAATCCAAATAGTTTAACGGAGTCAGCCCACATTTTATTAAGGTTTTTTAAGAATCCCAATTCTACCATTTAGGATATTTACTGGCTTTCCTAAACATTGCAGCTCACCTCTCTAGAAAAGACAGTCATTAAAAATATTCAAGGTTTACATGATACATCAACATCCCAAGCGGTAACTAAAAGTAATGATATGTGGTTGCTTTGATAACAGATGGATTTGGAACTGGATGAATGACTGAAATCAAAGAATAATCATTAATTAGTTGAAGTCAAACTGGAGAGAAATCCCTAGGAGTGCAGGGATCTGGTTTTGGCCTTATGCTGGTCAACAGATGGAGAAGATATAAAAAGATAGATTGAATCTATATTTAATAAAGGTCATAGTCTAATCAAACTTTATTTCCCTTCCTTACTGCTGAGAAGATCTTTAAAACAGTCGTTGAAAACAATTCTTTTTTCCAAAGATAAGGACCCACAATATGAACAGATATTTTAGCCTTAAGGTGCCAACTAATTGTTGACAAGAAAGGATCACATTACACATCATTTTTGCAAAGATGTTCACCAAATTAGAGCTAAGTGTAATTTTTCTTTTTCTTTTTTTTAATTTTTTTTTATTTAAGGCAATGGGGTTAAGTGACTTGCCCAAGGTCACATAGCTAGGCAATTATTAAGTGTCTGAGGCCAGATTTGAACTCAAGTCCTACTAACTCTAGGGCTGATGCTCAATCCAATACACCACCTAGCTTCCCTGGTTCTTCTTTTTTCCAGCTCAACCTTGACAAGCTATAAAGATTTTCTGAAGGAAGATCATTTCATCAACAAATGAGGTCAATGGCACGCTCTCAAGTCCTAAGTCATTCTCCAGCCCTGGACTAGCCCCTGCACCTGCTTTAGAAAATATTCACTTAGCTCAGGTCTATCTGATGACAAACTTCCTTATCCTCCCAACAGAGAGGAACAAATGAATGTTTGGTAGGAAATAGCTGGGAGGTATTCATGGCTTTCCATACATGATAACCCACATACATACATTTTCTGACTTCCATCTGATGAATGAAGTGTACCCAGAAAAAGCATGATCCATTGTAGTAGATACAAGCAAAGGAGAGATTAACAAACTGTTCTAGGAAAATCTGAGGAGGGAAAGTGAGCAAAGGTTTTCACAAAGGAGGAAATCTATAGTAATATACAGGCACACATCTTATCTCACAAAATGACTCAGCCATCACATTTCTTTCTCTCAATTTAAACTATTGCCCTGGATGACAAATTACTTCATAAAACTCTACCATAAACATGTATGAAAAATACCAACACTTAAAGAATTAAATAGCAAATAAGAATCATGCTATTCCAAAACCTTCAAAAGGAAAGAACCCATGGTGCATGAAGTCTCTTAATCCTGTAGCAGGTTCAATACTCTACAATGACCATATTCATCACAGGAGGGCCAGGGGAAAAAATCCCACTGCCAAGTCCTGACTCTCCTTCCCATAGGATGCATGATTCTCAGTCCCCTCCCCACGATAACCTTCCCAATCTTCTCTTCTCTCCTGAAACAACCCATCTTCATCCTCCTTAATTTTCCATCTCCCTAGATCTATGAGTTCCTTCCTGCTGCTCAGAAACATGACCATATACCTTATGCTTAAAAAAACTCTCATTAGACAGCTTCTGTGTCTCCTCCCTTTTACAAAGGCTTTGAAAAGCTACCTACAGCTACTGCCTCCACTTCCTCTCTTCTTCTTCCTCTCTTCAAAGCCCTCTATAATCTGATTTTCCAATCTCATTACTCAACTCAAACTACCATCTCCAAAGTTGCCAATGATCTCTTAAATTGCTAAGTGTAAAGACATTTCCCTTCTGAGTATTAATCCTGCATCACCAACCACGTCCTGGACATTCCAAAGTGGATGTCTCATAGACATCCCCAACTCCCTATGTGCAAACCTGAACTCAGTCTATTTCCCCCAACCTACTCCTCTTCTGAACTTTCCAGTCATCCAGGCTCACAATCTCTGTAACTCTTACTGATATATCCACTCATTTGCCAAAGTTTGTCATGTCTATCTCCACAGTGACCTAAATGTGGGGAGACAGGAACACTCCTCTTCCTGAGTTCAAATTTGGCCTCAGACATTTACCAGTTGTTTGAACCTGTTTGCTTTAGTTCCTCATCTGTAAAAAGACCTGAAGAAGCAAATGGCAAATCACTCCAGTATTTTGCCAAGAAAGATTCAAATTAGGTCCTAGTGTCAGACATGACTGAAAATGACCAAACAAAAATCCCCTTCCACATTTCACATCCGTCTTTTCTCCAGTCCCATAGCCCTCATCACCTCTTTGACCTTTCCTCTCCAATCCATTCTTCACACTGCTGCCAAAATGATTTTCCTCAACAGTGTCAATCTGAGTACAGCATTCCACTGCCCAAACTCTGGAGCTCTTTGTTATTTCCAGGATCAGACTGACATTGGGCTCCAACATTGCCTTCCCTTGTCCTGAGACCAGTCCAACTGGTGTCCCACTGTTTATCATACACGCCACTCCATAGCTCATCCCCACACCTTTGCACTACCATGACTGGAGTAGATCCCCTTTCACCCCTATCTCACAGGTCACCTTGTCCAAGGGACTTCTGCCCTGCCCTGTGGCAGGTCACTGTGTAGCTAGAGCATGGACATTTTATAACCGCAAGTACCTGTTGTCTCTCCAGTCCATCCCCAGCTCTTGGCACCCAACCGGTGCTTAACAAATGCTCAGTGACTGTCTCCCTCATTCTCTCTTCTATTTCTACATTTCTTTTCCTTCCTTCTCTATTTTTACCCTTCCTCTCTGCTTCCAGGGGCACCAAGAGAGATGATGTTTAGTTTGCTTGATGATGTGTGGGTCAAAAAAAGATGCTGATGTAGGTTTGGGACAAGTTGTTAGTCTTGATTCTTAAGCAGTCAATGTATCTATCTTAAAGTGCCACCAAAAAAAAAATTCCCACCCACCCCCTTTACTTATAATAAAATAAAACATTTCCTTGGTCTATAAAGACTTCTTTTTATATTTCATTACTAATATCAACAATACCATATTTGCTCACAATGTTGCCTTGGATATATTTACTCTGAAAAAGACAGATTGGGCAGAGGGCTTAGGGTGGGGGAAATTATGCTGACAACTGAGGACTAGGCTAACAAAATATTCTGGAACCTGCCTTTTATTACTACTGTAAATATGATTCATCCAAGTTACAAAGCAATGACTTGCTTCTTTTCAATATGAATCTATTCTTTCACTCGGTAATACTTTTTCACAGGAAGCAATAATTGCTTGGTGTTTCTAGGGCAGACACATGGTTGACTTCAAGTGCAAGCATCCCTGTCTGTTTGTCAATGATTAACTTTACAAAAGACTGAACCAGCACCTCTTCTCTCTGTAGCCCAGGTGCCTAACCCCCAAACCCTGTTTGTGTTCAGTCTTCTTGGGGAGGAGGAAACAGGGATTCAAGGACTGCACTAGGAAAAATTAGGCAGACACTGCTGCCCGTGAAAACATTCTCAAAAGAAAGACTAGGAAATACATTAACCAAGGAATTTCTGTATTCTTAGTCAAATAATTCCTCCTTCAAGAAAGGGGGATAGAATTAGAGAATAGTAGAGATTGAACATGAAGGAGTAAATCTGGGATGGATAGCCTTTAGTTCAATTATTAGAAAACTAGTCATTTCTTTTTATGGATGCCACTGAAGATAAAACCTGTTCCTAAATCAATTTTTGAATGAGGAAAGGATTACATTAAAGTAGAAAATAGAGAAAAATGTATTACCATTTGGTGCAGTAGGTGGTGACCAGATGCCGAAATATTTTGGCAAATATTTCCGCAGCTCTAGGAGAACACTGTCCCCACAATCAGCAGCATAAATCTATAAAACAAGAGGAAAACAGATTTTTTTTTAAATCTTGCTTTCTAATAGATCAAGACCATCCTTTAATTCAAGGTAATGGACCCATAATTTCTTGCCATCTTTGCCACTCAGAGATAACAGCTCTCTTAATCCATGAGCAGTCACCAAAAGTTAAGTTTAGGATCAGAGGGCACAGGCTAACCCCCAGTTCTACCACTTTGTGCCTGTACATCTCTTAAGTTCTCAGTTGACTCTCCCACAAGAATCCTATTATCCTCTATGTGCAGTCAAAAACTAATTATTTCCCATCAAATTCTTGCTAATCAGAATGAACTGGTTGATTAATATTACATTTAGACAACCAAGAATATCCAAAGTACTAATGATGAACTTCATCTTTATTTTTCAAAATTATTTTAAAAGATCTGTTTGGAAGATACTAGCACCAAAAGACTTTTTTTTAAATTCCAAATATAGCAGATCTTAATTACCTACAAACTAGAATAAAAATCTGGCACGCTGGCAAGAATGGAAGACGTCTCATATAAGAAAACTAAGTGTACTCATTAGCACTTGCAAAGTCCAATTGATTCGGTCCTTCAAAAAATGGCCTTTGTTCCCCATTCCCCCAAAAATGTGCAGGTCCCCTGCCTCCGGGCTCAGCCTTGCCCAGGTCCTTCCAGGGTTCCAAGGCCTTCTGCTGCTCCCACAAAATGAAGCACCAATTGCTCACTTAACAACCCCCCCACCTCCCATTACAACATTCTCCCAAACTCCCCAGAGAAAGAGCATCTGGCCCAGTGCTCCAGCCTCAGAGGCCAATCCTTTTCTGGAGTTAGCTGAAGGACCACCCCCTCTGGGCAGCTGGGCAGCCCCCCCCAGCTCTAAGTCTTCTCTCCTTCCTCAGACCTGCCTGGATCTCTCATCACTCCCTCCCTCTGGGTTGGAGAGAGTTGGCATCAGGGTAGTGCTAGTCCTAGAGGACTAGTCCTGGAGTCAGGCCCTTACTAGTTGGGTGACCCTGGACCATTCACTTCACCTTCTTGCCTCCAGAGATGATAACAGCACCTGCCTCTTCCTCTCAGAATTGTCAGAGGATCGAATGAGATAATACTTGTATAAAAGTACTTGGCAAACCTTCAAACCCAAAGTAAAGAGCTAGCTCTCCTTAACACTCCCCTAAAGCAGGGAAAGTGGGCTTGGTTTTATGCCCAGGACCAGGCCTGGACCACAGCAGCGGCTGCGCAAATGTTTAAGCTGAAGCACAACTGCGACTTCTATGTGTCTGCAGCATAATGGAGATGGCAAAAGCCCACAAGAAGCTGTCTTCATTCAGATACTACCCTGAAGAATAAGATTCTATGGGAAGCTGGAACAAGAGGAAAGAAGATCCAAGAGATGGACCACAGAATCACAGCAAAAGTTCAGCTCCAGCATCCATAAACTTAGGCTCAAATCTGCCTCGATACACACTTAGCCAAGTACTGTGCTAGGCCCTGGGATACATGTCATGTTATAACTGGATTTATCTAATTATTGCAGTATGGTTAACTTTACTAAAATACCAATTACTTTTGAAAATGTTTTGTCACATAATATTCAAATATGAGTTCAAATTACATTGATATGGTGATAAAATTGTAATACTCTAAGTTTTATTTTCAAAATAGAATAATGCGGAATCAATTAATAGGCCAAAAAAAATAAGGCCATAAATCTTTTAATGTTAACAACAACAATGCCTCCATTCCAAGAAGCCAGACCCAATGACATCATATATTATATATTATATCACTTTCAACCCCTTGGGGTTTTTTTCTGAGGTTTTTCTTTTAAACTACAGCATCATGGAAGTCGTCACTTCTGTCAATGAAAGAGAACTTACTACTAAGCCATGTCTACAAATCCCTTCTCATCCCGTTTCAAGTTGAGAAAGCTAATCAGGCAGCTTGGGAGAGCACTCAGAATCAAGAAGACCGGGGTTCAAATCCCAACTCTAACTCTTATTAACTACCAGTTCATTTATCTCAGACCCCCAGGTCTGGCAAGAGGATCAACATGCTCCACAGGCCTTCAGGTGCCACAGAAGTCTGAGCTTTTACTAATGTTGGAAACCAGATTCTAGCACCAACTCCTGGCTGCCAGATAACTGGGGTGGGCCTTTAACCTTTCTGGGCTCCAACCTGAGATCACTCACCTGGGGTAAGTCCCTATTGCTAAACTGCACACCAATGATGTACTAATAATATGGTGTGTATTATCTAACCAAAATAGAAACAGAAAAATGGAAAATAAAGGCTAAACAAGACCAAAAAGTTTGTTTTCAACAATATTTTTGAGTAAGAGCTATGTAACTGAATATGTACCTTTTTAAAAAAATCTTGGTTTAGGGAAGGCTAGGTGGTGCACAGTGGATAGAGCACCGGCCCTGGAGTCAGGAGGACCTGAGTTCAAATGCAGCCTCAGACACTTAGTAATGACCTAGCTGTGTGGCCTTGGGCAAGCCACTTAACCCCATTGCCTTGCAAAAAAAAAAAAAACTAAAAATAAAAAAAATCTTGGTTTAACAATTAATTTGGGGGATTGCTGCTGTGTTTTTTCCCCCTCTTTCCCCCTTCCTACAGCTCCCCCAGGGCCCATGAACATTCAAGTGGTGTGATGCATTTGGGAGAGGATGGAGGCAGGGTGGGGGAGAAAAGCATGGTGGAAGGAGATGGGGAGAAGAGAAGCCAGGTCAGTCTACCTGCTGGCCTGGGGAGGAGCTCAGCCTCCACTGCAGACAAGAAGAATACAGCAAAAGAGTAGGCAATGTGCACCACAGGGATGGAGCTCAAGCAATTTCCGGGGCTCTCCCCTCCCTACCCTTCTAGGCTTCTTACTCCCACACTGCAATCCAGGGACACTGGCCTTGTGGCTATTCCACAAGTAGGACACTCCATCTCCTGACTCCAGGCATGTTCTCTGGCTGTCCCCCGAGCTGGGAATACTCTCCCCTCCTTCCTCATCTAGGCCCCCTGATTTCTCTTGATGCTGCATCTTTCTTTTGTTGATTAATTCTAATTTCTCCCAAATAAATCATTTGTACATAGTTGTGAGACAAAAGCTGAGAGTTTCTGTTTAATTAATAATCAATGTATTAGTTGATAACAAATTGATGGTCAATGCTTTCTACCGATAAGCAGAGACAAATGATCATCTCTGGAAAGGGGAGCAGGGCCCTGATTACACAGTGAGTAAGAGGGTGGGCTGAAAGCCTTCAGGTCCTCAAGCTGAGAAGGTGACTTGATTTGAGATTCAGCCACTCCAGTAAGCTGGACAAAGGAATCCATCTGTAATCAAACCACTTCATGAGTTAGGTCACCCTAAACTCCACTGGGGGGGGGGGGGGATGGCTGGAATTCCCCTAGATTAGATTGGGTTTATACTATAAGCAGAAGATCTTCTGAGTGGGTGGGTCCCTGCCAGGATGAAGGGGCATATTAACAAAGGATCAGCCACATACTTTGGGAACTGGTCAACACACACCTACAGGGGCTGTCCCCTGGAGGAGGAAATAAAGGGGGAAAAAATCTTAATCCTAATTTAACAATTGGTTATTAATATGATAGAAAATCATTTCTTTCCATTGTTTGCAGGAGTCTGTCAGCTCTTTTTGTCAACACACAGTAGGCCCTTTGTGAAAGGCTAGCTGACTAAGCTCAAATGGACAATGAATTGGTCACGGAATTGGCAGGAGCAGCACAGGTTGGACACCTCCAGAAAGCCTAAGCCAGGTCATCCAAGAAATCAAGACCCAGCTTTGGGTTCTTGATGCCCATGCTTGTGGACAGCCCCAGAACATGGATGGACTGGCAATGAGAGGCAATGAGCAATAGGCTGAGCCACTGTGAGGTCAACAGGAAATGTCTTCAAAAAGAGATGGGCCAGGCACATGGTGAGGGGCTCCACTGGGACAATTTCAGAAGAAAAAGGAAGAAAGTCTCCAACCCAAGGGGAAGACCCACTGTGGTAAATGACAGAAATAAATATGGCAGAGGTTGGGAGAAACAGCTGGGATCATAGTTATCTAAGGATAGTTGCTACTGAGTCATCCAATGCTATCAACTACAGATCATGTCAGTGATAAAAATGCCCCCAATAATTCCTGGACCACACCAAGGCATGTCTCAGTAAAATGACACTGAACCATTAATGAACAATTATCTGGTGTTCCCATTTATAGGTTCATACATGTTAAGCCTGAGGGTACTGAGGTAATTTCCTCCAACCTCATCATTTTACAGATGAGAAAAACAAGGTCCAGAGAAGGAAGGGACTTACCCAAGGGCACATAGATAGTGAAGGATCTACAAAGACAATTCCAAAAGATTTGTAATGGAAAATGACATCCACCTCCAGAGAAAAAACTATATAATCTGTCTGCAGCCCAAAGTAGATTATTTTCACTTTTTTATTTCTTGTGGTTTTCTCTTTTGTTTGGATTCTTCTTTCACAATATGACTTATAGAAATGTGTAACCTATCAGATTACTTGTTATCTTAGGGTGGGGGAGGGGAAATGGGAGGCAGAAAAGTCACAAAAATAACTATCTTTAAATATAAATTGATTAAATAAATAAAAGTTTAGAGTGGGCTAAGCTGGAATTTGAACCCAGCTCTCTGGTTCTCCATTCCAACACCCCACTGAATCTCTTCACATGTTCCATACCACAACCCAGCCCGTATCACTCCAGGTTCTCCACAAGAGTAACATGACTCTCAAATATTTAGCTAAAACTCTTGACAAACAAATGCACAGTATTTGACTTATGTACAATGTTCCAGGCTAGTAACTGTAAAAAGAGAAAAAGAGCCTTGACCGGTACATGACAGAGCCTCCCTGGCCCCCAGACGAGAGTTCAGGTTAAGACCCCTGGTTGGCTAAGCATTCTTGAACCAGCGCTTTTAGAGCTACATTCTAAAGTTGTAACAAGAATCAAAGTCAAGTTCCCTGGCCTAGAGGAAAAAAGATAAAAACCATAAGAAATAAAATTAGAAGAGCTCTGAAGAGAACTAAAAAATTTCAAAATTACTACCACCCTAAAGATTTACTTACATTTTTAAATTTCATCTTAGTTCTTAGACTGTCATGCCTTGTTCAGAAAACCATTTTCAGAAAAAGCCTTAGACTATATAATCTGTTTCTTAGAATTTATTTTTTTTCCTACTTTAGATTTGAGAAGTGCAGAGGAAATACCTACCCTACAGTAAATCAGCAAATAAAATGTAAAGTCAAATCTTACAACAGTACAAACTTTCCCTTTATGTGTTGATGAGAAAGCAAAAAAAAAAAAAAAAAAACAGCTTATTATCTAAGCAAAGTCAGGTTCCCTTGCTCCGGTCCTATTTTAGGTACAAGAAATAATCAATTGATGGTATAAGAAATAATCAGTTTATGTTAAACACTCCCACTCTTTAATCAATATCAGTTCTTTGGCTGAACTATTCCTTTCTCCTTTTTATTTTTTTGTTCCAAGGGTTGGCTCTCTTGGAGGTAAAGAGAAAATGAACTGACTGGGAAAAGTCTGTGTCATAAAAACAAAAGATCAATGATTGTTTTTTGAAAACAGCACCTCGAGGGGTGGCGTAATGGATAAAGCACCGGACCTGGAATCAGGAGTACATGGGTTCAAATCCGGTCTCAGACACTTAATAATTACCTAGCTGTGTGGCCTCGGGCAAGCCACTTAACCCCGTCGGCCTTGCAAAAACCTTAAAAAAAAAAGAAAAGAAAACAGCACCTCACATCTTTAGTGAGTAGAAGCAGAAGTGACCTATCCATACATAAAAATCCTGATGGTCAAAGGACTGAGATTCAACAGGTTTGACCATAGGCTCGGGTCACAAGAATAAACTCACTCTCACGCTCAACATCTGCCTTTGTTCACTGGGATGAGGACTCAGAGCAGATGCAGACATCAGAAATCAAAAGCCCAGACACCTGGAAGATCCATTGTCTAGCCAAACAGCTAGATCTAAGCATCAGTCTCCTAGGCAGTCAGTGATGGTCCCAGGGGATCTACGCTGTCCATCACCCATGCTCCGTAACTCTCCCAAATCTATTTTCCCATGAAAAACTGCTTAAAACTCCATCTGTCACCATGACTCCTCTCATTTATTAGAAATTATATCCCATCATTATTTAGTCAGGAAAGAGATCATTAAATGGAATGACTTCATATATCAGAAGGATAAGTGGCTATTTTTCAAAATAAGAAAAAAGTCAAACCAAGTGACCTCTTCTCAGGGAATTACAGATGTCTTGTAAGTCACAGCAGTCCAATGTATGCATTAAATTCTGTAAGAAATGGAAAAATGAAAAAAAAAAAAAAGAAAAACCTATCTACACTAGTTCTACAAGAGACTGTCCATCCATATCGGGCCCATTTATATAAATATGGCTCCAGGCCTTCCCACCAGAATAGAGGCACTGAAGGTTCAATTGGATGGTGCAATGAATAGACACTGGGTTGGGCTATCAGGAAGGCTAGTTCAAATCCAGCCTCAGGCACTAGTTGAATGACCTTGGACAAGTCACTTCACTTCTCTCTACCTCAGTTTCCTCATCTGTAAGATGTAATAGCCCCTCGCTGGCAAAGTTATGATAAAAGTTCTAAAGCTCTTGGGGTAGTGTCTGACACATAGCAGGTTTAATAGCAGACCCGAAAACAGCAGCCAGAGGCAGTGCAGTATAGGAGATGCTAGAGAACATGGAGAGGAGGATGAGACGTGGAAAGAGGGCTTCAGACAAGAGTCACTGGGAGAAAGACCTCTGCCTTAAAATGAGTCTAAAGATTTCTGAGCAGAGGAAGAGGAGGAGATGTGTGTGGAAATGAGTCCATCCTAATGAGGAGAGCGGAGGAGGTGAAGCCAGCCGGGAGGTCCAATGTTCCCATTACAATGACATTTCTGTCAGGCCCTTGCTGACTGCTGCAGAGCAGGTTTCTTATTCATCCAATCATGATACCCACCAGCAGCCTTCCCTAGAGATCCCAACACCCCCACTGAAGAAAACAGACAGCCTCTCACACAAGTCACACCAGCAGTTGTCCTCTTCTTTCTTCATCCAAGCCAAAGGCAGAGGGTCTTTCTAACAGAGGGGTCTTCCTTGTGCCCTTGATCTCATCCACCCGAGTCTGCTTTGGAAGTGTGCTTCAATGTTCATTTGCTTTGGCTTCTCCCTCCCTGTCTCGGCTGCTCCTAGGCCCCTTCCTCAGGCAGCTCTGACCAGCTCCATTTCCAACCCCAGCCAGCCCCTGCTCTCCAGGACTCACCCCACGGGGGCAGATATCCACTGGACGTAGAACACTGGCACACCAGTTTCAGCCTCCCAGGAGGAGGGCACCACCACACCCAATAGACCTATCATTTTTCCTTGAAGCCTCTTCTGCTCTGAGAAAACAAGAAGTGGTTCCTGATGCTGGGGAGTTTTGAGAAATGGAAAAGTGAAGGAAATCATAGCTAATGGCCTAATCTGCTTTAAATTTCTGAGGGAATTGGATAAGGATAATCCCATGAGTAAAAAGGAAAATGTTTCATCAGTCTCATGAATATAAACAGAAATGAATAAATTCAGAAAACTAAAGCAGCAGTAAGGGTTCATTCAGTTATGATGATATTCTATCAATGGAACTATCCTCCTTTCCCCATCTACTCTTAATGGCCCTGCAAGAGTCAAATCAGAAAGAGGATCTGAGGTGTTATAAGGATCAATCAGAAATCTTCATACACAGGTAAAAAGAATGATTATGTCAGGAACAACAGATAATTATGGAGCAAAGAAATCTGCTTGGGGAGGGGGGCCCAAATGAATAATTAAAATAGCAAATCAAGGCATCAAGAATATATTGAAAGGGGGGCAGCTAGGTGGTACAGTGGATAAAGCACCAGCCCTGGAGTCAGGAGTACCTGGGTTCAAATCCACTCTCAGACACTTAATAATTACCTAGCTGTGTGGCCTTGGGCAAGCCACTTAACCCCATTTGCCTTGCAAAAAAACCTAAAAAAAATAGATTGAAAGGAAAGAGAAGTCAGTACAAAAGAAAGTAGGAAGCGATCAAGACCTTGGGTGTCACCTGAGCAAGCCAGGGAGAGACCAGGCTGGGCTGTGGTCAGCATTCAATCCCACAAGGACCCCTCAAGCACAGGCTCTGTTCTGGGAACAGCCCTCAAGGAGCTGAGGTCCCAAATGGGTTGGGGACTTTGGGACCAAATGTAGATAATAAAATATAAGATATATATACAACAGAAAGACAAAGTAATAAAGCCCAGGAGAGGCCTCCCCTAGGGAACCTCTAAACCTGTGAGTTGCCCAGAAGATACACTGATGCCTCCATCAGAGGTTTACTCAGTGGTCTATTTCTATAACAACTGAGCCCTCCGAGTTAATAAAGGGAGAGGACAAGGAGCCACCAAACAAAAAACAGAAAAAGGAATAACCAGAGAGAGGAGCCAGGACTTCAAAGCAAAAAGGGACCTGGTTTCTAGCAGGGGCTTGACAGGACCAGGCAGGGGGTCAAGGATTTCTTCTTTAGACCTTTAGAACCCTGGGTTAAGCAGGAGATCAAAGGCTTTGATCTTAAAAGACCTCCACACTCCCATTCCAGAGGGGCTGGACTGGGGAAAGAGCTTTCTTTGCCTGTTCAGATTCTCCTCTTTTCCCAGAAGGCAAGGAAGATAGCTCTTCTACCCCTCAGGCCAAACACTCCTCATTTTATAGATAGCTAAGCTGAAGCCCAAAGGGCAGCATGCCCAAGGACTGTAAATGATTAAGTCTTAAGAATTCTATCTCTAAGGCAGCAGATAGAGCACTTGCCACTTACTGTGTGATCTTGAGTAAGTCACTTAGCCTCACTGCCTCAATGCCCCCCTCCCTACACCAGCCAAAATTCTTTCCTCTTTTCAGGAGAGCAGTAGATTGAAATGTTGCACACACCACCAGAAGCAGCATTAACTTTTTTTCATTATAAGAGAGGGCTTAATGAAGAAGGGTAGGGAAGAAGAAAAGAAAAGTAATTTAGCCACAAAGGAAAATAAAGGATATCAAAAAAAATTATAATTCTATTCCCACTGAAAGGATTATTCTAATGTGCTTATGCTTATTATTAAGTTAAGAATTGACCCATGTGCCTAATAATTCTCATTAAATGCTTCTCGAGTCAAAATTTATCTTCAAAGTTCAGAGTTTAGTTTCTAAGAAGAGCCTCTCCTTTAATATATCTGGGCATCCCTGACCCAGAAAGACACAGACAGGAAGATTTTAGGTATGGGAGTACTTGCCTGGTAAGGGGGAACTGGCAACAAAAAGGCCTTCCACAATACTCACCCTTCTATTATTAGCTGCAGCTCCAAGAAATAAAAAGCTCAAGAAAAGAATCCTATCTGAGATGGAGAATTCTAAAAGTGCGCTGGGAGAAACCATCTACAATCCCAGGCCCAGATGGGTCAGTCAGGTGGTTGAATCCTAGTAACAGATGGCCAAGATCCCTCCCAGAGAAGATGCTTTGGACAGCACAAATGCTTAGAAGTCCAAGGGCAAGTGGAGCTGAATGTCTTTGATTTGACCTCTGATGATGAAGGCAATCACAACAGAATAGAATGTTGCTAAGTTAATGTATGTAAAAAGACTGCAAGCCAGGTTTTTCTGACTCCAAGTCCAGTCCCTCTCTTCTTCTATGCCACGGTTCTGTAGGCAATCTGTAAGGGGTTAATAATGTCTGTAATATCTAGTTCAGAGGGGTGCTGTGAAGCCCAAATGCTGTATGTAGAAGTGCTGGGTAAATTTTTTGGAGCTTTATAAGTGATACTACTAGTTTTTATTACAGTTATTGTTCATGTTCACTCATTTCAGCTAAGTAATCAATCACAAAGGACCACCATGGCCAGGCGCTGTGGGGCACAGAGAATCCAAAACTAAAATGAAATATTCCCTCCCTTTGATGAGTTTTGGGATGTATCCTCAGCTGCTTTACCCAGAACCTTTCTGGGGGAATCTTAACTCCCTCTATCACACATAAGTACATATAAAATAATCCCATGTCATTCTGGAGAGAAGGCTGAGCAGTTGGGAATAATGGGGAGGAGGTCTCCTACAAGGGCTCTAAGAGATGGAGGTGAGTAGAGTACATGGCTGGCAGGAGACAGAGAGCCAGCAGAAAGGTACTTCAAAGGGGCTGAAATAAGGGACAAAAAGCAAAGTAGAGAGGTGAAGGGACGTCATGTATAATAAGCTTGAGAAGGTGGTTGAAACTTGGTTGTGAAGGGCTTTAAATACCAAACTGACAAGTTTTTCAGTCTCATCAATTTGTGGGAAGCAAACCCTAGAACAACTGAGATCCCCCAAAGCAGGCATCGTCACACTCATAGCTTCCTTTGTGAAATATCCACTCCATTCCTTCTTAAGGACAAATGGGAGCCTCTGTCTTAACTAAATAAACAAATTAACAATACTAGGACATAGAAACACTTCAGCATTCAGCACATGCCAGGGATCATTCATGTACCCAGACACGCCCTGAAGAATACCAACGGGATCAAACTAGAAAACCAAGTGGGACTAGCCAAGGGCAAACTGGATTGCTAACGAATGAAATGCAGGCATGATATACTACAAATGTCTGCATCCTGAGTTTGACAAACTCATAATTCACAATTAATTACTAACAAATTAGCAGGGGGTAAGATTAATTCAATATTAGATATAATAAAAACAAAAAAATTCTGCCTTCATTAAATTCTTAATCCCATTGATTAAATAATAACTGAATGAAATTTCTGAGATATATAAAACACATATGTTTTCTATTTTCCTGAAAGGGCAGAGGTTTGGTCCATATGGTTAAATACTAACCTTCGTCATGAAGGAATAAGGTATTTTTGTACCTAGTGAGGAACTATATAACCCCTTCTCCTGAAAAGCTACTATACGATGAAATTCCTCCTTTTTCTTCTCTGCTCCTAGACATTAATCAAAATAATCTATATCATTTATACTGAAAATTTGTGTCTAGATATGCAAATATTATGGCTATGGATAAGGACATGGCAGGATAATTATTCCAGTGCCACAAAGGTGAACTTTCACACATTAGGCTGGGAGAATCCATACAATGATTCCTACCAAGGTAGAAATACCAACAATACCAACAATAACAATAATGATAAGGATGATTGCTATTTTTATCCATGTTACAAATATGACCCCTATGACCCCACTGATGAGGAGTATAAGGCATAGGAGTTAAGTATTCAGCTATAACTGAAGACAAGGTAGGGTCACTTGACTTCACTAGGAAAGATCTAAGGCTGGATTTGACCTCAGAGCTTCTAGACTCAGGTCTAGCTCTATCCACCTTAGCTGCTTGAAAGAGCTGAAAGGGCATGATGAATCACTTGTCTTCTAAGAACCAACTTAACTATATCCAAAGAAATATGTTGTCAAAGCTTAACAACCAGGTAGGGGAATTTGGGGTTTTATTTTCTAATTTAACCAAAGCAACTCACAAAGACTACTACTAAGAAGAGAAGAAACACACCAATAAAATCCCTTACAGTAGAGAATTAAAAAACAGGAACTTTTGAAATCATCTATTCACCCCACCCCATTTCCCCTCTTCTTAACCCTCTTTTCACCTCTCCCCACCCCACCCCCAGGTTTGAAAAAAAGAGAAGAGTCCTAGATGGGAAATAAAAGATCCTCTCCAGGGCTTGTGGTCTGTCTCCTTGGAATCCAAGGTTCTCCAGAGGAGGCACTATTCCCTTCTTTGTCCCTGTGGGTCCTGCACATAGGAGGAACCTAAACAGTGCTGGCTGGCTGATTGCATCCCACTCCTTTTCATTCCCAAGGAGCATTTATTTCACAGCTTTAGGCAAGTCAGTGGAATCCTATGCAAAGGCCAAGTTTGGCTATGCACCTGTTTCCCCATCCAGTGCTCCAGCAGCAGAGCCTTGGCTCACAAGTGTTACTCTATCTAATTATAAAACTACATAAACCTAAGCTAAAAACAGGTCACTCAAAACAACTGGTTCTGAACTCTGCCCTCAGCCCCAGGAGGAGTGACAGCTGAGCTCCCAGATGTCATCCTGATCCCTGATTTCCTCCTGTCCCCACCCTCAACACAACTTCCCCTCCTGCTATAGATGAGAAGGCTTCCCAAACAAAGCAAGAGAGGAGCTGGGCTTCTCTAGGAGCGTGGAGGGCTCTGGTAGAACTGGACTCTGCTTCCTCTTTTCTATTTTTCAAATCCTACTTGATATGTGGCCCAAATGACTGGATTTCTCTAATAACAAAAGGATGTGAACCATCTCCAAACTACAGAATGCATGCCATTCAAGGTCTCTTACTGTGCTGTAGAAATCCAGCTCCCTCGGGCCTCGAGGTGGCGGTTGCAGCTGCTTCAAGACAGTGCCATCTGGGTGCTGCAGGATGCCTGGGAGACAAGAGGCAAGATTGTCAACAGTTTAATATAGATGATATTTTGCTTTCATGCAAAAATCTCATCTTGAAAAAGTAAATGTAACATTTTTATAAATCTCAACTTTCTCCCCACTAATATCTTTTTTTATTGTGTTTTTTAAATTTTTATTTAAGGCAATGGGATTAAATGACTTGCCCAAGGTCACACAGCTAAGCAATTGTGATGTATCTAAGGCTGCATTTGAACTCAGGTCCTCCTCACTCCAGGGCCGGTGCTCTTAAGCCACTGTGCCACCTCGCTGCCCTCCCCCCCCCCCAATAATCCTTGCATTCTTTTTCTGGGAGAAGAACCATGACTTCTTCCCTATATGGTCAGCCAGGACAGAAACTTCCCTTCACCCCAGCATATCATCAAGTGATCTGTTCCTTAAGAGACAGAGACGGTGCTGGAGGCACTGAGACAATAGAATATTGTCTCAATATTGTCTCAATATTGAGCCCAAGGCTCAAAAACTGTGCAGATATTCCAAACTCAGTCCAGTATTTTATACACTATATCAGAATTAATGACTTATTCCCAAGCAATTTCATTTTTGCATCCTAACCTTCTATTCTTCAAACTTTCCCTTAAGTATTAATGAAATGTAAACAATAGCATTAGGAAAGCAAGAATATTAAAAAAAAAAAATCAATGAAAAATGTCCCCCCTTATAAAGACTTCAAAGTCTGCAAAAACCCTCTTATACATATCCCATTCGAATTTCATAAAAAAAAAATCTATTTGTAGATGAAGCAAATAAAGAATTTCTACAAAGGCAGAAGCACTCTTATCACAATGTCTCCTGGTTTCCTCAGAACAGGAAGATAGTAAATAAAAAGATTGTTAAGAAAAGACGGGGTGAAGGCCAGATCTATTGGGCAAGCCACTAGAGCTTGAAGGGGAAGATCAAAGACAGAATAAAACAGTGTTTTGCCCTCTCTCCTCAGCCAAGCAGAGGAAGCAGGAAGGCACAAAGTTTGAGCATAGCACACACACTGCCAGGTCTGGGCACTGTAGCTGGTGTTTCACTTACATGGTGTTCTATGTTATGAGAGGGTATAAAGCCAGGAGGTGGGGAAGCCACAGGCATGTCCAGAAAAGGACTGCATGACCTCTAGTGGGAAGGCTGGCCAACATCTTTCCGAGGTCCTTCCCATCTCTGGTGTCCGATCATCCCCCAGCTCTCTCCTGTGACTTTCAAAAGCTGTAGTCCACACAGCAGCCACACCCTGGTAAACTGTCTTGGCAAATGGGCTCAATCAGACCTGTTGGTGAGCTGGGGGTTCCCCAATCGTGTGAAGACCTCCCCCAGCTAAATGCATGGATGAGAGCAATTTATTCCTATGACCATGAGCTTGATTAGATGCCAAGGTCATTTGCTGCATCCTGAGCCATCACTGGCTGTCTTGACTTTTGTTTTGCCACCAGATTTTGATAACTCTGGAAGAGAGGGTGAGATTGAGCAACTCTGCCTCTTGTATCCAATTCACATGCAAGTCAAGATAACCCCCACATGAAGACTTTGGTCTTCTTCCAAAAAGAAGACAACAGTAAGAAAAGACATCAAGAACAGAAGGAGGTCAAGCCTACTGCATGTCAGCAAGGAGGGAGCAGGGTACAAGTTTTGAGAGGAAGAAGGAGTGAATCAGGCCACAGCTATCTAGCTAGGCCTGACTAGGTCTGGAGGGCTTTGAAATCTGGGCTTCCTTCCAGCTCTGGATTTAGGATCCAATGAGTCAGCTCTGCACTATGTGATAAGGATCCAGAGATAAATGAGATTGTCCAGCCCTGGGGAGTCACACCCTGCTGCTGTGACTTCCTTAAGCATCATCCACCAGCAATTTCTGGTAGATAAGTTTCAAAGATTTGATATAGAAGGTCAGCTCTTTAAATGCTTTCTCCTTCATAGCTTCTCAGCATTAATGAAGCCCAAGGCTTTTTTCCATCTCTTCTGCATCTTCAGATACCTCCCTCAGAAACCCAGGGAATTGATTCCCTCATAATTAGGTCTCCTCTTCAGGTTCTCTGGCTATAGTTTTGTTGTATACTCCTCACTTCGACACCATTTCTACATCTAGAGCTCCAATGTCAAAGACCAAATTATGAGGTCTCTACTATTCTTTTTTTTTTAAGGTTTTTGCAAGGCAATGGGGTCAAGTGGCTTGCCCAAGGCCACACAGCTGGGTCATTATTAAGTGTCTGAGACCAGATTTGAACTCAAGTCCTCCTGACTCCAGGGATGGTGCTCTATCCACTGCGCCACCTAGCCACCCCCTCTACTATTCTTAATGATGGAAACAGTTATTAATATCTTAGTCTTCAATCTTCCATTTTTCACCTTGAGATTCCTCAGGATGGCTGCTGAGTTGGATCACATGACAAACTGGTTTTGCTTTTCAATGATTCTGCTTTAATTACCTATCAATTTGTCCTTATAACATTCTACAAGAAGTTTATTTTGAACACTGGTATTGCCTCAAACTGCCATCTCTATCACCTTGACAAGTAAGCTGAGCCAGGGCCCTTCCAAAGTCCTTGATTCATATCAGTCAAACTTCCTTACAAAATTATAATGGGTGTTGTTGATGCAGAGAAATGTGGGCATGGGAGTGATGAGATCAGTTGGAGACAGACCTTGTGAATTCTTTTGTTTGCATTGTTAAGGGAATCCCTTCTTCCTTTAAATCTAATCTAGGCCATACCTGAGGGCCTGACCTTCAACCAGATTCAGATGGCATGGTCTTCTGCTGGAGCAGCCACAGAGGGCAGGCTGCTGGAAATACTCAAGACCACCCAAAAGAGACCCCTCCCCAAAAGGCAAAAATCTCCAATGTGGGACTTGGGTCACTCCCAGGTTAGGGAGTTAGAGACCCCTCCCATGGACTCCGGGGGAGAATTTAAGGAGATTTAGGAAAGGAGATGGCTTTCTCTCTCTCTCTCTCTCTCTCTCTCTCTCTCTCTCTCTCTCTCTTTTTTACCTTCGAGCCTCCTGCTGAACCCTGTTGGCAAGTCTAGCCAATTCAATCAGCAATCCACGTGGTCTTCTCTTTAAACTCTTTTTAACTTTTCTATTACTTTCTTAATATATTGTAACTACTTTTAATAAATCTCTATCTTCTTTCCAAAACCTGCATTTCCAAGTCTGAGTTATGATTCATTGCAAGGCAGAACTGAACCCCAAGAAACAAATCACAGACAATATTATTATCATTTAGGTTGTCCTATTTCTTATTATCAATTATTTCTTTAAATACAAATTTTCACAGAAAGCAAAAGATAGTATGAGTCTTCTGTGTAGTCTTTGGTTTCTCCCATTTCTTCCTTAATTATGTTTTTCACCTTATTTCTATCTTTTCATTAATTGGAATCAAAACGTCTGATTTAACTTAGAGGGCCTTACTAGATTCTTTATATAATTCCTCTATTCCTTTATTCTCTGTTACTAATGCAGGTAGAAGACAGGAATCAGAGAGGCAATGGGGTTAAGTGATGTCCTCTGTTCTTGAAGGCCATGACACCAGGGAGGTGATGCCATGACAAGCAAGTGAACTGTATTGGAGTGAGCAGGCCTCACCTTCTCTTCCAGAGCCATCTGGTCCAATGACCAGATATGGATCAGGATGCCTGGAGATGACCCTGGTTGTCTTGAGGTTAAGTGACTTGGCCAAGGTCATAAGGCTAGTAAATGCTGGATTTGAATTCGACTCCAGGGCTGGTTTGCTATTTCTGGCACCACCCAGCTGCCCTGCTGCAAGAAACAATGACTATGAACAGAACTAATGCAGAAGGTCTTCGGTAGAGCCAAAACAATATCAGCAATGACTACAGCTATGTAACTGGTAAATCAAGCTCCACAAAAGTGAATGTTGCAAAATTATAAAGAACAAGCAGATCAATGGGGATAAGAGAAGATGAGCCCAAGTCTTTCATGTACTATTGGCTTTATTAATTTTTCTTTTTTATTTTAAAAAACATTTATTGCTAGAAGGGATGTGGAAAAACTGGAACACTAATAAACAGTTGGTAGTTATTAACCTGTCCAATCATTCTGGAAAACAATTTGGAACTATACCCAAAGGACTATCAAACTGAGCATACATTCATATATAAATATTTATAACAGCTTATTTTTAGTGGCAAAGAATGGAAAATTAAGAGGATGCCATCCATTGGAGAATGGCTGAACAAGTTGTGCCATATAATTAAGAAATGATTGATGGGATAAGAAAAACCTGGGAAGACTTGCATGCACTGACTGAAAGTGAAATAACTAAAACCAACACTGTATGAAGACTATTAACAAAGATCAACTGTGAAAGACTTAGCTATCTATTCAAGATGATGATCCATGACAATTCCAGGACACCTGATGAAAAGAGAGCTATCTACCTTCAGAGAGAAAACTTAGAGCGCAGACTGAAGTATACTTTTTTCCACTTTATTTTTCTTGCAATGTGGCTGATAATATTTGTTATGTGGGGGTGACTCTCTCAGAGAAAAGAAAGGGAGAGACTAGAAGAAATTTTGTCCATGTAAAAAACAAGTTATCAATAAAATGTATTTTTTAAAAACTTGCTGTGGGAAGCTTTATGAAAAACAATCAAATTCATGAAGTTATTCCTGTTTCAACCCACAAGATTAAAATGATAAATTAACAAAATAAATATAATAAAGTATTCTTTAGCCACCACTGCCCTACCATTCAAGGAAGGAAATTAGTTCAAACCCCCCAAATGAAGGAAGCACACCTTCATTATTTAGATACAACATCACAAGCATTTATTAATACTTCCATGGGGCAGATAAATACATACAGGATATGCGCCCCCCCCCAAAAAAAATCACACAATTGACTCATGCTTTTTGTACAATGACTACCAAAAAGCATTCAATTTAGTAGAACAAATCCCTATATTGAAGACTCTCCTTCATAAGATGGTCTCTCACACACCAGGAGATAATACAAAATCCCTTTATAGATTAAAAAAAAGGGTTAATGGAAGTAAAAATTCTTACAGAAAGTGAGTCCCCTCTGATACTCCTGTTTAATGGAGAAGTAAATTCTTCAAGCTCAGAACAAGTCAGGGTAGAGTAAATAAGATTCATAATCCAAAAAGAGTTTGTCTGTTCTATCTGTTCAGAAATCCCAAGGGCATGAAAATATTCATTGACACATACATCCTAGATGACACTACAAATGGACAATGTACTTTGAATGACCCTGAAACAAAGGTTCATATTTTTAATAATAGTCATCTAGTTGTGAATGAGACAAATGTACCCTAGGAAAAAAAGATGGGCTAATCATGAAAAGGGAGCAAGATGGCATGGCAGTCCAAGATCTCCATTGCTGCCCTTTGATAATGGATGAAGAGGTCATTTGCAGAGGCCTTGAATGGGAGGACATAGGATGAGAAGGTCTGAATAGATGGAGATCTGCCGGATTGGACAGGGCATCCAGATCCATGAGATCACAGTCCCATGTGCTTCTACGCCTGCTCTATTCTTCTAGCACTGCCATCTGACCGCAGGTCATGGAAGAGAGCAGTCTCCAAAGAAAGAGCAGCCCATGATGGACACTGAAGCAGGCTACAACAAAATCAATCAACAAGCAGATAAGTAGGAGACGTCTCAAAAAAAAAGTAAGTGACTGGAGTAAGTGAATGGGGCACACTAGCTACTGAAGCAATCAGGAAATGCCAATGTATTTCTATATACTTACCAAGACACAGAGAAATGAACATGACTAAAACAACTAAGATAAATATAAAGACTTAACTAGAGAAATTCTGATTGCTCACAGGATGGTCCAGCAAATGATAAAAACTTTAACACTATCTAATTTCAACACCAAACCAATAAAACCATCAAAAGATTACCATAAGGTATAAAAATAATTAAAATTCATATGGAGAAATAAAATATCAAAAATCTCATGGGAAATAATGAAAAAAATGGGAAAGAAGAGAGCCAAGCAGTCCAGACTTCAAATCAAGCTACAAAGCAGTAATCATTTATACCAACACCTCAAAGCATACATCAAGATAGGCACCCGATGGATACTGACCTAGACATAAAGGGCAACATCATTAATAGAGAAGTAAGAAATTACCTTTCAGGTTTATGAAGAGGGAAAGAGTTCATGCCATTAAAAGGGATGAAAGGATAAAGAGGTTCACAGAAAATAAAACAGACTTTACATAAAATTTTAAAGGTTTTGCAACAACTCAATGGAGGAAAATCTTCTCAGCAAGTTTCTCTTATAAAGGATTCATTTTCAGGGGCAGCTAGATGGAGCAGTGGATTCTGGCCCTGGAATCAGGAGGACCTGAGTTCAAATCCAACATCAGACACCTAATAATTACCTAGCTGTGTGGCCTTGGGCAAGCCACTTATCCCCATTGCCTTGCAAAAACCAAAAAATGAATGAATAGTGTTCATTTCCAAGAAATGCAAAGAATCAATTCAACTCTATAAGAATAAAAATCTCAATTGTCAAGTGGTCAAAGGATATGAACAGATTGTTTTCAAGGCAAGAATTTCAAGCTATCTAAAGTCATACGAAAAAACTCCAAAGCCCTCTAAACCAGAGAAAAGCAAATGAAAGCAACTCTGAGGTTCTAACACCTTAAATCCATCAGATTAGTAAAGCTGACAAAAAAGGAAAATAATATGTTGGAGAAGCTGCAGTAAAACAGATGCACAAATGCACTATTGGCATAGCTATGAATTAACAATCATTTAGGCCCTAAAAGTTCCCTTTGACCAGTAATAATAATAATAAATTAAAATTCATCACTTATATATATAGCACAATAAATTTGCAATGGGTTTTTAGATACCACTGCCACCAGTAATACCAACACTAGAGATATACCTCAAAAGATAAAAGATCAAAGACCAAAAGATCAAAGAGAAAAAGGAACAAAATGTACAAAAATAATTTAGCAGGAGTTTTTTTTGGTAGCAGCAAAGAACTGGATACTGAAAGACTACCCATCAATTAGGCAAGGGATGAACAAATTATGGTTTATAAATGCAATGGAATAATTGAGAAATTATAATGGAGGCAGTTTCAGAGAAACCTCAGAAGCCTTATGTGATCTGATGAGAATTAAGTGACTAGAACCCTTTAATCTAATAACATTGCAGCAACAAATAACTGAAAGCTATAAGAACCTTGAAACAACACTATCCCAGAGGATGCATAATTAAAGTATGCCACCTGCTTTGTGATTAAGGTGATGGTCTCAAAGTACAAAAGAAGAAATATTTTTAGACATGGTCAATGTAGGTTTTTGTTTTCTTTGACCATATATTAATATTAAAGTTTTGCTTTTCTCCCTCCCCCAAAGGGAGGTATGAAGAATAATTGTTCTTTGTTTTCGAAGACCACAACATCGTGGAAGTGATGCCATGAACTGGATTTGAGTGAAGGAGGTGCTGTGCCTCACTTTCTCCTCCAGAGTCAGCTGGGTCCAGTGAAGACAGACCTGGATAGGAGGCAAGCAGGGTGAAACAACCTGCCCAAGATCAGGGTTGGCATTCTACCCACTGTGCCATCTAGCTGCCCCAGGAAGAAGACAAAAGCAATTATTGTCAAATGAAAAAACTAATTTTTTTTTTAAATGGAGAAAATGCAAGAAGGCTTATTTATTTAGCTGGACAGAGTTCAGAGTGACAGCAGCTCACATTTATGGCCTTTCCATTGATTACCTAATTTTATCCAACAATTCTGGAAGGTAGATAGTATTATCTTCATTTTATAGATAAGGAAACTAAGGCAGGGAGAGATTAAATAACTGGCCTGGGATGACAGCTGTGGACCTGGTACCTCCAGGGTGAAAATTCTCTTTGAGGGGCAGGATGAGGAGTCATTTATCATCAGCCTGAAAATCTGGTTGGAGCTAGAATGCAAGGGAGGAGTTTATGTTTGAACCCTAGCGCTTGGGGAGCAGGAGAGGAATAAGTCTAATGAGATTTAGGAATATCAATTTGGCAAGGACTGGAAATGAAAGGATAGGGATTTGTTTTGTTTGCATATTTGTTACAAATGTTTTGTTTTTATCTTTTCATTAGTGGGGGGGGAATAAAAAATAAATTTTGGATTTATTTTTTTTTTAAAATGGAATTGGATTGGGAAGAAGTTTTTATCATGAATTTTATATAAACTTTAAACATTACAACAACACTGGGAGACTGCAAATACTGTGATTCTCAGATCCCTGATAAGAAAATTGGAAATCACAGAGATTCTACAACTTCCCCTGGGAAATAAAAGACAGGGATTTGATTCTGTAATCCCTGGCTCCATCCCTGGTACTCTAATCCATTATGCCAAGTTGCTTTATTGAGAAATGCAAATTAAAACACCCAAACGAACCCCAATCCATGGATCTACAAATTATCAAATATTTAAATAAAATCTATACTAAAATAAACTGCTCTTGAAAATAGAGATGGCATTCCAGTCCTTTCATCAGGCAATTAAAGATCTGATATGCAAACAAGAAAGAGATGTGCAGATTAAAATCACTAATAAATACTGATGCAAAAAATATTAATAGAATCCTCAGTACAGGATTTGATTTAAAGAGACCATAGCAATAGAGTCAGAAAACAATTGACTATAACAAGCCAGCTTCAGACCAGGGATACAAAAATAGTTCAACATTAGGAAAACAATTAGTATAATTGATCATAACATCAAGAAAAAAACAATAAAAACTACAAGATTATTTCAATAGATGAAGAAAGAACTTTTGACAAAATCTAAGTGGGACAAAGAGAATCAGTGACTTCCCTGGCATTGGGGAAGAAAACTCCTTTTCCTGTCTGTGCCAAGTGTGGGCCCTCAATCAGTCAGGGGCATTGCCCTCACAGCCAGCCAGGCAGCACCTCCAACAGGCTCTCATTTAACCCCTGAAGGCAAGGACATGGAAGAGCCTGCACTGTGTCCAAAAGCATCTACTTAAAAACAAAAGTTCACATTTTGTAGAAAGCAATGATGTTCTCTTTCCCATTATTGTTTGGCATGGTTTTAGAAAGGCAAGCTGGGGTAATAAGCAAAAAAAAAAAAAATCCACAAAACTACCCACATTTACAATTCACATTAATGTTCCCCCCAAAAAACAGCAACGGAATTCAGATGATTGATATCGGATTACAGAATTTAAACACAAATCATCAGCATTTCGATGTAACAAAAAACAGAGTGAAGAAAAATTGAATTCAAAGTAACTATAAAATGAATTTTAAAAAATTAAGGAGACTACCAAGATACATATAAGATTTACAGAAATAAAAAGATTTAAATAACTGGAAAACTAGTCACTGCTCAGAGTTAGGTTATATATTAGTCAAAGGTAGAAGAAAATTCATTTGAAAGATTCAATGTCCTTAGAATCTCAAAAGATAATGAAAAAATACTCATCAATGAAAAGGATTCAGCATTATTAGAACTAGGCTACAAAGAAGTATCCATCAAAACTATTTGGTACTGGTTTAAAAAAAACACATCAGAAACAGAAAAGTAGGTCAGGGAAACTGATGAGAAAAGCAAGAAAACAAAAAAAAAGTGAAAATAGCAAGTCAGTCCAGTGTAGGGATTTGTATAATTTGTTGACTCTGCATATCTGCTAAAAAAAATTTTTCCCCCTTTTCTTTTTCCAACTAGGGGGAAAGGTAAAAGGGAAAGGAAGTATTGTTTAAAGAGAAACTGTCACTGGAGCATTTAAAAAAAAATTATACAGAAGACAATGTTAGGCCAGAAGGAATCCCAGGTAAACAGGATGGTTCTGAAGCATATGTGGTGAATTATACTTAAAAAGAAAAGCTGGACATAACCAAGGTTTGAAGTCATTTTCTTTTCTTCTAAGTAAGCTTGTGTTTGATGTTAAGTTCAGAATAAAAAGCTTGCATGGATATATATGTACATGCATGTATAAATGTGTGTATATAGAGATATAATGAATATATAAAACACCAAGCTTGACCACAAAGGAGATATAAGATATAAAATCTTCTTTGTATAATGACATATTTTTACATTCAACCAAACTGAATTTTTTTCCCTCTTTTATTCTTTCTCTCTGGTAGAAGAAGGGATTAAAAAATGAAAATGTAGGTGACAGAAAAATGAAAAATATTAAAAAATAAAAATATTAAGAAAAATTTATTTTTTAAAAAACCAAGTCTACTGTTTGATAAAACCAAGAAGATAAATTACTGCACAAAGAACTTCCTTTTTCATAAGAATCATTGACCAAATTGTAAAATAGTTTGGCAAGAAATGTGGTTTAGCACAACACAAAACTTCATAATGGTCACGGCAATCAAAATAAAAAGGTCAAAAAGAAGAAACAAGTTCAGGTATTTTGCACAACCATAGTTGGGGGGGAAATTGTTACTAAGGATACATTTAAAAGATAAAACAATTTTGACTACATAGAATGAGAAAAGCTTCTTCTGCACAATCAAATCAATACAGAAACAGAACTGAAATGGCAGAGTGTCTGAAACCTACAGAACTGACAAAACATTGAATTAAATGGGTGTCCCCAAGAACCCTTCCCCAGTCAGGGGTCAAACAATATGAATGGCTTTCCAAAGGAGATTAACAATATACAAAAGATTATATGAAAGAACTCTCAATGAATGTCAGCAAGAGAAATGCAAATTCAAACAAGTAAGATTTCATCTCCTACCATACAAATGGAAAAACAATGTCAAAGAAGCTATGGGAAGACAGGCACACTGATACACTCACCACAGGGCTGGGAACTGTCCAAGCATTCGGGACATAACTGAAAATTATGCAAGTAGCAATCAGTGACCTAGAGCCTAAAGAAGGCAAAGCTGGCAAAAACAAACAAAAAAAAGATCCATTATCTGCTAATGTCTTTGTGGTATCAAACAACTAGGCTCAAAAGAAGTGTCCCTCAGTTGGGGGGGGGGGGGTGGAATACGGTTTAAATCAACCTAAAAGGCAGCGATGCAGAATGAGCGGTAGCCTTGTCTTCCTCAAGAAGAACCAGATTCAAATTCCAACCTGCAGAGTGACCTCAAGTGAGTAAATTAGAAGCTAATCCCAGTTTCTTCATCTATAAAGATCAATTACACCTATAGCACCCATCTCATGGGTGGCTGTGAGAAAGAAATGAGAATGTATAAGTTACAGTTTATTTACTGCAAGCCCAACCCCCCCAGTCCTCTGCTTCCATTAATCACCCCAGGGGGGGGGGGGGCAGTTTTCTGCAAGTCTGGCTTCAAGGCCTTCCCTTTGCTCCCAGATGAGTCTATTGGATAGTTTCCATTTTCTTGTAACTCTCCTTTCACAGAGAGGAGCCAAAATCCCCATTTCACACCTCTGATAACTTTCCTCCTCTTTATGAAAAGGTTCCAGCAGGTCTCGATGAAACTCTGAGCCTTTCAAGAAGTATGAGCAGGATATAGAACTGAATAAACTATGATTGAAACCAAGGGAGCTGATAGAAGAGCTTGGCATGCGTTCTTGCTACATCACAATCACTGAGAAATTCTCTCTAATTTTAGATTTCCTCTTAAATTCCAATTTTCTACTATGTGCCACAGAATCAAGAAAATATTTTTAGATTTTGTTAATTCTAACTATTTTCCAAGATTCTGAGAAGATAACAATAAATATAGTAATGTCATAAAGTGACAAATTTACTGCTCAGTAAAAAAATAGTGAAGGTCCCAGAAATCAGATAATTCAACAAGGAAGTAAGGACAGCGAACTGTAAAAAGATAGATCCAATTTCATTAAAGTGGGAAACATTGGTATTTGTTTCTTTTTGCCACAGAGGAGGGTATTCCAAACTGGGAAGTCACAAGGGTTTGAAAGGATTGTGAAAGAAAGTCCAAAAAAAGCATCTATAAAGTCTCTTTTAAAGATTCTGAGAATAGAAATGGAACAGTTATCACCAGGAATCTAATTCCATTAAATTGTTTGCTATTTCTAGCCAATTATTCAGCAAATAGGAACAGGAAATAACATCCAAGACTATTGTTCCAAGAGTGATATTATACTGATTTTATAGCACACCCTTTTCTAAAAGAATTCTAGAACCCATTATTGAAAAAAAATTTCTAAAATAACTGATAGTTCACTCTCTACCCTTTATAACTCATCACACTCTTCAGAAGGTCAGGAAGCACTGAATGGAAGATAATTCATCTGAAGTGATGGACTATTTTCAAGACTTATTTTCTCCTTATTGATATTTTTAATAATCCTAAATTAATTCCTACATTAGTAAATTAAAACATAAATTCAATTATATTTATGACTAACCAAGTTTAATAATCACTTTTTAAAAAAATTCTCTCCCTCCTTCAAAGCCAATTAAAAAAAATATACCCCACTATCAAACATTATCTCAAAAATATGGAAATTGAAGGCCTAATATTTAAATTTCTTCACTAAATTATTGAAATAACAGTATCAACATTTTTCTAAATGATCACAGTCTTGTCTACAAAATTAACTCAAAGTTAATTAAGTTCAGCTGGCACAGCAAATCAAGGAAGTTAGGATGGAATGGGATCCTTTAAAACTAGGAGTGCCTTATGATAGTATACCAGAACTATTGTACTTTGAATCATGATGTTTAATCATCAACGACTATCAGATAAAAAAAAGTGAACATTACCTAACTATGCTATTACTGGAAATTCACAAATCTACATAAATAGGTAAGAAATATATTCTTATAATTTCAGTATCTTTTAGGTTCAAAGCTCAGCACACTGCAAAGTAATATGATATATAAGGCAACTTTTCTAAACCACTAACAACCAGTTCCTGTCTTTGGATCCTCCTCACAAAACATTACCAGAAAGGGCAGACCCCAGGGAGACTCAAAACATGACTGTCCTTAAAAAAGAAGGTAATGTCTAATGAAGAGTAAAGAATAACAAATTTAACACTTTTATTAAATCTTCAAACAAGCCAAAAAAATAAAGAAAAACAAGATTTTTGATCTACTTAAATCTCTGAAATAAATGTTAAGCATCTGCTAGGAAAAAGATTGGGGGAGGGGAGAGAATGCTAAGAGCTTTTGCAATTAGCATCCATTCTGATGCATTTTTATTAGTACCTGTAACTGCTCTGAATAAGGTCAACATTTCTTAGATCCAAAGTGATTTTTTTTAAACTAAAATCTTCCCTAGTTTATTAGATCACAGTTTGAAAAACACACACACACACACACACACACACACACACACCCCTTCTGCTCCTACAAGGACTGTAGAAGAGCAGTGTCAGTTCCAGCTTCAGAGGACACTACAAGAATGACTGAGTTTTTTGGACTGGCTATAGACATTATCAAGCAGGTTGGTACTGAGCTCCTTGTCACAGAGACCACCAGATGAGCATACTCCTAAAGGAACTGAACCCTATCCATCTTGAGGGTCCTGCTCTACAGGGCTGTGACCAGACAAAATGGAGATGGCAGCCAAGAGGAAGAAATGTAAGAATTTCTCCTTAGAGCCGGAGTTGGTTTCATCACTCAACAAAGGACAAAGGAGTTCTGCATTTCCTGGGTCACTTGGTCAGCTCCTATCACAATGTTCACGATAAGAATTTACAAAAATCTGTCATGAAAGTAACTGCAGCGGATTTGCTTTTATCTTTTGGGGTTTTTTAGTTTGTTTTTTTTAGCAAGGCAATAGGGTTAAGTGACTTGGTCCACTGATGATGATGTCTGTCCATCATTCTAACAGAAGACCATGACATGGGGAGGTGAGGTCATGATATCACATGGATTGGGTTTGAGTGAGGAGGGGCTGTGCTGAGTCACCAAGCCTCACTTTCTCCTCCAGAGTCACCTGGGTCCAGTGGTCAGAGATGGATCAGGATGACTGGAGATGATCCTGGACTCAAGGCAATCAGGGTGAAGTGAGTTGCCCACGGTCTCACAGCTCAATAATTATTAAGTGTCTGAGGCTAAATTCGAACTCTTGTCCTGACTCAAGGCCAGTGCTTGGTTCACTGGGTCATCTAGGGCGCAGACTATATCTTTTGTAGAGGATGAGGTATGAAGAATCTTGATTAAGAGCCAAACTAAGAGAGCAGCTAAATGGTGCAATGAATAGAGCACCAGCCCTAGAAGCAGGAGGAGCTGAGTTCAAATCCAGACTCAGACACTTGTAAAAACAAAACCAAAAAAAACCCCTAAACAAACATTCAATTTGCATTTGTCCTGTGTTAACTTTACCCAGGCACTGTGCAAAGTAGGGAAGCATAATGAGCATCCTTCCTCAATTAATTCCTCCTTTACAGTACATATTAAAAAATAATATTAGAACACTTTAGTCTTCAGTCCAATGTCAATTCTGAAATAATGAAATCGCTTTTGCATAATTCTTATTGAAGATTTAGCCAGTTTCTAAAGGGAGGATTTGATTAGTCCAAGAAGGACTCTTACCAGGAAGGGATTAAAGAACAGATTGAAAAGGATGAAATTTATTTAACTCTGTCAATAAAAGTTTATCACCAAGTTCAGCTTTGACCAAAGTGGATGAAGATTCTAAACTCTAAGGCTTAGAGAAGTGGTTAAAGACGGTTGGATGGTTGGGGGGGGGAGAAATGATTCTCCAGAGCGTGCCTACGTTTTCATTGATCATGGTTCTCTATTTGGTGAATCAAACAGTTCATTTAACTTGGAAGCTCTGTAACTGTATCCTATCTTCCTGAAGATTTTGCCTTTGGGAATATTCAACTCAAAAATGACTTATATGACATTTTCACAAGGGCAGAATGAATTCTATACCTTCGCATTTTCGCTCTAAGCATAGGGAATTAGAATTCAATAAATAAAATTTGTCTTTGGTAGACCAATGTCTAAAATACAAGAGTATGATATTTTTCTTCCATGCTAGGCTCAAGGAATTCCCCAAAGGGAAAATGGAAAACAGGTTCTGTTTTCCATGTTACTGAGGAACAGATATGACAGGAACAGCGTTCTAATATCAAAAAAAAAAAAGATCAGAAAATGCTTTCTGTAGAAAGTGACCCTTGAAGGAAGATGTTATCAAAAGTTCTTTCCATCTGTCTTGGAATCTTGTACATGATATGCATGGAAGACAAAATCTCCAAAGCAGTGACTGCTGTGTATGGAGGGATCCTATGTTCTATATGATTTTTGTGAAAAATAAAATAGCAAAAGTAAAAGCTCCTCCAAAATGCCACCTTCCTGCAGGACACCCATTCTCCAGGCTAAATGGAAGGATGATTCCAGAATCACAAAATATTCAATTTGGATAGGGTTTTGGTGCCACTGAATCTAACCACACTTAAAAGGAATCTTTCTAACATCCATTCTCTGCTTGAATTCTAGTCATCACAAACCCAGCACATCAAAGTGGCAGCTCTAATTGTAGGAAATCTCTCCTGGCATTCAACTTTTACCTGATTTATGGCAACTTTCACCTACTGTTCCAGGTCTAGTCACACGCCATCCTTTCAAACAACAGAGAGCCACTAAAGGAGCACCTGGTCCCATCCCCATTTTTCTTTCTCTTGGCTAATTAATCAACAATTAACAAAGCAAGCATGCCTGACACTGATCCCAAGGGACCCATCTACAATCTATCAAGAAGAGACAGCATGCCTGCAGACACACAGGTAGAAGATAACTAAGGGGAACAAGGCTTGCAGTTGGGGGGCTGTGGGCTTCATTTAGAGAAGAAGGTAGTCTGGGCAGCAATACAAGCTGAGACTTGAAGGAACAGGAAGGAGGCTGAGAGTTTGGCTACACAGGAAGAAAGAACCCTAATATGTAATAAGACTAGCAAGCAAGATCCTCATGACAAGGACTCTAGGCCCTTCCCATTCCTATGAATGGTGAGATGCTCCAGGTTTACTGATTGGAGAGGGAACTGAATTAAGCTTGAGAGCTCTACAGAACTATATAAGCTCCACACTCATTCGAAAAAAGGAGTATAATTATTCCCATAAGGAAAAAAAACAAGCAAATTTCTGTTGTACAGAAAATGACTCGAATGGATGTGTGTGAACTGTGAGCCCATATACTCATGTGTATGGTGGACAGAAACTGCAAACGGTTAATTTGCTGGGCTCTGAGCTGACCTGGAGGTGCTGAAGAGGCTCAGTTGCCTTGGGAAACTGAGCAGTGCTATTAATGATGCCGAGCTTTGCCCTGCATCAAAGACTACAAGATTCAAAGAATTCAAGTTGAAGGTCATCCCAGGAGAAACAGAAGAGGGCGGTGGGCTGGCATCCACACAATCCCAGAAAAGTGTTCCCAAAAGTATTTAAGGGATGTCATCAGGGAGACAGAACTGGAGAAGAGGGTGGTCTCAGTGTCCTTTTTCCTAATCTCCATGCCAGTTAGTCTGATTTTCCCTTTAAAATGGTCTTTACATTGACCTTGAGATTTGATTGGTTCAGGCTATTGCCAGAACAATCAGAAGGGGCACCAGCCACCAAGCTCTGAAGCTCGCCTAGCACAGCACAATCGGTGACTCCAAAGCAGGAGAGCTTCATCCAGCCAGAACAATTCCTGGTTGTTCCCAAGGAAAATCCTTCCCCCTATGAAGGGAAAGTAAAGAAATCGTTTAACAACTGAATGACCTTCAAGTCTTTCATTTCTCTTCAGCATTAAATCTAAAATCCTGAGGGACTGACCTGAGTCAGGTCCTGTCCAGAACATGGTGAGCATGAGGAATAACCCACAGATGGCCTCATGCTCCCCTCCTGTCCATATTGCATCAAAAGAACTAGAGGAAGAGCTCCCCTTCCCCTCTTCAAATAATGGTCAGATGACAGGTGGGCATAGATGTCTGTGGAGAATGCTGGCTATGAAATCTGCACCACCAGAGGGAGTCCCCACAAGGATCACATCTCAGATGCCACTTGCTAAATGTGTTCCTATGGGACTGCCAGGAATACATGACTGCAATGGAGTCAAGAATAATATAAAGGGAGTTGACTGGAGATAGGGAGAGATCAGGGAAAGGGCCCTGGAGTCAATTTCTTTTTTTTTCTTTTTTCCTTAAGAGGAAAGGTTATGAAAGGCTATGTAGAAGATGCTGAACCTCAAAGGAAGAGGCAGATTCTGAGGAGAACCAAGTTCCTAATGTCTGGAAGACATAGATCTAAGGCAGAAGGGGCATCAGAGACAAGGCATTCCAACACTCTCATTTTACAGAGGAGGAAAAATGAGATCAAAAAGAGTTTAGTGACTTGTCCAAAGTCACGTGAGTGCTAAGCATCAAAGCGGTGATGAACTCAGAACCTCTGAGGACCTCAGGACCAGAGCATCTTCCACTGAAAAATGACCTTTCCTGACACATGGAGTTGGGGAAACCATTAATCAGTCTAATTTGCCTGAAACATATACTATGTGAAAGTAATGTGAATATTTTATTTAACTAGAAAGTGTGTTAAAACATCATGCACCAAAAGCAAGGAACCTTTCAATGGCTGAGGAATAAAAAGAGCCTAAGCTAAAAGTCAGTCAATTTTTGTTGTTCCTATGCATTTTTTTCAATCCCAGTGTTCTATCCACTGCTCCCCTACCCACCTACAAGACTCTTTAGCTTAACATTTAAGATCTGGGCAGCCAGGAGGCAAAGTGGATGGAGTACCAGTCCTGGAGTTAGGAAAACTCCTCTTACTGAGTTTCAATCCAGTCTCAAGACACCAACTTTGTTACCTTGGGCAAGGTAAACCACTTGCCTCAGTTGCAGCATCTGCAAAATGAACTGGAGAAGGAAATGAGAAACCATTCCATTATATTTGCCAAGACAACCTCAACTGTGGTCAGAAAGAGTTGGACAGGACTAAAAAAAAAAAAAATCAATAACAAGCTACTAAATGTCTGAGAGAGAGATCCTCCTGACTCCAGGGATGGTGATGGGTAATAATAACAGGTAGCACTTCAACAATGCTTTAAGGTTTGCAAAGCACCATACAAACGTTTTCACCTGATACTCAATAACCCAAAGATATACCTTCCATTATAAACCACATTTGACAGATAAGGAAACTGGGGCAGAAAAGATAAAATGATTTGCTCAGGGTCACACAGTCATAGAGTCTGAGGTAGGTTTTAAACTAAAGGTCATCCTAACTTCAAGTCCAACACTCTCCAGATAGAGAAAGCTGTTAAATTATTACAATAGTTCATGTGAGAAATGAGGAGTACTTAGCTAGATTGGTTTTAACATGTACAGAGAAGGGAGTGATACCAGAGAAGTCATGAAGGCATAACCAACAGGACTTGACAAGTGGCTGGATATGGAATATGAAGAGGCCAATAGACTGATCAAAATGATGGAAGGGGTCATCAATAGGAATAGGAGAATTGGGAATACTGACTGGTTTAGAGGGAGGAAGACAAGCTGGGTTTTGGATAGGACACCATGTGTGATGTGTATAGTTTGATGGTCATACTCAGAAGAACTCTGGAAGGAGTTCAGGGAGATTAGATCTAGAAATATATTTAAAAGTCATCTGCTTAGAGGAGATAATTGAATCTAATGAGAAATGATAACTCTAAAAAACAGATTGTAAAGAGTGAAAAGGGTCTAGGACAGATCTGGAGGGAAACCAATACTGAGTGAACTAGAAATGAAGATGGAACAAAGGAGATAGGAAAACCCACAAAGGTCAAGGTGGAAAGGGTGGATCAGAAGAAAGCCTGGAGGGACTGAAGAATCAATGGACAGTAAAATAGAAGATCCTAATATGAGTAAACCTCCTAGAATTTAATAATAAAAGGGAACCAGACAGCTGGAGCAAAAGATTATAAAATCTCATCAAGATGGAATGATCTGTGGGGTAAGTTCCTGGGGAGGCTGGAGGAGATAAGATTAAGAGCCCAAGTAAAGAGCCTAGCCCTGGAGTCAATTCATCCTCTGGATAAGGGGGGGGGGGGGGGGGGGGAGGATAGCAAAAGAATATTTTGGAGGGTTATTTGGAGTAGGAGAATATTTTGGAGGACTATTTGGAGTAGGAATTTATAAAATATGGCCTCAACCTGCTCTGTGTAAAAGAGAAGGCATTTCCTGAGGGCAGAGGAGAAAGAAGCTCTTGATCAGACAAGTGGGGAGTCAGTCATATTAGATAAAGAAAAGAACTGCTGAAGGACACTCATCTCTTATCACAGAGCTACAAAATATAATTCCCAAATCTCTTCTGGGCAACTCCATTTAACCATATATCAGTCAACTAACTTATCACACCTAAAACTCAACTCATTATATTCTCACCAACTCTCACTGTAAGGAGTCTAGGGAGGGTAAATAATGGTGAGGGGTTAAATAATATGAACCTCATCTCCAAAGCCTCAACTCCCACCAGGCCCTCTCATTGGCTTGGGACTATTAGTACAGGTCTAGTACCAAAAAGATTCTAAAGTGCAAAACCAAGATTAGATGAACTTTCATTATCTAAGGCTTTGGTTCTCAAGGAATGGTCTGAAGATACATAGGGGTCCCCAACATCTATTAATGGGATCCTTGAAGTCAAAAATATTTTCATAATACTAAGATGTTTTTAATTTCTAATATTATATTATATATAAATTCCCTTAATAAACAAAAGTAATTGGGGGAGAGGAGGACAGTGTCTTGTGACATTTAAAAGCTCAAGAGACAATTTCTGGACAATGAGTCATTTTATTAATAATTTTAGCATTTTAATTGATGTTGTCCTTCACTTTTAAAACCATATCATCAGGGAGATGATGCCATGACATGTATGTGAATTAGATTTGAGGTGGGGCGGGGATAGCTGGGCTAAGTCACCAACCTCACTTTCTCCTCCTGAGCCATCTGGGTCCAGTGGCCAGATATGGATCAAAATGATTGGAGATGGCCCAGGATGCAAGACAGTTTGGGTTAAGTGACTTGCCCAAGGTCAAACAGCTAGTAAGCATCTGAGGAAAGATCTGAACTCAGATCATCCTGACTCCCAGGCTGGTGCTCCATCCACTGAGCCTCAAGTTCAGGGGGAGTATTCCTGAGAGTTCATCCAAACCTGAGTAAAAAAGTGGAGTGGCAAAATTGAGGATAATTAATCCAATCTCATTATCAATAATGCCCTTCAAGAAACTAAACTTTTGAAATGAGGACTTTAGAAAAGTGGGAACTCTCAATAATTTTTAAGAGTGTATGGGGGAGGGGTGGCATAGTGGATAAAGCACTGGCCTTGGAGTCAGGAGTACCTGGGTTCAAATTCCGCCTCAGACACTTAATAATTACCTAGCTGTGTGGCCTTGGGCAAGCCACTTAACCCCATTTGCCTTGCAAAAACCTAAAAACAAAAAAGAAAGAGTGTATTGGGAGGGGCACAGCTAGATGGCAAAGTAGATAGAACACCAGCCCTGGAATCAGGAGTACCTGAGTTCAAATCCAGCCTCAGACACTTAATAATTATCTAGCTTAGCTGTGTGGCCTTGGGCAAGCCACAACCCCATTTGCCTTGCAAAAACCTAAAGAGTGTATAGGGGAATTCCATCACATCATACAAATTGCCCATTATAAAGGATTTGGGGGTATAGTCATTATTACCATAAAATTACTACCAACTTTAACTTTTGAAGGTTGTTTGCCCTCCAAAGACACAAATATTTTAAGGTAAAATTTTAATAAATTGCAAGAACTAAAAGTTCTGGGATCTCAGATAACTAAAACCATTGAATGTGACCAAATAAAATGAAATTCTGTTCGAGCTTCCTATAGTACAAACCAAATCTACTTTATTTTATTAATTCTTTCAAATAAAACATTTTTAAGCAAACCAGCTTATTATGGCCTCAAATTCCCCAATTTTTATATCCAAAAAGCTCAAGGATCATTAACACAGAGGAGAACATTTTTGGTCCATTTACATCTTGAACAAAAAAGTCTGATTCTTCTAAAAATAAGGCTTAGAGTCAGACTTAGTTTTCAAAATTCTGATCACTTCACAGCTTCAGGGAGACATTTTCATCCTTTACTAAAAGAAAACTTAAGAGAAACTCTGAAATTGCCCTTTGAGCATTTTTCTCCATTGTTGGGTAACTGCCTGCTTAAACATGTCCTGCTTTCTTTGCATTCTCCCAGTGATGGTCCTAGAAAGGAAGGGGACAATGCTGCCGGAAGCTGGCATTGCCTGATCTGTCTAGTTCATATAGAATGTGTTTGAAGAGTAAAAAAGAGTTAATAAAAAGTTAAAAAAAAAAACTGAGCCAGGTACCTTATCAGGCCACTGGACTGAAGAGAATTCTCTAATTAGCAAAGTTCAGAGTTAGGCTTCTTCCCTCCAGTAAATACTGACTCCTGCATCCAGATCAATATACTAGAGCCTAAAAGTGCCAAAAATCATATTAAGGCACTGAGGACACACACACAAAAAGGCAAAAACTTCCCATAGGCAGGATACAGTCTAACAGGGGAAGATAACACACAAGATATGGACAGGAAAACATGGGGGAAGTCTCAGAGGAAAACCAGGAAGACTAAGACTAAATAAATCAAAAAAAGGAAAAAGGACCTAAATGTACAAAAATATTTATAGCAGTTCTTTTCGTGGTAGCAAAGAATTAGAATTTGTGGGGATGGGATGCCCATCCATTGGGGAATGACTGGACAAGTTGTGATATATGAACGTAATGGAGTACTATTGTTCTGTAAAAAATCACAAGCAGGCAAAATTCAAAAATACCTAGAAAGATTTACAAGCACCAATGCTGAGTGAAGTGAACAGAAACAGCAATATTGTGTGATCAACAACCAGGGACTTATTAGCTCTTTTCATCAACAGTGACCCAAGATAATTACAAAAGATCCATGATGGAAAATGCCATCCACATCAAGAGAAAAAACTATGGACTCTGAATGCAGATCAAAACATATTATTTTTACTTTTTAAAATTCATTTTTTGATTTTTTCATGTTTTTTTCTTTTTTGTTATGTTTCTTTCACAGCATGAATAATGTACAAATGTTTTACATCATTGCACATATATAAACTATATCAGATTGCTTGCTGTCTTGGGGATAGGGAAAGAGAGAACAGGAAAACAGGGAGAAAAAATGAATATTGAAAATTTTCTTTATGCATAACTGGAAAATAAAAAATACTAAAAATGTTTTAAGACTTTTAAAAATTTATTAAAGAGGGATAGGCTAGGAAGGGTTTCTTACAGAAAGGCAGAATTTTAACTGAGACTTGAAGGAAGTTAGGAGGTAGAAATGAAGGTGCAGTGAAAATGCTTGGAAAACATGAAATTGTTGCATTCAAAAAACAGCAAAGAGAGAGGAAAGAAATAAGCATTTATAGAACTCCTATATATGACTGGAAAAAATGTGTTAATTGCTCTAGAAATATCTTTTTTATTTTTTCAATAATCCTAGCTAAATAAGTGCTATTATGTTCCTCATTTTACAGCTGAAGAAATTGCAACAAAGAAACGAAGTAACTTGCCCAGGGTCAGACAGGTTCTAAGGCAGAATTTGAACACAAGTCTTTCTGACTCCACTGTGCCATCTAAGGGTTGAAGATTTCGTGTCTGATCCTAGAGATTAATAGGGACTTACTCAAATTTATTGAGCAAAGAGTGACCTAGAATATGCATTTGACAATAGAAGATGGGTTATTAGTCATCCAGGTAAGAGGTGAGGAGAGCATGCACCAGGACAGCAGTCAAAGGAGAGAGGGAGATTTTATACACACACACACACACACACACACACACACACACACACACACAAGATAGTACAAGGGAGAGTTAAGAGTCAAAGATGACTCCTAGGTTGTGTTTGGTTGACTAGGAGGACCCTGGAACCCTCAACAATAGTAAGTTAGGAAGAGGGAAGGACTTTGGAATAAAGATAATGAGTTCAGTTTTGGATACGTGAAATTACAGACACCTATTGAGACAACTAGTTCAATATGTTTTGTGGGCTGTTGGAAACTAAAGACTGGGAGCTGGACAAGCAGATTGAGAGATGCCTGAAAAAAGAAATGGTCATTTAAACCACAAAAGTTGATGAGATCACCAAGAAAAAGACCATTGATCAGGGGTGGGGAACCTTTTGTCTCCCAAGGGCCATCTGGAAATTTATAACATCCTTCTTGGGTTATATTGGTCAAACATTTAATTAATTCATCCCTAAAAAGCTCCTGGATTTATTGAATTTGGAATATGGCCTGCAGCTGCAGACCAAATGATCAAGGCCTTTATACCATTCCTTACTCCTTCCAAGAAGGGAGAAAAGGAGAGGGTCCAGAATAGATCTGGGTGGGGGGATCCCCACTGTTAGCAGACAGGACCTAGATGAATATCCAGTTAAGGAAAAAAAGGAACCATCTGACAGCGGTGTCCTGAAATCCTAGAAAAGATATTATCAAGGAGGAAAAGATGATTGACAAAGTCAAAAACTGGAGGAGTCAATGAGGAGGAAGAAAAGGCTCTCTCTCCAATTTGTCAATTAAGAGACCATTGATAACTTTAGAAAGAGCAGTTTCAGTTGCTTGATAAGGCTGGAAGCCAGACTGCAAAGATTAAAGAAGTGAGAGGAGACCAAGTGGAGGGATGTCTTGTAGCCAGTCTCCTCAAGATCAGCCCTCAAAGTAAGGAGATGGGATGGCATTGAACAGTAATAGAGGGTTCTCTGAGGTTGGGGGGACACATGGGTATGTTCACCTCTTTGGATACAGCTCCAAGCTATGAACACTTTTAAGCTTGAGATTTGTACCCAGGCTACACTAATCACTCTTTAAGAAGATTCTTTGCAAATCAAAAGAATGGCACAAACCTAAATACAGAAGACCTATTATTTTTAAATAAAGGACATATTTCATACATGCTTCAATGGTTCACAAATATCTGTATATTTATATAAATGTCATCTCCATCTTTCACAAATATAACAGAGTTTGGAATAGGAGGAAAATTTGAGTCTAGTATATTCTCCATTAAGTATCAAAGTTTAAGACTGCTCTGACCTGAGCACAAGCCACTAAAAACTAATTATTTAAAGCAAGCATTTGTTTCTCAAATGCTTTTCGACTCATCATTTAGATGCTTCCTGGGGCAGCTAGGTGGTTCAGTGGACAGAGCACCTGCCCTGGAGTCAGGAGAACCTGAGTTTAAATCTGACCTCAGACACTTCATAATTACCTAGCTATGTGACCTTGGGCAAGTCACTTAACCCCACTGCCTTGCAATAAAGAAAAAAAAGATGCTTCCTAATGAAGACAATGCAGTTTTATGTAATAGTCAACAAGCTTGTATGTATTGGGGGCCTATTAAATGCTGGAAGAAGGTGGGCAATAACATGCAAATAACTGAATGCATACAAAGTATCTGTAGGCTAAAATAGAAGGGAATCTGAGAACTTTAATCTTTAGTGTATAAAAGTTCTGATGAAATGGAAACAAGTTTCTATTTCTTTAATACAAATGAAGCACATTACCTGCCAGATTTGCTGCTGTGATTTTGTTTAGCTATGAATTGGGGTTAAAAGATTATCCACAAGCAACTGGCCGTGTTTGGCTCGAAGGACCTTCACAAGAGACCTAACAAGTGGCCTTCAAGGATAGAGAAGAGTCCCTAGTCAATGCCACAACTGAAAACAATGGGAAAGGCCTACAGAGAGGCAGGTTTGGGTCCAGCTTTGGTTAAATGTCCTAATTAGAGCTGCTCACAAATGCAGTCCGCAGCCTCGGGGGCCACAGAAGGAGCCCACAGATGACTGATTTGGGAGTGGAAGGGGTCTTGAGGACATCGAGTCCAGCTTCCTCTTTCTAGAGATGAGGGACGGGGGCGGCAGGCTGAGGTGGGCTCGGACTGCGGGGGCAATATTCCTGATGGGGGGTGGGGAGGCGGCTGAAGGTTGGGGGGCACCGTGAAAGATCCCGTGTAAAAGACAGACTCGGGCCCAGAAGAAATCCCGGGACGAAAAGGCACTGGGTGTCACCGGGATTAGCAGAAGCTAGGGGACAGCGAAGGCAGCCGGAGCCAGGGCCCCTCCGGAGACGGGAGAGCAGCAAACCAGGGCGAAGGGGCAAGAAGGGCCCCGGAGGGGTCGCACCAGCCCGAGGGGGCCCAGCCATGGGGTGCGGCTGAAGGAGGGCACAGGGGCAGGAGGGATGCTCCCCAGGAAGGCAGATAACAGCCGGCGATGCTGAAGGGGAAGGAAGAAGGGCCTGGTAGGCGAGGATGAGGGGCCAAAGGGCCGGGCCCAGGCCAAGGCGGGGGCCGGTTTCACGGGCTCCTGGGCTGCGGGGCCGTCGGGCCGGACCCTGGCCGGAGGCACCTCCTCTCGGGCCGGACCATGGGGCGGGGACGCCGGATCGGGGGCCGCACTTCTCTGGGCCGGGCCGCGAGCCCCGGTAGGCGCCCCCTGCCAACACGCCGGCCCCGGCCCGGGCAGGGGGTCCGAGGCCCGGGCCGAGGGCGTGGCGGGTGGCGGGTGCCTGTGCCCGCTCCCGCGGCTCCTGCCCCCAGCCGGGCCCGCGAGGACCCCGGGCTGGGCTCGGGCAGGGGGCGCGGGGGGCGGGGGCCCGGGGGGCAGCGGCGCCACGGCCGGCCCGGGCCTCACACCCTGTGCCAGGCGCCCGGCACCCAGCGGCCCCACCGCGCGGGCCGGCCTTGGGGGGCTGCCCTCGGAGGGGGCGGCCTTGGGGGGCTGCCCTCGGAGGGGCCGGCCTTGGGGGGCTGCCCTCGGAGGGGCCGGCCTTGGGGGGCTGCCCTCGCCCCGGGGCGGCCGGGCTTGGGGGGCCCGGAGGGGGCGGCCGGGGGCGGGGCTGGCAGCCGCCGCGAGCACGCGAAGCACGGAGAGGGGCCCCCGCCGCCCCCCGCCGCCCCTGGGGGCCGCAGGAGCCGAGTTCAAGTCCGGCTTCCGCGCGGGGCCCCGCTCCGCGCCGGCGCCTGGGGTGCGGGGTGCGGGGTGCGGGCCGCGGGCGGAGGCGCGTCTCGGGGGGCGCGGGGCGGGGGGCGCGTCTCGGGGGGCGGGGGCGGGGCGGGGGCACTCACCCACTTTGTCCTTGCCGTACATGTGGCCCGCCACCTGGTGCGCCAGCGGCACGCAGCCGTTGAGGAGCGGGGGCGCCGGGGGCCGCGGGCCGGGGGGCTCGGTGGCCATGGCGGCCCGGGCCGGGGCGGGGGAGGGGGCTCAGGCTCCGCGCCGCGGGGGAGCCCGGAGCCCGCGCCCCGGGGGGCCGGCCGGGGCCGTGACCGTGACCGCCGCTGCCGCCGCCGCCGCTGCCTGGGGCGCGCGGCCGGCGCCCATGACGCGCGCGGCCGCCGCGGGGCTCCGGCCTGGCCGCGGGGGCTTGTGGGGCCGCCGCCGCGCGCACAGCCGCAGCGCCCTCGGGGCCGCGCAGAGGCCCCGCCCCCGGCCGCCAGGCCCCGCCCTCCCGCCAGGCCCCGCCCCGCCCCGCCCCCGGACGGCGGAGGCGGGGGCTGGGGGCACCGGGGAGAGCGCGAGAGGGCGGGGCGTGCGTGCTGCGTGCGTGCTGCGTGCGTGCGTCCTCGGGCCCTGCCTCCGCACGCAGTGGCCGGCGGCTCCTGGGCACGCCTGGGGCCGGGCGCTCCCACTGAGCATGCCCGGACGGTGGCCCCGCCTCCCCAGGCTCCTCCCTGGGGTCCGGGAACGACCAGCCCAAACCTCCTTCCTCTCCGGACGCGGTCCCAGCTACTGAGCATGCTCAGGAGTTAGCGGGCCCCGCCCCCGAGGGGAGCAGCCTTGATTGGCGCGCGGCCCTGTCCCTCATGACCGGCGGTCGGTAACTAGCCGCGGGCGGGGGCTCAGCCTCGAGGGAAGCGCGGCTGGGCCGAGGCCCGCCTGGAGCCAGGGCCCCGAGTTCAAGTCCGCCCTCGGGCACTTCTTACCCAGCTGCGTGACCTTGGGCGAGTCACTCACCCCACTGCCCGAAATGCAAAAAGAAACCTGGAAGAGATCAGAGAGGAAAAGCCGGGGAGAGAAACGAGGGAGGCGGCAAGTTAGGACGCAAGTAATGGCTCCTAAAAGAGCAATGAACGTTCACCGATGAAAATGATGCCTTAAAGATCAGAATTGGGGAAAAAACAGGACTGAGAGGAGCCCATCTCCTCCCCGGCATGCTCAGCACCTCGCTGGCCAACAGGGCTGAACCCCCTTCTCTAAAAGCATAGTAAGGCATCCAGCATCTCGTGGAAGGGTCTGTGCTTACAGAGGGAAAGTACCGACCACCGATTTGCTGATTATCGGCCAGGCTCATTAATAAATTGATGATGAATTACCCAGAAACTCTCGGGGTTTTAATCTCAAAGTCAAAAAAATTTTTAAAAATAGAAGAAAATGTAAAATATCTCATTGGAAAAGTCACTGACCTGGACACTTAATAATTACCTAGCTGTGTGGTCTTGTAAAAAACTTAAAAAAAAAAGAACTATTATTCTACTTGCAAACCATGATTTTAAAAAGACCATAGAGGTGCTATTTCAAGGAATTGCAAAGAAAACTCCATATCTTAGATTCAGAAGGTTAAATAGAAATTAAAAGACTCCACAGATCAACTCCAAAAGAGATCCCCAAAATGAAAAACCCCAGGAACATTATAGCCAAATTCTAATCTCAATTCTAATCTCAAGGAGAAAATATTGCAAGAAGAAAAGCAATTTTAAAATATTCCTCATCAGGATCAATGTCAACAAAGCTTCTATTTTAAAGGAGAAGGCTTAGAATTTGATATTCCAGAAGGCAAAGGAATTGGGATTATAACCGGGAATATCCTGCCCAGCAAAATTGGATATGTATAATCCTTCAGGAGCAAAAATGGGTATTTAATGAAATAGAGACGTTCCAAACATAATTGATGAAAAGACCAGAGCTGAATAGAAAATTTGACAGACAAAAAATTAAAAAAGCATAAAAACCTAAGCACAAAAGAGTGATGGTAAGAAACTCAATAAAGTTAATTGTTTACTCTCCTACATAGGAAGAAGACACATGTAACTTCTAAGAACTTATAGTTATCAAGGGAGTTACAAGGAGTTTTCCTAGACAAAGGGCATGAAGGTAGATCGATTACATTGGAATAATCTCCAAAAATTTTTTTTAAAAACTCAAAAAACAAAAATGGAAGGGAAAGGTAGCATGGAGAAATATCCTCATGTGAAGTAAGTGTGGAAGATGTTTTTCATTAATTTCTCAGAAGACCATGACATCAAGAATGTGATGCCATGACATGCAAGTAAATTGGATTTAAATGAGTGAGTGCTGTGCAAAGTCACAAGTCTCACTTTCTTCTCTGGAACCTTTTGGGACCAATGACCAGATATGGATCAGAAGGACTAGCAATGACACTGAATAAAAGCTGGCCAGTTCTTTAACAACTGTTTACCTGAGGCATTGCCTGTCCAATGATTAAGACTAGGTAACAAAGATGTGAGACTGAGAATGGCCTCTTAAACTACTCAAAATTAAAATTAAAATTAAAAAATAAAAAAACTTCCTGGTTTCTGGGTAAAACAGAAACAATTGCTATTTACATTTACTCTGAGCCAATCAGGATTCAAATAGTGACTAAGGGGGACTTGGCCTGGGATGAATGATTGATTAGAGAAAAGCAAATTAAAACAACTCTGAGGTACGACCTCCCCACCTATCAAAAATGACAAATACTGGAGGGGTTAAGGGAAAAATGGCTACATTAGTGAGATGTTGATGAAGTGGTGGAACTGGTCCAACCATTTTGGAAAATAATCCGGAACTGTGAGCCCAATTTTATAAAATGGTGCATATACTTTGATCCATCAACATCACCACTAAAATTGGACCCCCAAAGAAATCAAAGAAAAAAATGTACTATTTTATAATAGTACTTTTTGTGGAAGCAAAAATTGGAAGTTGAGGGGATGCTCATCAACGGGGAATGGATGAACAAGTTGTAGTATAGAATTGCGATGCAATAATGTTGTGCTATGAGAAATGATGAGGGAGGTGGTTCCAGAAAAACATGGCAAGACTCAATGACCTGATGCAGAAAGAAGTGAGCAGAACCAACAGATCATTGTGTACAGTAACAATGTTGTAATGATGATCAATTGGGAAAGACTTGGCTACCCTGATGAATATAAAAGGAGTATCCAAGACAATTCCAAGGACTCATGATGAAAAAAAATGCTATCTGCCTCCAGAGAAATGATGAACCCTGAATACAAACTGAAGTAGAATTTTCTTTATTTTTTCAATATAGTTATTTTAGAAATATGTTTTGCAGGATTTCAGGGGAGGGATAAGAAGGAGGAAGAGAGAATCAGGAACTCAAAATTTTCAAAAAGAACGTTTAAAATAAATAAATATTTTTAAAATCATCAAAACATACAATTATTGCAATAAATATATAATTTATAAATTATACAATAATTTCAATAAATGTATATTTTAAAAATCATCAAAATATACAATTATTTCAATATATAAAAAATAGGAATGATGATTATACTTGAACTATTTCCATTATAAAGTTTTTAAATGCATTTACATTATATTTAACAAGATAATGAAAAATTGTCATGTTTGACTTCAGATTTAGATCTTTACCTCTTTGTTTTTGAAATGTTTTATTAATGTTCTTTCTTGGACTAGATTGCAGTCAGTAAATCAATCATTTCATCAATAAACATTTAATAAATGCTAACCTACTATCTGCCAGCAGTGTGCTGCTGTTAATGTTTGTCCTTCCCTCTCAAAAAAAGACCATATCTTCCATGACAAGCACATGAATTGGATTTGAGTGAGGGGCCTGTGCTAAGGCACCACCAGACTCCTCCAGAGTCATCTGCGTCCAGTGCCCAGACATGAATCAAGACAACTGGAGATGGTCCTGGATTGCCCAGATGTCACACAGTCAGTGTCAATTGACCAAAGCCAGATTTGAACTCAGGTCCTCCTGACTCCAAGGCCAGTGCTCTATCCACTGTGCCACCCAGATGCAGATGGGAAGCGAAGCCAAAGACAGTGCCCTCAAGAGCTCTCCATTGCCCATGAGAGGCAACTTGCAAATAAGTGCACCAACCAGCTATAGAAAGGATAAAATGGAAATAATCCACAGAGGGAACAGACTTAAAAGGGATCAGGAAAGGCTTCCTCTAGAAGGTGAGATTTCAAAAATGGTCTTGAATGTACATCTTGTAGAACTTGAACCCCAAATGTACATCTGAGACAGAACAAACGGACAATGAGCTGGAGGAAGAGACAGATTGTCTTCAGGGACTTGATAAGACTCCTTTACTGCCCCCAAGTTTCTTAGGAAACAAAGTTCTGCCTTTTCAAACAAAAGCATTTTGTCAGTATTGCTGTATGGCTGGGAGATAAGGCTCACACTGCCTCTGAGGAATTCCAGAACAATCTATCAATACCCCCCAAAATTAATCTCTACTCTCAGCAATAACTCTATGAACACACAAGCATGTATCAAGTACCTTGAGTCGTGCTGAAAAGATGTCCTAAGATGATCAGCAATACAATGATCGTGTAAACAGTGGTATCTGACCTTAGCTTTGAAAATCCAGGGATTCTCAGAGAGAAAAGAGGACATTTTAGAGAAGGGCCTATGCCAAGTCACAGACAGAGAAGATGAAGCATCTTACCTTTTGGCTCAATTATACAATGAGTTGAGTGGAGTAGTGTAGAATAAGGCTAGAGGGGCAGCCAGGTGGTACAGTGAATAAAACATTGGCCTTGAAGTCAAGAGAGGCCAAGTTCAAATCCACCTAGGACATTTAATGATTACCTAGTTGTGTGACCTTGAGCAAGTCCCTTAACCCCATTGCCTTAAATAAAACTTAAAAAAACTTTTAAAAAAGAATAAGGCGGGGCGGCTAGGTGGCGCAGTGGATAGAGCACCGACCCTGGAGTCAGGAGTACCTGGGTTCAAATCCAGTCTCAGACACTTAATAATTACCTAGCTGTGTGGCCTTGGGCAAGCCACTTAACCCCATTTGCCTTGCAAAAAAAAAAAGAATAAGGCTAGAGGGGGCAGAGCCAAGATGGCAACAAGAGAGGATCCTCTCTTAGGCGCTCTCTCATAAAACTTCTAAACAAAGGACACTAAATTTTCAAAAGACAGAACCCAAAGAGGGACACAGTGAGGCAGTTCTCCTACTCAAAGTAACCTGGAAAAGAGCAGAAAGGCTCTGCTCCCCGGGGTTGGAGGGGTGGCCCACCAGAAGGGTGGCCTGCCAGAGCGAAAGAACTTCAGCCTCCCGAAGGCAGCCCCAGGGCACTGGGAGCCAGGGCTCACAGCAGCCGGGGAGTTTCCTGATCTACGCCCCAGGGAGCACCAGGCACAACTGAGGGGAACAGCGGGGGACCTCTGCCAGAGCAAGCAAGCCCAGCCCTCAAGCCAAGGCAGCCCAGATCCAGGAAACAGAAGTAGGCAGAGCCGGTAAGCAGGAGCCCCCAGGGCATGAACCCATTGAGCTGAGGGAGAGGAGTGAACAGAGACTGCAGAGCTCTGTCCTCTGCTCCTGGAACAGGACTCTGGGGCTCTGACCACATTCAGATCCTGATCCCAGTCTAGGTCCCCCCATAGAACAGCAGGGCCCCCCCCCACCTCAGCCCCATGGCAGAGGGGGGCGCATATGGTCATTCACAGACCAGGAGGGAGGACAGAGCCTCACACACTGAGATCCTTGTGGGAGTGTCCCAAAAGCTCAGAAAGCACCCCAAAAGCAGGCTTAGACTGGGAAAATGAGAAAGCAGAGAAACAAGAGGAACATCATTGAGAAATATTTTGCCTGTCAGCCCAAGAAGGATCAAAACACTCAGTCTGAAGATGAGGAAGCACAATCTCCTGCATCTAAAGACTCTAAGAAAAACAGAGATTAGGATTAGGCAATGACAGAGCTCAAAAAAGACTTTGAAAATCAAATGAGGGAGTTAGAAGAAAAACTGGGAAAAGAAAGAGAGATGCAGGAAAAACATGAAAATGAAGTCAGCAGCTTAGATAAGGAAAACCAAAAAAATGCTGAATAAAATAACATGCTAAAAACCAGCTTAGGTCAAATGGATAAAACAGTTCAAAAAGTTATTGAGGAGAAGAAAGCTTTAAAAAGCAGAATTGGCCAGATGGAAAAAGAGATAAGAAAGCCCTCTGAGGAAAACAAATTCTTCAGACAAAGAATAGAACTCAGGGAGATTGCTGAATTTATGAGAAATCAGGACTCGATACTTCAAAACCAAAAGAATGAAAAATTAGAAGAAAATGTGAAACATCTCATTGAAAAAACAACTGATATGGAAAACAGATTTAGGAAAGATAATTTAAAAATGATTGGAATACCTGAAAGTCATGATCAGGAAAAGAGCCTTGACATCATTTTCAAAGAATTACTACAGGAAAATTGCCCTGATATTCTAGAAGCAGAGGGCAAAATAGAAATGGAGAGAATCCACCGATCCCCCAGAGAAAGAGATCCCAAAAAACCAACCCCCAGGAATATTATAGCCAAGTTCCAGAACTCCCAAATCAAAGAGAAAATATTACAAGCAGCCAGAAGGATGCAATTCAAATACCATGGAGCTGCAATCAGGATCTCACAGGACTTAGCAACTACATTAAAAGCTCGTAGGGCTTGGAATATAATATACTGGAAGGCAAAAGAGCTTGGAATGCAACCGAGAATCAACTACCCAGCAAAACTGAATGTCCTCTTCCAGGGAAAAAGATGGACTTTCAATGAACCAGGGGAATTTCAAATGTTTCTGTTGGAATGGCCAGAGTTGAACAGAGGGTTTGATCTTCAAATACAGGACTCAGGTGAAGCATAGAGATTAGAGGAGAAGGGGGAAATATGAGGGACTTAATGATGATGAACTGCATGTATTCCTGCATAGAAAAATGACACTGATAATACTCATATGAACCTTCTCAGTTAACAGAGCAGGTAGAGGGAGCTTTTATAGATGAAGCACAGGAGAAAGCTGAATTTGAAGATAAAATATGGTGTAAAAATTGAGTCAATAGAAAAAAAGGGAAATGTAATGGGAGAAAGAAAAAGGAGAGGGGGAATAGGCCAAGATATTTCATATAATAAGATTTTTCTTTGTTACAATGAGCTATTGCAATGATATGGAAGGGGGGAAAGCAAGGGGGAATGAGGAAATCTTCGCTCTCATCAGAAGTGGCTAGGAGAGGAAACAGCATATATACTCAATGGGGTATAGACATCTGGAGTAAGAAGGAGAGGGGGGGAACAGGGGGAAGGGGTGGGGATGTGAATAAAGGAGGAGAGGATGGACCATGGGGGGAGAGTGGTCAGATATAACACATTTTCTTTTTTACTTCTAGCAAGGGGCTGGGATTGGATGGCCTGTCCAGGACCATAGGGCCAGGTGGATGCTGGGCCTAAGGGGTGGTATGGGGGCTCAGGGCCTCTTGGCCCCAGGGCCAGGGATCTGTCTGCTGCACCACTCAGCTACCCTACAGCAGAGTCAGAGTGAAAGGAGAGAGAAAATATAGTACATGGTAGTGGAGAAATACAAAAGGAGGGAGCTGTGATCAGCAATGGCAACGGTGGAAAAATATGGAAGTAACTTTTGTGATGGACTTATAAAGAATGTGATCCACCTGCGACAGAGTTGGTGGCGTTGGAACACAGACTGAAGCACATTTTTAATTATTATTATTATTTTTTGGGGGGGTGCAGGGCAAATGGGGCTAGGTGACCTACCTGGGGCCACATAACAGGGTGATCATTGGGTGTCTGAGGCCAGATTTGGACCCCGGTTCTCCTGGCTCAAGGTCCAGTGCTCTGTCCACCATCCAGCAGCCCCTACTATTACCACTATTTTATTTTATTTTAGGTCTTTTTTTTTTTTTTTTTGGTTTTTGCAGGGCAGTGGGGTTGGGGTGGCTTGCATGTCAGACAGCTGGGTGATTGTTGGGTGTACAGCCAGATATGGGTTCGGGTGCTCCTGGCTCCAGGGCTGGTGTTCCATCCACTGTGCCACCTAGCCATACCTACAATTATTACTATTATTTTTTATTTTAATTTTAATTTTTTTCTCTCCCTGTTACTTTATCGCTCAAGTGAGTCTATATTTTTTGAAGGGGGTATTTTGTTTACTCTTAAACAAAAATATTTTATTAATGTATTAAAAATTATTTATACAAAAAGAGAATAAATAAATATTAAATTTTAAAAAAATAAGAAGAAGAAGGCTAGAAAGGTTTTTAGAGCCAGCCTGTGAAGGGTTTAAAGTGCCTAACGGAAACATTTACACCCAATCCTAGAGAACTACTGGGGTTTAGTATCAAAGACATGGAGTTGTATTTTGGACATGTTGATACTTACTAGTTATGATCTTGGACAGATCACTTAACCCCATTATCTAACAAAAAGACCAAAAAAGGTGTATGTTTTTTTTTCCTTTTGAAAGGGCTTATCAAATCCTGCCACAAATTTTTATGTTCCTTCATCCTGGGTTACCAGTGTTAGTACATAAGCCTCGATTATTTTCATGGTGATCTTTTTACAAATAGTTGTTGGCTGCTTCAATAGGTGATCAAATATCCCATGAGAAAATGTTATCTTCTTGTCTTTGTGCATCTATAACTCTAATCCATTCAACTCTTTTTTTTTGCCTCTCCAGGAAGAATCTGTGAGCCATTCAGTCATTTAACAACTTCCTTAGCATTCAACATAGGAAAGAATGAATGAATGAAAGAAAAATCACTTGCTAGGTACTAAGCACATATATATATCAGTATACAAATAGAAAAACACAACAGTTCTTATTCTCAGGGAGTTCACCTATTAATAAAAGGAGACAAAACAGAACAAATTTCCTGTGCAAGTCAGCTAAGAGGTCCAATGGTCCTTGAGGCAAAGTAGATGGTAAGCCATCTTCCTTGCCTTCATTCCCATTGATGTTGAACCATTTGATAGCACCAAGGACTTTGGCATCTAGATCTTTCATTCTCAAGTCTTGGGTGCTCTGGCTGCTAAGGAGTTTGGGAAGAGGGAGGAGTTCAGAGCAAATTGTGGAATCCTAATTCCACAGAGGTGGCTTCTTGCAATTATGACTTCAGGGGATAGGCTGGGGGTCTGGGAATGAAGTTCAGGCCCATGGCTCTGCCCAAGACTGTCTTTGTTATTAGTCTGTTAATCAGTATTTATTTAGAATCTACTTTGTTCTAAATCACTTTGCTAAGGGCTAGAAATACAAAGGTAAAAAAAAAAACACCTCCCAGTCACTGCCTACAAGATGCTTCCAGGATAGAGTCAAGGGTGGCAGAGCGGGTGGACCCCTTCTCCACAAGAGTTCTGTTCTCCTTGGTGGTGACTATTAGGGTTAAGCTGAAAGCAGGAAAAATCATTTGGAGGACATTGCTGTAATGTATGTGTAATGCTGTATGAATACATACATGCATATTTGTGTATATAATATATATTAATTATGAAGAACATCAAAATTAATATTCTCCAGCTTTCTTAGCATACCATTCACTCAATCGTGAACAAGATGCTCACATTGTCAGATTAAAGTTTATTGACAATCAGAAAGCTGTGTGGCCATTGCCAAAGCAGGAGGAGGTTGGCCACACAGGTCTGTGAATCTGGTTTATTTTGTTGTTGTTGCTGTTGTGTGGGTTGTCATAAATCATCACCACATGATCAGGCTCCTGATGATATACCTCTCTTGTAGTTAGCTAGGTTAGTTCTTCCTATCTTTTCTGGGACCATAAGAAAGCCAAAAGCAAAACATTTCCCACCTTCCCAGAACCTATATTTTCTCTGGGTAGACAACATTCACATATCTGTACAGGGGACATGTGGAGACCATACAACCCCCTAAAGGGGAAGGGTGGGGATACCAGAGATGACTGGCAATGAGTCTTGGTGAAAACAAATCTCCACCAGCTTCCATCATCCCACTAGCTTCCATCCCAGGTGGCTTCCCTTCTTGACTGAACTCCTTAGAAAAGTGGTCCACACTGGAGGCACCTCCACTTCCCCACTCCAGACTTCAATGAATAAAACATTTATGAAATGCTTACTAAGTAACACAGAGTTCAGCCCTGAGGATACACACTGCTGCTCTCAAGATCACCATCTTTGGGGAAAACAGTCTATTTGGAGGATTGAGCCACAAATCAGACAGAAGGGTCTCATATGGTGCAGGGGCCACACAGAAGGTCTGCCATCGTGTCATTTCTGTCAACAGAGTCATCTCAGGTTGTGATGCTGACCCATTCACACTGTGAAGGATTTGGGCACGAGAGCTCTCTTTCTTACTGCCCTGAAGGAGCATTTGCTGGGCTGGTGGCTTCTGACCTCATCATTCAACCGAAACTACTCTCTTCAAAGCTGATCTCTTAATTGTCAAATTAGGGCCTGTTCTCATTCCTCAGTGCAGTCTTTGGTACAATCCCTCACCATTTCTTCCCAAAGAGTCTCTCTTTAGAATTTCAGAGCTGGTACTCATTCTTATGACCACCAAAACTTATGTTGCTTCTTCATCTAGGTCATGTCCCTCTTAATTATGGATATGAAGACTATTCTGGGCCCCCTTCAGTTTTTATGCTATACCAAACTGCAGACAAGGAGCATGGGGACTTATTTTTGTACAGCCTTTGAGCTAAGTCTACTTTTTTACATTTTTAAATATAATACATTATTTAAATTAATTTATTAAATTATTTAAAAATATAAAACCATTCTTTGTTTTCAGACATATAAAACCAGGTGATGGAAGTCAGATTTGGGCTTCTTAGGCTGTTGTATATGATCTCGATTGGTGATCTCCTAAATTCCTTTAGGGTTCAATTATTACCTCTACAAGTTAATCCTCAGATTTATCTAGTCAGACCTAATTTCTCTCTGAGGAAGCATCACCAATTGCCTTAGAGAAATCTTGAATTGGAGGTTTTTCAAACACAAAGTTGAATCATTTCCTCAGAAGCCCACTCCCTTCCTGATTTTCCCATTACTGCCAAGCATGACATTATCCTTCCAGACACCCCGACTCAGCCACACTGGCATCTTCCTCAATTTCTTACTTGAGTTCACCCCACATAACCAACATGCTGTACAATCTTGTCAGTTCTAGCTGCCCAACATCTGTACACACAGATACGCTCAGACATGCATAGACACACAGACATGCTCAGACATGCATAGACACACAGACACTTCTACACGGGTTTTCCTCATCATTCACCTGGTGGATTCATCACTACTACTACAAGAGCTTCCTGATTGCTCTTATTCTTCTCTTCCTATCCTATTATCATTTATTAAAATGATTTTTCAAAAGTCCAAGTTTGATCACATGACCCTCCCCCCCACTTGCAGTAAAAACTCCATGGCTCCCTATTAGGAGCAAGTTCAAATATAAAGCACCCTGTTTAAAACATGACTTCCAAACCTGGTCCTTTCTTACTTTTCCTGTCTGTATTAGAAATTAAAACTGAACATTTGATTTATTTTAAGATGACAATAAAAATTACTGCAAAATAACAATAACACGATCATGAAAAAATTATTAGATACAACCAAATTACTGAGAAGAATGGCATCATTTTCTATACTTTGCAGAGCTCTTTAATATCTGGCTTAATAGAATACAGCTTCATTCTCCTTTCTGCTTCTGCATTCAACCTGTGATGATGTTGGTTGAAGAATTTCAAGAAAATGCAGCCTTAGACATGTATGTAGGTGGGAAAGGGAGGAATGTTTTAACAGGCAAATATCATGTTACTGATATTATGAAAATAACTTTGCTCTTGTGATCTTGCAGACCCCCATAAAAGGGTCTTAAGAACTCTCAGGGGTCCTCAAACCACCCTGTACTATAATTTGTGATGCCTGCCTGGAGCTCAGGGAAGAGACTAGAGTTAGAAATAGAAATCTGGGAGAAATTCAAGTTGATCATTTAACCCATTAAAAACTAATGAGATCAAGGGAGAGAGGAGGACAGAAAAGACAAGAAAGGGAGGATCCCAGCTGAGGCTGGAGCTGAATTCAGACCTTCCTGAGGTCCTTCCAGCAACTCAGCAGCTAGGTCAGAAAAGTCATGTCTGAAGAGTCTTGGGGCCTGCTGGTAAAATATTTAACAACTGCATCCAGGGGAAGTTGGAGAATTCACAATTCACTCTTTTTTTTTTTAAGATTTTCTAAGGTAGGGGCAGCTAGGTGGCATAGTGGATAAAGCACTGGCCTTGGAGTCAGGAGGACCTGGGTTCAAATCCGGTCTCAGACACTTAATAATTACCTAGCCGTGTGGCCTTGGGCAAGCCACTTAACCCCATTGCCTTGCAAAAAAAAAAAAAAAACCTTAAAAAAAAAGATTTTCTAAGGTAGTGGGGTTAAGTGGCTTGCCCAAAGCCACACGGCTAGGTCATTATTAAGTGTCTGAGGCCACATTTGAACCCAGGTCCTCCTGACTCCAAGGCCAGTGCTCTCTATCCACTGTGCCACCTAGCCGCCCCCACAATTCACTCTTAAATATAACCCACGACATGCATGTCTTCCTATCACTTCCTTAAGTCTAGACAGTCAACAACAATAAAGCAAGCCATTTCTGAGATGTAAATAGTCAAAATTTAACAATTGGCTTCAGAACACCCATGAAGTCACAGCTCAGTGGGGGGTTGGGATCTCTTGCCAGGGGCTCCCAGAAAATCAGCTCAGTCTGGGCCAGGGCCGAGGACAAGGACATCTTTCCTGACTATGTGTCCATCTGGGAACTTGGGAGGCTCAAGCCAAAGCTGGACATTCTGTGGGCACTACACCCCCCCCTCCACTGCCACTAAGGCCTTGGAAATCACCTGATATCTCCCCCTCTGATCGGAGAACAGGGTCCCCATCTCCCCTCTGATCCTACATTGTTGTGTTCCTGCTGGCTAGCTTATCCTTTACTCAGGGGGATGTTGAAGAAACAAAGAATGTTGAAGAGACAAAGATGAAAAGTTCTCCAGGTTCCCTGTTTATTCAAACCCAAGCTAGTGTTTATAATTACAAGTCAACAACAGGTGTTAAAAGTTCACTTAGCACTTCCACACACAACAGTCCAATGAATCCCCCTTTTTTGCTTTTGAGGTGAATTTCCTCTAAGCCAGCTGCAAGAGGGCAGATTATTTCCAGACTCAGCATGATCAGGAGGGAGATCTTGTATTGAAGCATTATCAATTTCACTTGCTATTTTTCCCCCAAATCAATTAAATTCAAAGCCCAAACCAAAAGGAGTATTTAACATAAGTAACTTTGACAATTATATCAATTTAACATCAAAACAGAACGGATAGTACAAATATCTCTTTCCCAAAAGAAATCAGTAAATTATATGATCCAATATTCTCAAGTTCCTAGAAATATAATTTATCCCAATATAATTTCCTTCTGAATTACACACACACACACACACACACACACACACACACACAACAGAAACAACTCTTTTGACACACATCGTGCTAATTTTTGCCCGTAATTGACACAATATATATTGTAGGGAGTCCTTTAACTATGAAAGGAGTGACAGTCCCTGCTTTATCTTCTTTTCTCCATTTCAAAGGTTGACAAGAAATTTCTGTTTCCTGTGTACCTCCAATGCCTACTAGATTAGTATAGGCAGCTTGTTTAGGCCAAGCCTGTGGCCAGTTCTGTAAGGGCACAACACAGTCCTATGTGCCTCAGTGTCAATCAAGTCTAGGAAGGCAATTCCTTCTACTTGGATAACACAAAGAGGTTTTTCTGAAGAAATCATAGTTGGGGTGGCTAGGTGGTGCAATGGATAGAGCACTGGTCCTGGAGTCAGGAGTAGCTGTGTTCAAATCCAGCTTCAGACACTTAATAATTACCTAGCTGTGTGGCCTTGGGCAAGCCACTTAACCCTATTGCCTTGCAAAAACTAAAAAAAAAAAAATGTGCCTTGAAGAAATCATAGCTGTAAGCAAAATTTCATTGTGGTTTCTCAGTTTTGCCCCCCCTTTTTTAACTCTTTTCCTTTCAATTTATACCAGATCTTGAGAAAACACATAACTGAGCTATACACTGGTTCTTATTTATGTAGCTATCATCATCATTAGCATTCACAATTGCGATAAAGAGAATTTCCCCACTCACATGTTTTACTAAAGGTATAATGTGAATATGTTCTGGATTTGGTGGAGCCAAAATGGTTGCAAATTCCTCATTGGTTAATCATAAAGGGTGAATAGGCACTTCAGTCAAAGCATATCGAGGCACCCTAAATTTTCCAGCACTCTTGACCATCAAAATTTTTGTATGGGTCAGGTTGCTGCCAAAGCTGCATACTGGTTTTTCCATTCCTGCAGGTCCTGAACTATTGTACCCCAGGATTGTTTTTGAGGGGGGGCCCTAGGAAAGGACCCCTTTCCCCCTCTAAATTTCCTTGTCTACATTCTGATGCCCAGTGTCCTACCTTTTTTACACTTTGGGCATGGAATTTTAGGATGATGTGCCCTGACCTTTCTGGGTTTAGCTCCTTGAGCACTCCAACAATCTTTCTTTAAATGTCCAGTTTTTCCACAAACAAAGCAAGTCGGTTTCTCTTTATTTCCCATGTGCATATTAGCAAATGCTTCTGTCATTAATTATGCATGAGTGGGATATTCCCTCTAAGAGTTAACATTCCTAGTGAAGTTCTCTCAGGGTTAAAAATCATTAAAACAAAGAGTATTAGTCTTAGACTATTCTTAGAAGAGGAAGAGAGGCCTTGCATTCCCAGTCAGACACCCTCCAGATTCTGCTACGGGAGTCAAACAGTGGACTATTTCCAGAAAGACCTTGCATTGATTCTGTTAGGGAGTGAAATAGAGGAATATTTTCAGAGAAGAGACCTTGCAGACTTAGTTAGCCACCTATTTGATAATAGACTGGGAGAACAGTAGCCTGCCTTCTTTTATTTGATAAGTACTAAGAAGACCTTGCATACTCAGACATTAGTTTTTAACAGAAGGTCATTAGAAATCTTCTGATACCCTTGCCATCTGGATAGTGAGGTAATAGTCTATGAAAATAGTTTATTCTTCTCTTTGTTGCTGGGTAGATTTTTCATGTAAAGATTGTAACTCTGAAAACCTTAACCAATCAGGTTGAAAGAGAGGGGGCTAGGGAGGGGAGAATGGCACTAGGCTGTATAATCTTGCTTGACTGTCCCCGCGGTGCAGCTCCTTGATCTTCTCTACCTTTGTGAGACTTGGAGTGTGCCCTTTTCTGGAGAAAAGCCAAAATAAACTTTCCTTTTTGCTCATCTCTATTTTTTTAAGTGGATTTTTATCCCACAGATGCATGATACAGCTGAGACCCTACTCTTGTCACATCTCTGAACCATTACCTTAATTAATACATTTATTCCTTCTCCATCTCCTAAGGTTCTTCCCACTTCGTTCTGTGAAATCTACAAAAGCCTCATCATTTCTTTGTCTAATAAGTGCAAATGGTTCCTTCTTACCATTTTGTATTGGAACAGTGCCCAGGCATTCTTTACACAGGTGGCAATTCTTCCATACGTCCCTAAGGCATAGTAAACAGAGTGGCGCGCACTGTTGTAAAGCTCACTGGTGCCACTTGTCACTGGGACCTTGTGCGTGTGTCCAAGCCAGCTGTCCACCCTAGACAAACTCTGCCAACCAGAGGGCACATTGTCCAGGCGTGCTCCGCCCGCTTGCCATCATTAGGCGCGTGCGGCAGTGGCCGCGGGAGTGGCCGGTCGCGGCCGGACAGAAGGTGACCTTGGCCGCGCCCCTCTCTGCCGGGCGGCTCCGGTCCGGGCCCGAGGCTTCCCGGATGAGAAGGATCTGCCCCCCGACCAGCTCCTGGAGCCCCCAAACTTTCTCCCTTCGCTTTTATTTTAAAGAAAAATGCGCTCCTACTTTATTATTGCGGGGGGATTTAGAAACATGAGGATAATCGCTACATTGCACACGAAAAGTTCAAGTCTGCACATCACGCAAATCTGAAAACCCAGCCGTGGCAGCGGACGCTGCGGCCCTCCGGTGCCCCCTCCGGTGCCCCCTCCCGTGCCCAGGGCGTTGCTCCGGCGTGGGCCGGCCCGTCCGCGGGCTCCGCTGCCCCGAGTCAGGCCCCCCGCCCCGCGGGGCCGCTCCCTTCGCGCCGCCCCTCCTCCACGCGGGGGCGGGGCCTCCTCGGGGCGGAGCCGGGCGGGTCACGTGGGGAGGGAGCCGGCAGGAGATAGGCTGGCGGGGAGGGAGGGCAGGGGCTCGGCGCAGGCGCGGCCCTCCGGCCCCGCCCCCGGCCTGCCGCGTGCGTCGCGGCGCCTGCGCACTGGTCCCGCGGCCCGGCCGCGCTGCCCTCCAGCCTCCCCGAGCGCGTCGGGGTCCGCGGGCGGAGCGGGGCCCGGGAGCGCCGAGGCCGGCCGGGCAGTGCCGCGGGGCGCCGCGCCGCCATGGGCCCGCATTCCAACCTCTCCGTGCGAGGTGAGCGCGCGGCCGCCTGACCTTGAGAGGGCGCCAAGGGCGGGCGGGGGAGGGGCCGGGGCGGCCCAACGGCCCGGCGCCCCCGCCCCGCCCCCCGCGGCCCCCCGCCCCAAGGCCGCGGGCACCGCGGGGCACGAGCCGCCCCCCAGGGATGGCCCGGCAGCGGCGGAGGGGCAGCGGCAGCGCCGGCCCGGCCCAGCCCGGCTCTGCTGCCATGGCCGGACCGCCCCCGGCCCCGCCGGCCCGGCCCCGCCGGCCCGGCCCCGGCCCCCGGCCCCGGCCCCCGCTCCGGCACGTTTCTTGGGGTGTCTGCGGCTTGTTTCGCTTTTGCGAGGCGGCGGGGCAGCGGCCTGCCCGGGGCCCCGGGGCCGGGTCCTAAGGGTCCGGGCCGGGCCGGGCCGCGCCGCGCCGGGAAAGCCCCGCTGAGCTCGGGCCGGGGCCGGGGCCGGGCCGGGGCCGCGGGTTGTCCCCCAGCCTCGGGGGTGCCGCCCTCCGCAGAAGGGGGCATCGGCCTCCGTGCCCCCCGGGTCTCCCTGGTGGTTGAGACCCGGGCAGGTGGAGCCCCACCTTCCCTTCCAGGGCCCGGCGCCCCCCTCACCAGCTCGTCCCCTAAGATCGCCATTCGTACAGCCTTGTGCGGTAGGCACTGGTGTAACCCCCGTTGTACAGATGGGGAAACTGAGGCAGAGGATGGCCCCGGCCCTGGCCCAGGCCCTAGCGCTGCCTGAGGCCAGCTTTGACCTGGGCTGGCCCCGGGCTGGCCCGCAGCAGCCGCAGTGGTCCCGGGCCCTCTTTCAGAGGCGGGCGCAGGTGCCGGGGCCTTTCTCCTGATGCCTGGCCCCGCTGGGGGAGCTCCTGCTGCACCTGTCTCGGGAGGACAGGAGAGTGCAGACCTGCGCAGGTAACACTTCCATTCAGAAGAGAGTGGCCCCGCAGCTCTGGGCAACGCCCAGGACCTTGCTTTTTGTAGTCCTCTCTGCCCTTTCACCCAAACCCCGCAGGGGATGGCAGAGGAGTTCGGGAAACCTGGAACCTCAACCATTCCTGGTGAATTCTTTGGACGAGAGTGCAGAGGAGAAAAGATTATCTTTCTTGTTGACTTGAATGATATTGCTCTGATGAATAAAATCCAGAGGGAAGGAAGTGAAAAGTCTGGGAGAATTGTCGGTGATTAGACTTTGTCATTGTCTCCCCTTTGCTCTTCTTCACTCAAGACTTTGAACTATAGGAGACCTTCTAAGAGGCCCTGGTCCTTCTTTCTTCCCCACACCTTCCCTTCCCCAATTCTGGAGCCATAAACCAGGACCCCACTCAGCCCCCCCCCCCATGTGTCTCTTCAGAGCAGTCACCTCTCCCTCTTTCCATTGTAATGTAAGTTCCCTGACTTTCTGTTTGTAGCCCAGGTTTGTGGATCGATGAAGATAAAATAGTGACTAGAGCTCTGGGTGGGGAACTGCTGGGGGTTGGGGGGCTGCACCACTTGGTAAGTGTCAGGGTCTGTGCTGGGGACTGAAGATAGAAGTACAAACAAGCCATTCAGTCCCTGAAATGTGTTTGACATGACTGGCCATGTTGGCCTTCTTGGGGAGGGAGGGAGGGAGAAAAATTATCACAGAAAATGAATGTTGAAAGTAGCCAGGATAGTTCCAAAAGCAAAAGTCTCTGCCTTCAAGAAACTTTGCTTCAGGGGCAGCTAGGTGGTGCAGTGGATAGAGCACCGGCCCTGGAGTCTGGAGGACCTGAGATCAAATCTGGCCTCTGACACTTAATCATTACCTAGCTGTGTGGCCTTGGGCAAGCCACTTAACCCCATGGCCTTGCAAAAACCTTTAAAAAAAAAAAAGAAAGGAAAAAAGAAGAAACTTTGCTTCTGAGGAGCAAGGCTGCCTGTAAAGGCTGCTGGTGGGAGTGAGGATGAGGAGGCAGCAATACTGGGGGACACTCTTATCTTCTGAATAGAAGTGTCATCTCCATAGGTCTGCACTCTACCTGTCAGATGTCCTGGTCCTTGGCTTTCTCTTACAGCTTTCCTTCTGTTGGACACAATCTTGTGCAGAACCAAGTCAATTTTAGCTCAGTTCCTCAGTAGTGCCTCAGCTCTCCAAAGTGATGGGGAGGTAAAACAAAAACAAGGGTTGGACCTTTTTCAAAAATTATTTGTCTTTGTATTCCCCAGGGCCTTTCCCACAGCAGACACTTTATAAATTCGGCTTGGGTGGAGAGAGGTATAATTCTGTAGTTCCCCTTTATAAGGAATGTTTGATGCTAGGAGATGAAGAAAGAAGAATCTTGTGGTTAGAGTTTGAAAAGCTGTGGCAAGATTGAAAATCTTCCCGAGAGCCATCTCTAGATGGGGATGTCAAGGGTGGATGGCATGAGACTCTCTCCAGAGAAACCATTGCCAAAAATGGATCCTCAGGCTTTTGGACAGGGCCTGAGATCCAAAGGGGACCAGAGATGCTTCTCATGTTAACTTGTCACTTTCTCTGCTTTCTACTTATAGGAAGCTGAATTTATTTTTTTTTTGTTATGTATAAATAGTAACATTCATAGGAATAAGTCAGTCATGCCACAAGTATTTATTATGCTATGGCCCAGACAATCCATACTACTACTACTACTGTACTGCTCAGGGAGTATGCCACACATACAAGGGGAGAGTCCTTTGAAGAAGCTCACAGCCTAATTGGAGAGAAAACATGTAAACAATTTTACATGTACAGGATAGATTGGAAGTAACCAACTCAGGGAAGGCACTGGCAGGAAGAGACATCAGGGAAAGCTTCTTGTAGAAAGTGGACGTCTAGCTGGGACTGGAAAGAAGCCGGAGGCAGAGGTGAGGCAAGAGAATTGTAGGCAGGGGGCACAGCCATTGAAAATAGCCAGGATTGAGAGGTGGAATGACTCCTGGGGATGAATGAAGTTTAAGAAGACTAAAATTGGGAGGGGGCTGGGTTATCAAAGGCTCCAGGGAGGATTTCATACTTCATCCTGGAAGTGATGAGTTACTGGGATTTACTGAGTGGAGCCAGAGGAGGACCTGGTCAGGCCTGCCCTTTGGGAAGGTCAGTTTGTTAGCTTAGTAGAGGATCAACCAGAAGTGACAAAGCAAGGAGAGCTACCAGCAGGCTTTGGAAGGTGAGACAGCATCCTGAGAAAAGGAGGTATAGGACAGGTGTTTCACTGGTAAAGTTGACAGAATTTAGCTTCATTTTGTGAACAATGCTGAGCCTGATGACTAAAAGGAAGTAGAATCATTGAGGGGGCTGTAGGAGCTGGCAGACTCTGACTTTAGAGGTCAGTAAGACCTCCTCATTTTCTAGGTGAGAATGCTGAGACCTGGAGAGGTAAAAGTCCTTGGCTCAAGGTCCTGCTTGTCAGAACATGGAAAGTAGCCCCAGCACTTCTGATGTCAAGTCCATTGTTCTTTCCCCAGAACCACCAAGAAACCATTAAAAAACAATGTCAAAGTAGAAGGAAACCTAAAGAACATGGGAAAACCACTTTAAAAGTTGACACAAGCAAGTAGAGAGCATGAGCCTCCCAGGAGCAATGGCCTGGTTTATTTTGAATTACTTGGAGAGGTGGGAGAGCTAGATTTCATTTGGGCTTTAGTGTTTGGTACTTTATGGCACACTGGGAAGATGCTGAGAAGCCCCCCTTGATTGTATTGACCTTTTCTTCCCAGCTTCTTCCTGCCCCTTGTATGATGTAACATGTGCAGCTATATGGTGTGGTGGATAGCGTGGTAGACTTGGAGTTGGTATCGCCAGGTCCAGTTCCTATCTCTGGCTTCTACTAGCTGTCTCACCCTGGACATGTCCTGTATGCTCTCCAGGCCTCTGTTCTCATCTGTACTGGGGATGCTGTTACCCATGGATCCCCCATAGGATTGTGAGGCTCAGATGAGAGCCTTTCTGTAAAGTGTGTGTAAAGTTGTGAGTTCTGCATGAAGGCCAGTGGCGTTGCCCTGCTCTGAGGCTGCCGGGCCCTGCAGAGCTGGTTTCTCTCACCTTCCCTGCAGCAGGGGCTGGGGTCCCATTGGGGAAGTTTGGAAGGCTTTATGAAAATGTCAGGAAATACTTCAAAAATGCACAGGACAAACCAGGAGGAATTTCAGAAAGAAGCAGGCCAGCAGGGCAGTGTGAGTGTGAGAGGTCCTAGACCAGTGAATTCCCGGTGAGGAAGCACCCTCTTCCAAGGCAGTTTGGCCCCTGCTCTGAAGTTGCTGGGTCGTGGATGGCTGTCTTAGCACTGAGAGGTTGTGACTCCTTGACATGAAATGACACCATTCAGGTGGGTCAGGGCAGGATTGAACCCAACTCCTCCTGATGCTGAGGGTGGAACTCTGGCATCGTGGTGGGTGCTGCCATGTTCAAGTAGTGTGTATCTACAGAAGAGTCTAGGGCTTTGTTAAGCTTCTGCTGCCTTCAACTTCTGTCTTCTCCCTCAAGTCCCCTGCTTCCCTTCTCCCATTGCTGAGTTTCTTCCAGAAGCTCCACCACCCAGGCTTCACTTTCTCAACTTCTGTCCCTACTGGGGCACCTCCTCTCTTATTTTCAGGTCCCTACTCTTTTCCCATTAGAAACATTAGCTCCTTGAGGGCGGGGGTTATCTTTTTGCTCTTATTTGATTTTCCTTAAAAACACTTTTGTGGCTTGAGCAGCAACATAGAAACATTGTATATCATCACAGAAAAACGAGGGCAAAAGAGAACTTCGAGGAATTGGGTGATAGGGTGAGAATTGGTCTTGTAGTTGGGGGCAAGAGGAGAGAGCCCAAGAGCTGTGCTGGTTCCTTGGGGTCAGAAGAAAGCAAGGACTGAGACCCAATTCTGACCTTCTGGGGGGATGTGAAGAGGCTTCTGGAGCTGGGCAACGATGCCCCTGAAAGGATGCCCGCGTCAGGGAACTAATAGCACTGATAGATTGATAGAAAGCTGTAGGTTTCATCCGTATACCCCGACCCAACACTTGAACTTAAATCTGAAAGGAGTAACACTTTTCAAAGTTTCTCTAGGTAGTATTTCTCCCTCTGAATCTTCAAATAGACTTCAAGATTCCCCCTTCTATTTCTTTTTAAATAAAGTACCTTGACTCGGGGATGTTCTCAGTATTACCCCGGCAGAGGGCTGTGATGGAGTTCAAAATGAGCTCTTTGTAAAGACATAAAATTGTTGTTTGTTGGGCGTATTGCTTTAAAAAAATTTAAAAACTTTTTTTTAGTTTTTTTGTGAGGCAAATGGGATTAAGTTAAGGCTTGCCCAAGGCCACACAGCTGGGTAATTATTAAGTGTCTGAGGCCAGATTTGACTCCAGGGTCAGTGCTCTATCCACTGCACCACCTAGCCACCCCTTAAAATTTTAAAATTTATTATTTTTGTCTTTTGCTTTCATATCACTCTTGGACTGTGATGCAGAATGAGACATTTTTGGACATGATCTATGTGGGAATGCTTTGTGGTTTTGTTGGTATTTCTCAGTGAGATTGAAGGGAGAGCAATTAGATTATTAGATTTTTTTTTTGCAAGGCAATGGGGTTAAATGACTTGCCCAAGACCACACAGTTAGATAACTGGTAAGTGTCTGGGTCAGATTTGAATTCAGGTCCTCCTGACTCCAGAGAATAATTAGATTTTTAGGTGAAAAGAAGAAAAGCAAATTAAAAGTTTTTTTTTTAAATCTTCACTTTCAGCAGTATCTGGGCCCCCTCCCTGATCTAGTGATCTATTCCTTGTCACAAAGATTGAAAAAAAAGAGCAAAAACAATAGCAAATTATTTGTCTCTGATAGTATTTATAATTCTCTGCCCCTGTTACTCCACCATCTCAAAGAGGGGGTGTACTTTCTCCCTTCTCTAGGATCGGACTCTAGCTCTTGTCTTCTTGTTCCTTTCAGTTCCTTTTTTTTCACAGGATCTATCACAGGATAGATTGTTTTCTTGTTTCTACTTTTCTCTTAAAATCTTCCCGTGATTCTCTGAATCCTCAACTCCCTTGTCAAGGAGCAGTCCTATGCCCACTGTAGTCATGTTCCTCAGTTTACTCAGCCAAGATGCTCCAGCTCTCCTGATAATGCTTTTCTTTTTCTTCTCAATTTAGCGGATTACATTGCAGCTGTGGCCCTAGCTGCTGGGACTGCTGTGGTGGGGTACCTGGCTTACAAAAAGTTTTTGGTGAAAGAAAAGCGCTTCAGTTCCATGGTCAACCTCACCATCCAAAAAGACAACCCCAAGATTGTCCACGCATTTGACATGGAAGACTTGGGAGACAAAGCTGTATATTGCCGCTGTTGGAGGTCCAAGAAGGTGAGGAAATGGATCCCTTAGTCTTCCCAAGTAGCAACAATCCCAGGCCATTCTCAGGAATCTTGTCATCAGAGAATTCTTATTTATTCTCTCTTTGCAAGAAGCAGGCTCAGCTCCTGATTTCCCAATGCGAGGCTGAGAGGCTTGCTGGCTCAGCTTCCACATACCTAGCTAACCCTGCCAGAAGAAGACAGAAAGCCCGCTCCTTGTAGGGCAACTCGCAGCCCCTGGGTAATACCAGCAGCGCTGGTAACCAACCATGGGGACCCAGAGTAGAGATAGCAATCTGGAGATGGGGGAAATCCTTTCCTGAAGCCATAGGGGAAGAGGAGATAAATCCACTCCAAGTGCCTTCTCAGCATTTCTGCTGATGTTTGTGGTCACAGAAAGAACTTTGTGTCCTGTCTTCAATGTAGAATGCTTACAATGGAATCTATCCCCCCCCCCCCCCGCCAGCCCAAAGTTCAGCTCCCCAGTCTGAAGTCCCAAGTTCTCCAACAAAAATAGATTGCACTAAAGCAAACATGGAAAGACTGGAGAAAATAGAGACCAGGGAAGGCTGTCTTCCTGACTCTTCCTATAAGTGAGGAGAGCTTTTATTTTAGCCAAACAATTGTCCCTGACAAAAAGATCCACTGGCTGGTCTGACCAAAGTCTTGTGTCTCTCATCACCTCTGGGCTCCCTGTCTATAGAAACTGGAGAAGACTCTTGGTGTTGACTCTGCCAAGCTAGCAGAGGCAGCATGCAGAGGGGATAGGACCTGGGACATAGGACATCCAAGTTCAGTTTCTGCCTCTGCTGTGTGTTAGCTATTGATCCTTTAGATGGGAACCCCTTGAGGGCACGGATCGGCTTTGGCCTCTCTTTGACCCCTATAGCTCAGCAGAGAAGTCTTCCAATTGCATATCACTCTTTCCACATAGATACATATATGTATGTGCATATCCATGTATGTAAAATATACATGTGGCATATAACAGTCACTTAATAAGTAGTAGATAGTGTGGAGCACTCAGCGAGCATTTATTAAGTACCTGCTATATACCATACCCTGGGGACTGAGAATGAAAAGAAAGACCAAAACCTGATGATGATTGTGACATGATCACAGGCCAGTCATGTGACTCCCAAGCCTCAGTTTCCTCTGGTTGCAGATTGCTTGTGCCACTTTCCCTTGCACCTTAACATGCTGTAGAAATGTGAAACAATTAGACTCTGGCCCTGGGGCAGCCAGACCCAGTTCTAACAACTCCAGGTGTGTAGAAGAGGTACCCAAGTTTTACAAAGCCTGTTAGAAAGTCTTGGGGACTGGGCAATCCGCTGCAGGATCAGTGAAATCATCTTTTTGGTGCAGCTGAAAGTGTGAAAAACTAAACATTCTGCAGTGTAGAGCCCTTTCAGGACTTTGAAAATGAGGAAAGTGTGGCAGCCAAATCTAGAAGGAAGACTCTCATTTAATTCCAGTTATTGCTTTCTCTCTCACCCTGAAGGGATTCTAATTCAGAGTCTGCTCTGAACAAGACCCTCTGCCCATTACCTTGAGATGTGATGAGAACAGAGGATTGAGAAGAGACCCCTTTGGTGACTAGAGGAGTCCAATAAGAATGAAGTCCTTGGCCAGGCATAAGGACTCGAAGGGAACATCCCAGCCAGCCCCCAGCTCTTGGGGTCAGTCTCATCACTGACACTCAAGAACTTTGGGATCCTGAGCAAGGGACTTGGCTTTGTTTTAATCTACTGAAAAATGGGAGTCATAGTGTCTGGTGAGGCTGTGAGAATTAAATAAGTTAATGTCAGGAAAACAAGCCCTGGGTGAGTCTTAGCTCTTGGGTCATTAAGGAGAGAGAGAGGGAGGGCCTTCTGACGCCAGAACTGGGGCTAAGATCTGAATCTGCCACTCATGCAGGCTTTGGGCTTCAGGATCCTCAGCTGTGAATTAAAGCTGGGGGTGCACTAGATGCCTGTTGAGTGCCCTTTGAGCTCTAGATCAAACCTCTTCTGCTAAGAACCAGCATTTATGTGACACTAAGGTTTGCTAAGCACTCTATCATGTTTAGTCTTCACAAATAGGGAGGCTCTATTATCATCTCCCTTTTATATACGAAGAAACTGAGGTTGCCCTGCCCAGGGTCACACAGCTAGTACAGATCTGGGGCTAAATTAATTGGAGGCTTCCCAGCTTGACTCCAGCAACATTATATACATCGTGCCCCCCTAGCTACATGAGGAGGAATGGCTAGATAGGACAACTCAAAGGGATTTGAATCAGCACCATTTAGTGACTTCTCCAGAATGACAAGAGAGGTGAAAAGACCAAGTGGAAGTGACTAAGGAAGTGTGGTGATGGACAGAACTTGGGACTTTGGTAAGAGTGGGGAGCTGAACTTGGGGGGGGGGTGAGAGGGAGGGAATAGGTTCCATTGTAAGCATTCTGGACTGAAGATATTTAGATCGAAGAAAAATAGCCACCAAGCAGTTAAAGCAGCAGGTTAGAAGCTAGAAAATAAGGGAGAGGAAGGGAGAACTCCTACTTAGAGGTCTAGTCAGGGGCCAGAGCAGTTGACTAGCCAGCTTGGGCACCTGCTCCCACTCAGTTAGAGCAGGGGGCTGGACGAGCAGGCCAGACTCCAAAGGTCATAGCCAGAAACTCAGGGGCCTCCCTGGCCTCTCTGGTCCCAACCTTCTCTCCAGGTCTGGTCTTCCAGGTATGGGTTGCCTTCTTTACTGGAATGTAAGCTCTTAGAGGGCAAGAAGTCCTTTCTTGCTTACATTTGTAACCTCAGTGCTCAGCAGTTAATAGCCCACAGTAGATAGAATCTGGCACACGGGGTCAGGAAGACCAGGTGGATCTGGGCATGCTGCAGATGATCATTTTCTTTGATTTTTACCAGAATGTTTGTGGGGACATTGGATTAGGTCATTTCCCAGGTCCCTTCTAACTCTGCCATCCTATAATCCAGGAGATAGTTCTCTTAAAGATTGTCACAGGAATCAGACCTTCACCCTGTTTTTTTTCCCAGTGGTATAGAGGAAGGTGTAGACAACATAAGTTTGTCAAAAATTTGAGAATGACAGAGGTGAGATAGGATCCCCCAAAGATAATATTTGTAAAGTACTTAGCTGTATTTTCAAATTAGTAATTGGATTGTCTTAGGGTACTTTTTTGGATCTGAGTTGAGAGTAGGGGAAGGTGGGGAGAATTTTAGGGTCTTTTTAGGTTGATGAGCCAACCTGGAGGCAGGACCAGCATTTGCTGAGAGGGGAGCAAGAGATGAGAAGGAAATGAGATACTGTTGTTTATCTCATTGCTTCCTAATTTAAATGCCCTTTATGGACTGACGAATGGTGTTGATCTCAGCACTTTCCTAAGCTCCAAGCAGCCATCCCTAGAAATTTCTTGGCTAAAGCTGCTGTTGATGGGAGATAGTTGAGAAATGTGTTTTGTAACTTTGGTCCAAGCTAATACAATTAGTGTCAATTAGTGTTGAAAATTCTCAGAATTCAATATGATTTTGTTAATGGAAATGACACCAGAGAAGCAGCATTGCCATATGTCTTACTTCTGTATCCTAAGGATAGCAGGGACTTTCATCCACATCATAGCTGAAATCTCCTAAGTAGGTTTTCTTTCTCTGTTAGAATATGAGCTCTTTGAGAGCAGGAACTCCTCTCTCACTTTTCTCTTTGTATCCCTTGTGGCGTTTGCCAGTGCTCTGCACCTAGTAAGGGTTCCATCCATTCAAAATGGAAAGAACTGGAAGTGTCCAATAAATGAGTTCAAATGGTGGGGTACCTCGGGATCAGTCAGGGGATTGCAGAATATAGTTTTGGTTTAAAAACAACCACTGAGACTTTTTTAATGGGGAGAGACACTTTTTTTTTTTGGTGATTTGGGAATTGGGTAGATGTTATTGTCACACTGTGAGCCGGTGGGTTCCCTATGTTGGGCTGGTGCATTGAGATAGCTGAACTCTCCTAACTTGATGTACAACTCTTGAGTTGGAAAAGAAGTGGGAGATGGTAATGCCTCTTGAGTGCCCTTTCCATTAATAAAATCTTGACCATTTTTGACATTCTGAATTTCCTTCATCTTTCTGAATCTCATTAATCCCCCTCCACAAATCAGATGCAGCACTAAACAAAGTCATATATGGGAAATGATGATTAAGTATCATGTCCTTTTCCCTTAATGTTGAACCAGTGATCCTGCCCTTTAACATATGGTTGGCCGGCCCTTCGTGCTATATTAAGAAGTACCCATGGGTTAGGCTGGGTGATGAAGAAACATCACTGGTGTGAATGTCAACATCTTCCTTTCCATTTCCAGCTTGAGATTTTCCTATTGGGATTCTGAACTTTTAAGTTGATTTAATTTGAAATGTTCCTGGCAGGTTAAGAAAACTAGACAGTTCCAGGGGCTGGATTTGACTTTACATTTTGCTGATTTCCATCAGTAAAAATAGAGACAGATCTGTGAATTGTGTTTACAACTAAAAAAATTAGAAAAAATTAAAAATTCTCAATAAAATACAAAAATAGGAATACTGAAAATCAAAAGACAGATCAATAAAATTGGAGGTAAGAAAACCCAGGAACTGATTTTATAAAGGGGAGGGAAAAACCAATAAAATAAATAAACCTTTGGTTAATTTAACTTTAAAAAGAAAGTGATTTGAACTATGCCTAAAGGGCTATAAAACTCCAAATATCATTTGACTCAGCAATAGCATTATTTAGGTCTTTCCCCTGTAGAGATAAAAGAAACAGGGCAAATATGTACAAAAATATTTATAGCAGCTCTTAATGTGGTGGCAAGAAATAGACATTGAAGGGATGCCCACCAGTTGTGGACTAAATGAACGAATTGTGGTATGTGATTGTGATGGGATACTACTGTGCTGTAAAAAGTGACAACTAGAATTCTTTCAGAAGTACCTGGAAAGATTTACATGAACTGATACAAAATGAAGTGATCAGAACCAGAACCAGTCTACAGTAATAGGTAGATCATAAGGATTATCAACTGTGAATGATGTAGCTATTCTCAATAAAATGATCCAAGGCAATTCTAAAGCCATGTGTGAGGAGAGATGCTATCTTGCCTGCAGAAAAAGAACTCTTGGAGTCTGAATAGAGATTGAAGCAGAATTTTTAAACTTTATTATTCTTTGTGAATTTTTTGGTCTGCTTTTTTTTCTTTTTGCAATATGATTAACATGGAGAGGTCTTACATGACTGCACACATTTTATCTATATCAAATTATGGTGAAAAGAAAAAATGGAACTTAAATTTAAAAAGATGTCAAAATTTTTGTTTACATGTTATTGAGAAAAAATGCAAATTAAATTTTCATAAAGGGAAATGGAGTGGCAGGGAAAGTGTATCTCAACATAGTACAGGAAACCTATGACATGTCATGAAGTTGGGAGAGCAAATGTATTCTACAGAAAATATTGTTGGCCGCTTATACATTCATTTCTTACTAATAACCCTCAGCAGAACGTGTCAGCTCCTTGAAGACAAGGCTTCTTGGTTTGTACCACTAACATCTCCTTTTGTGCCTATCACATAATAAAGGTTTGTTCTAAAAATCATTAAATGTCAGACGTACCAGTTCTTTAATTTTTCAATGAACAAAAATCTATTTTTCTCTCCTTTTATTTCCTCCTTTGATGAAAAAAACCAGAAGCCCTTATAACAAAATATGCATAATCAGGCAAAACAAATTCCTGCAATGGATAACTCCAAAAGACCAGTGTTTCAGTCTGCCCTCTGAGTCCTTTGTTTCTCTTTGAGGAGGATGTGAGGAGCATGTTTTATCTGGAGTCCTTTAGACTTGTGACTGGTCATTGGCGTTCTCATGGTGCTTGAGTCTTTCAAGGTTGTTGTCTTTGCCCATGTTTACTGTATAAACTCTTCTGATTCTGCTTACTCCAGCCAAGCCTTCCCAGGTTTCTCTGACAATACCCCCTTCAGTGTTTTTGGGGGGTGCTCCTGTGCAATAGCATTCCCTCCTATTCACAAATAACTGTTCCTTCTTTGATGAGCACCCTTTCAGCTTGCAATTCTTTGTCAGTCTCTAAGACTTTGGTTCCTATGGGTCCTTTTCCTTTTTCTTCAGGGGATAGGCCTCATAGTGGTACCACAGGGTCAAGGGTTAGAGTACACATGTTTTTGTAGCTTTTTGACATAAGTTTCAAATTGCTATCTAGAATATGCTAGTGGGTTTTTTTTTTAATCTGATAGCCTGAAGACTATGGCTAGTAATTGGTAAAAGCTGGCATGACACTCATCTAAAATTAATTTCCAGTTTTAAAAGTATGCTGTTGATGATGGAACATTTTAGTCACTAAAAGCAAACCAGCCTCCTGGGATTGAGTTCAGACCTCTCTCCTTTTATAACAGAGGAGGCCCCCTGGCAAGATGACATGGTCCCTTCTCCTTCCTGACCCCCTTGACCTGCCCCAGGTGGCCCCAAGCTGCTTTCAGTCTCATTTCATGTCAGAATTCTTCATGTGTGAATGGGCCAGAGAACATTCCTCCTATAACTGACAAAGCCTAGGCCTCTTTTACCGTGATTTTGTTTTCAGAGATCTATTTTATCCCTTCCATTTAGGTGGAATGAATGTATAGATAGGCTCCTGTCGTTCCCCCCCCCCCCCCCATTTACAAAATGGTGATGATGTGAATGTAAAATGATCTGCATTTGTTTAACATCCTTCTCTTGGAGATGCTGGCCTCAGTCACTCCTGTGAGAGGGAACCCAGTTTGGTTTTTTTTCCTCTCTTTGCCATGATAGGACAGAGAGGTGATAAGCTTACATGAGGGCTCCACCAAACACCTGCCTTTTTCTCCATTAAGAATGAGGTTTGTCCTTCATTCTGGAAGACCCTGACATCAGAGAGGTGAGGCCATGACAAGCATATGAATTGGATTTGAGTAAGGGGGTACTGAGTTGTCTCCAGCCTGTTTCTCCTCTGGAGCAACTGGGTCCAGTGGCCAGATATGAACCAGAATGACTGGAGTTGGCCCTGGATGCAAGGCAGTCAGGGTAAAGTGACTTGACCAAGGTCACCCAGCTAGGAAGTATCAGAGGCTGGATTTAAACTCTGGTCGTCCTGATTCCAAGGGATTCTTCCTTGATCCACTGCACCACCTAGTGTCCAGGGGCCTGAGCCAGAACCTGGCCAATTTCTTGCTTGGCCACTTTTCCTCCTTGGGTCACACAGGAAGCAGACAGTGGCCCTAGGCCATACTCCACCTCTTCTTCTCGTTAGGTGACCTTCCATAATCACTTCTCCATCATCCTAGGCCTTTACTTGCATCCTCTACTGGAGGAGGTTCTGGGTGGACTGGTCTATAATGGAGCAGAAAGCATTCCTGTGACCCAGAGTTAATGAGATAAAGTTCAGTAGTTGAATACTGCTTGGTGATAAAAATGTTGTATGTAAACAGAAACTCTGGAAGATAAACTGGGCCTCTTTCCCTCCCCTCTTTTCTGTCTTGAGTGCTGGCCTTTTGCCTCTTCTGGAATTTCATGCTGGTGGTTGTTTGGTTTTGTGTGTATGTGTTGTTTATTGGTGGAGTTTTTTTTTTTAACAGTAATTGCAGTTGATCTAATCTAAGCAGCTCTGGTATTAAGAAACTTGTTTGCAAACTGTACCTATCCCCTTTTATCCTCACAGCAATCCAAGATTCAAATTCTACCTCAAACTCTTACTAGCAGGTGACTTTTGGCAAGTCAGCTTTGATCTCTCAGAGCCTCAGTTCTCATCTGTAAAATGAGGGGTGAACTTGAGAAACCGTTCTGGCTCTAAAACTGTTCATAAAAAGCCACTATGGTAAATTCTAGTATCCTATTAGAAGCGGCCAGGTATTCAGTGGATAAAGGGCTGGACTAGGAGTCAAGAAGTTTGGAGTATGAATTTTGCCTTTGAGCAAGGCACCCTGTTTGCCTCAGTTTCCTAATCTGTAAAATGGGATAATAATAGCTCTTACCTCCTAGCCTTATTGTGATAGCCAAATGAGATGAGTAAAACATTTTCAGTTCAGTTGTTTTACAGTTGTGTCTGACCTTTTATGACCCCATTTGGGTTTTCTTGGCAATGATACTGGAGGAGTCTGCTATTTCCTTCTCTAGCTGATTTTACAGATTAAGAAACTGAGGCAAACAGGGTGAAGGGAGTTGCCCAGGGTCACATTGTAAATGTGCACACTGTACCACCTGGCGAAACAAGACTGAAAGGTTATGATTTGCTTAGTATCATGAGCTATTAAATGTCTGGGGTGACATTTGAACTGAGGTCCTGTTGCACCTATCTCACAAGTGGGCATCAAGTGAAATAATACATGTAAAATATAAAATACTATTAATAGTACATTAAAGTGCTACCAGCTGTACTTATCATAATAGATCCTATAGTTATGGTGCAACCCTCTGTTTTTATCTTTCTAGTTCCCATTCTGCGATGGCGCCCATACAAAGCACAATGAAGAAACTGGTGACAATGTAGGACCTCTGATCATCAAGAAAAAAGAGGTGTAATCGGTGGACAGTGTGGATTGATTTGTCCTCATGTTGCTGATTGTTATACAAGGAATTCTATTACTTCTGTCCAGTCCCCTTTCTCCCCTGGGTTCTCAGTGTGGTCTCGTGTAAGCTAAGGCTTTCATTTCTGTGCCTTCTGCCTCACTACTTGTCCAACACCTTGGTGACACTCACTGTAAAGAACCCTCCTGGCTTTTGGGTTTTTTTTCTGTCTTGTAGGGATTGTGTTCATCAGTTTCTTGAAATTTTAAATAATGACAGGATATCCTTGAATCTGTATGTTGATGTTAATATATTAAATTATTTTCAAAATCATGTATATGCAAATTGTAATTGCATGCCATAGGCAGATTCGTCACAAAGGCCCTTCCAAAGACAGGACGATTTCTTTGTTTCAAACTAAGAAGGCCTGACCTTCCTGGTTGAGAAGTTGGCTTTTTACTCAGCACATAATAGATGAGGAAAATAAAATATTTGAAATGTATTTACAGAGTTGATGATCCAGAGAAAACCTCCATTTGGGTTGTTGTCAGTTGTGGATTCTATTAATTGTAATACATCAATCAGACTGTCATCAGGAAATGAGAGAGAGATTTAGGAGAGGCCTTCAGGGCGATTTGGTTCATGTCCTCACTCTCTTCATCTTATATAAATACTTCATTTATGTATTTGGGAGGCAGAAAACAATCCTGAAAATGTTTATCTAAGAGTCATTAGATGAAAAATAGTTGAGCAAGAGTAAGATCCCCTGAAATGTCAAGGAGTGGGTTGTTTCCCCAAAGCTGATGTTGCCATGGACAGTTGTTTTACAGTCATGTCTGACTGTGACCTTTGTGACTGTCCCTTGTGACAAGATCTAGTCTTTTATAACATGCTTGCATGTTGGAAAGAGTGGTGAGAGCAGAGCAGGTGAAAGGTCCTTGCCATTGGGAATGGGGGGAGCAGGCACCTGGCAGTTGCTCTTTGAATATCATTGTCACTCGGTGACCCTGTCATCTCTTGCCCCTCATATGTAGTTGGGTCAAACAAGACAGTAAATTTGCTGAGTTTGACAAGGGATGCCGCATTCTGTGCCTGTGTTCTACTCCTGTTCTTCCCGGAGGGTGGAGGCATGCTTACCGGGGGCTGATGTTAAGGAAATTGTTTGAAGAAAAAAATAAGAATTAAATCATATTCTTCTAAACTGAGTGGTTCCCCCCACCCTTAATTTAAAATAGGCACAAACTCCAAAACTAAGACGTAATGTTTTTGTGACAAAGACCAAAGACAAGCATTTCTGATTCATGGAGGGGGAAAAGAGAAAATAACTGTTAGTAGTAGAAGAGATAAAATGAGTTCCTATGTATTTTAAATGACAGATGGGGTTTGGAATTTTTAACCAAAGGTTAATGGTAGAAAAAAGAATTTTCTGGATCAATACATTTAAGCAAAAGAAATTAGGAGTTTACCAATACTATTAATTTAAGAAATTAAAAAAAATACCAAATTTGAAATGTAGGGATTTTGAAGACAAGAGATTAATTTCATATTGGCCCTGCTTATTCAAGAAAGCATGCTAATTCCAAATGTGAGAACTCACTTGAACTGACAAATGCCATAATACAGGCAGGAAGTGACCTTTCTCCATTCTTCCTGGTAGAGCTGAATTCTCAGAAGTGAAATATTTCTATGATTTGAAAGTATGCTGGATTTGCTGTTTGCTAAAAGCCAGTGAATGACCAGTCTACTACCACAAATACCATGACGAGACAGATGTCCCAGGGCTGTGTCACTGTACAGTTCACCCTGTAATACTGAGGGAGAATGACCACCCTGTTCTAGTAGATGTCCTCAGCCATAGCTTATCTAGCATGTGGAATTGGGTAGAGCCTCCCATAATACTGTCCCTACCAGTTGGGCTTTCTTTGATTCATTTTGTGTTTTTCCTAGTAGTGAGTGGGTTCATTAGTGGCGGCAATGGTCTTTATGAAAGGCCAAATACCAGTCTTGAATCAGAAAATCTCATCCAAGAAATTTGCTTTTCTTGAATTTAACCTCCAAATTATTAACATTGCTCCCAAACTGGATGGGGACTCACTTGTTTCACCTTGGTTTTAAATTGAGAATGTCTGACATGGTGACTTTGATCAGAAAGGCATTTTTACCGTTTTGCTGAAGAATAATTCTAGAAGAGTTCTCAGCATACCTGGTGAGCAACAAGATGAGGGTTGTTTATCTGCTCTAGATCACAGATCTTTGATAGTTGAAATATAATATGCTAAATGTACTTTCAAGGGCATGTTCACATTTTGTTACAAGATTTTGAACTAAAGTTGCTTCATTCTGTGAAATAGTGTGTTCCTGTCATTGCTTAATTAACCTAGACACTGGAAAACTGTGATGGCTTAAGTGTTAGTGGGCATTCATTCACATGCAGAAAGGCATCTGCAAAAAGGCTTCCTGGTGCCTTTGGGACCTTTCTTGAAAAGCAAACATGTAAATGGGCTCCAAAGGACTTTGGTTTGTAGCTTATCTTTAGGACAGTTTCTCCTTTCATCATTTCCTTTACCTTGGGGCCACACACATTTTCTCACTGCCTTTCTCTGTCAGTTACTATTTTCCTCTCTTACCATCCTCCCCTCCTCCACATACATACACAGATAATATGAGATTATATAATTGATACAGAAATTAATATATAGCATATGATAGATATTTAATTTATATAGGGAATTGTATTTTAGTGTAACTAGCTCCCTTTGTAATCCTATATAATCTTATATAACTATGAATTTAAAAATATTATTCCAAGGGCGTGGCTAGGTGGGGCAGTAACTAGAACACTGGCCCTGGAGTCAGGAGTACCTGGGTTCAAATCCGGCCTCAGACACTTAATAATTACCTAGCTGTGTGGCCTTGGGCAAGCCACTTAACCCCATTGCCTTGCAAAAACATAAATAAATAAAATTATTATTCTGAGAAGGAGTTCAGAGTCTCAGCAGTCGCCACTGTTGTTCAAGACACTACAAAGAACCCTAATGGATTTTGAATATTCCAAGTCCCAGAGATTCAGGACTTCTCTTTTCTTCTTTTCTCTCTTCTCTTCTTTCCTTCTCTGTCTTCTCTCCTTTTTCCTTATCTTTCTACTCTCCTCTCTTCCCTTCTCTTTTCTCTCCTCTTCTCTTTTCCCTTCTCGTCTTTTCTCTTCCTTTTTTTTCTCTTTTCTATCCTCTTCTCTGTTAGTTCTAGGGCAGGCATTTAGTGCCAGGCTGAAAATGAACATGGTGGATCCTTTGCAGAAATAGAATCCCTAGAAGCTCAATTAACCTAACACATGTATTTATTGAGATACAACAGTGCTCATCTTGGAGTTAGGAAGTCAGTTTCAAATTCTCACGTTGTGAGATTCATATGAGATGGAGCAGCTAGGTGGTGCCATGGTTCAAGCATCGGTCCTGGAGTCAGGAGGACCTGAGTGCAAATCCAGCCTCAGATATTTAATAATTACTTAGCTGTGTGGCCTTGGGCAAGTCACTTAACCCTATTGCCTTGCCAAAAAAATGAGATAACACAGGTGCCTCCAAATTCTAGTAGTTTCAGACTTCAGTGACTTTTGCAAACCTCCCATGCAATCAGACAATTGCCAGCTGTTCTTATTTATGAACACCACCAGTCTCTGCTTGGAGTCATTTCAGTAGCTTGTGCTAACATCACATGTACCTCCAGCTTGCCTTGGCTTCCATATTCAAGGTCATCAGAAAGGAAGAGATTTTCCAGGCGAAGCCGTCTTTGTGCAAACCCGTCTGAGAGTGGAAAATTTTGTCCCTTTGCTTTCATAACCGCAGTGACCTAAAGGGAGCCCTTGCCAACTTGGTGTTCCTCCACTACCGTAGTTGTCCTTGATGATTTAGCCCCCTGGTGGAGCTGGGTAGCCATGCTATTCTCATTGCCATAGGATGGCAAAGTGATCAGGTACCACGTTAAAGAAAAACATGGAATTGAGCAGAAAGCTCCAACTCGGAGTGGATCAAGTTTGCACTTGATCCCATTGGAAGGCAGAGCCAGGCTTCCTGTGTGTTGGGCAGTGAGGTGACCTAGTGGCCAGGGCACTGGACTGGAGAGTCCAGAAGTCCAACTTAAGGGACCCTGAGCATCTAGAAAATGATAAAATGACCTGATTCACAGGGGGCCATTCAGTAGAAATGACCTCATTAGTACAGTAAAAGTATGAAGACAGAATGGGCCGGGCCCATCCCTGCCACTGCGCAGCACAGGGTCATTTGGAGAAGTTGCATAATGTCTCTGGGCCTTCTCTCATCTGTAAGACAAGATCCTGGGCATCCAAGAGGAAGTAAACTAGCATTGTCTTCTCTGTGTGTGTGGTGTGTGTGCTGAGCACTTTTCACAACAATCTTGGGAAGTAGGTGCTCTTATTGCATTTTCCCCTTTTTTTCCTAAGTGTAAGTAAAAATAGTTTTCAACAATCATTTTGGTAAGGTTCCACATTTTCCTCCCTCCCTTCCCTCTCCCCTCCTCTAGACAGTAATCTAATACAGGTTACACATGTATAACTAAGTTAAACATTTAAATATTAGATATGTTGTGGAAGGAGAATCAGAGCAAAAGGAAAAAACTTAGAAAACACAAAATATTTTAAAAATAAAAATAAGCTTTGGTAGCTCTGCATTCAGACTCCCTGGTCCTTTCACTGGCTGTGGATGGTATTTTCCATCATGAGTCCTATGGAATTGTCTTTAATCATTGTACTGCTGAAGAGAACCAAGTCTGTTAAAGTTGGTCATCACCCAATATTGTTGTTAGTCTGTCCAGTGTTCTGGCTCTGCACACTTCATTCAGCATTAGTTAATGCAGGTCTTCCCAGGCTTTATTCTAAAGCCTGGTCTGCTTCTGATTCCTTACAGAATAATAGTATTCCATCACATTATAGACCACAGCTTGCTCAACCCATTCCCCAATGGATGGGCATCCTCTCAATTTCCAGTTTTTTGCTACCACAAAAAAGCTGCTATAAATATTTTTCTTATGATCTCTTTGTGATGCAGACCCTGCAGTGGTATTGCTGGATCAAAGGGTACACCCAATTTGGTTGCTCTTTGGACATGGATTTAAAATGCTCCAGAAAGACTGGATCAGTTCACAATTCCACCAACACTAGTGCCCCAGTTTTCCCACATGTTCAACATTTTTCATTTTGTGTCATTTTAGCCAATTTGCTAGGTGTGAGGTGGTGCCTCAGAATTGTTTTAATTTGCATTTCTCTAATCATGGTTTAGAGCATTTTTGACTGATATGACTGTAGATTTTAAGATCTTCATCTGAGCACTGCTTGTTTCATATCATTTGACTTAATTGGAGAATGACTTGTATTCTTATAAATTGGACTCAATTCTCTTTATATTTTAAAAATTAGCTCTTTATCAGAAATGCTAGCTGTAAAAATTGATTCCCAACTTTCTACATTCCTTTTTTTTTAAAAAAGAATTTATTTATTTTGAGTTTTATAATTTTTCCCCCATTCTTGCTTCCCTCCCTCCCACCCCCACAGAAGGCATTCTGTTAGTGTTTCATTGGTTCCATGTTATACATTCATCTCAGTTGAATGTGATGACAGAGAAATCCTTAAAAAAAACAAAGTATGAGATAGTAAAATTACATAATAATATAATGCTTTTTTTCTAATTTGATGGTAATAGTATTTGATCTTTGTTCAGAGTCCATAATTCTTCCTCTGGATACAGATATCTCTGGATATCTCCATTGCAGATAGCTCAAAATTATTCCTGGTTGTTGCATTGAAGGGATGAGCAAGTCCATCAAGGTTGATCATCACCCCCATGTTGCTGTTAGGGTGTAGAATGTTTTTCTGGTTCTGCTCATCACACTCAGCATCAGTTCATGCAAATCCCTCCAGGCTTCCCTGAATTCCCATCCCTCCTGGTTTCTAATAGAGCAATGGTGTTCCATGACATACATAGACCACAGTTTGTTAAGTCATTCCTCAATTGAAGGACATTGACTTAATTTCCAATTTTTTGCCACCACAGAGCTGCTATAAATATCTTTGCACAAGTGATGTTTTTACCCTTTTTTGTCATCTCTTCAGGGTATAAACCCAGTAGTGGCTGCGTCAAAGGGCATGCACATTTTTGTTGCCCTTTGGGCATAATCCCAAATTGCTCTCCAGAAAGGTTGGATGAGTTCACAGCTCTACCACCAACAATCTACATTTCTTTTAATCTTGGTTGTACTGTCCCCATTTTACAAACAAGGAAACAGATACCAATAAAGTGATTTGTCCAGCAGTAAGTGTCTGAGAGCAGATCTGAATCAGGGTCTTCTTGATTCCAGACCCAGTGCTCTTATCCACTGTGTCACATTTTAGAATGAAAATTTTCAGTAAGCTTCTTTCTGAGTGACTTTGAGATATCAGTGCTCTGTGTCCAGGCTTCTAAGGGCCCTTTGATTTGGAATGTTTCAATAATCATACAGTGAGGTCAAATAAGATGATATTGGCAAAGTGCCTGGAGCATAGTAAACATTTAATTTTTTCCTTCCATTCCCTCTTCCCTTCATACAGGGAAAATACGGGAAAAAAGTTCCTTTCTGACCTGACTGTTCAAATTTTTTTTTCCCTTCCTGTAAAAATGACTCATCTGGAAAGCTTAACTCAGAGATAATTCAATTTGGTTGTTCATTTTAAGTCTGATCTTCCATATAATTAATTTCATTAGGCCAGTGGAGATCTCCCATCAGCCCCTACCATCATCCTTCTCTGCATCCTGATATGTGTATAATACAAGAGTTGTCTCCTTTAGAGAGAAAAAGGGACATTTTATTTTCAGAATCCATGGAAGGCTCCCAAGTCAGTTAAGGTTTTCTGGAGTTTGGGGACTCACTATGCCAGCTGAGCACAATCTCAGGCAGACTTCATTGGAAAGACTTCTTTGGCTCCAGTCTCACTGACCATCACCATTGGCCTAGCAGAGCCATAACTAGGGTGAAAGCAGTAGAGCTGTGCTCCAGTGGAAAATTTAAACACCTTCACACCTTTAGGGGAGGTGCCCTTTCACCCCCAGGCCCCCTGCTAGTATTCCAGGGTCACACTGCTCCCTCTCACCCACCGGTCAGTCTTCACTATCACTCTGACATCATTCAAAGCTTAAGATGAAAAAATGGCTCCTCCTGGCTCTGTCCAGTGGTCAGCCTAGTTAAATGCAGAGAAGCCGATGGCCAAGAGACTGGCCACAATGACATGAGGGAAAGGCAAAGGAACATAACTGTTCTTGAAATTGGAGGTCCGGGTTCAGCCATGAGAACTCCTACTTCCTAACTCTGTGACCTTGGGGCCAATCACTTAGCCTTGGGTCTTCATCGCCTAGTAGTCTGTAAAACCAGAGGTTGAACTTGACAGCCTGTTCCTCATTCTAGACTTCCCCTCTGATTCTGCCATCCACAAGCGGCGCCCCTCAGCCACTGGGGGTTCCCCCACTGCTAGTCTAGAGAAGAGGTGGATGCCCCTCAGGCGCCTTCTGAGGGCCCTTCCAGGTCTGCTTCTCAACAGTAACTATACTGTTCAGTAAGACACAAAAGGGGAGCATCAGAAAAGGGTCTCTGAGTCCTGAGGGAAGAGGAATAGCAGTATTGGGGCCAACCTCCTAGCTGCTGAGCTGCTCCATCAGGATGTGCCTGCTGGAGCCTGGCCAGGGGCACCACCTAGTGGACAGTCCTCAGCCCTGGGATAGACAGAGCACTCTGGGCATTCCAAAACTGACCCCTAGAGTCTGTCCGAGCTACTGGCATCATCGTCATCATTACTGATAATACTAGTTAACAATAATGAACATATATGGTAACTGGTGGTTTGTCAAGTTCTTTTATAACTATCCACCACAACCCTGGGAGGTAGATGCTATTATCCCCATTTTACAAATGAAGAAACAGTCTGAGAGGTTCAGTGACTTGTCCCAGGTCACATAGCCAATTAGGGCCTAAGACAATCTGAACTTGAGTTTTCCTAATTCCTAGGCCCAAAGCTCTATTCATTCCTCCACCCATTGCCCTAGAAAAACTTGCCTCCTTTTGCAAATGTGAGCAAGTCTTTATTGATTACTTGTCTCTCAAGTGTTTAGCACCTAGGCTAGTCATGGAGAAGCTGTGTGATGTGACCAAAAAAACAAAACAAAACTGGCTTTGGAGTTAGAGGTCTAAGCCCCCATTTGGGGGTTTCTTGGTAGTTACTGGAGTGGTTGGCCATTTCCTTCTCCAGCTCATTTAATAGATGAGGAAACTGAGGCAGACACGGTCTAGTGACTTGCCCAGGGTCACACAGTAAGTGTCTGAGGTCAGATTCAACTCAAAAAGGTATCTCCCTGACTTAAGTCTAATGTCTTATCCACTGTGACATGAGTTCAAATCTTGCTGTGGAACTTAGTTGACCCTGAACCAGTTCCGGCCTTTCTCTGCCTGGTGTCCTTGATCTAAATCTATACTCTTATCAATCACCAGACTTGTAATTTATTGGGGCAGGAATCCCCCTCTGCTGCTGAGATTTGTAATTTATTCTCTGAAGAGTTGATTGAGATACTAAGAGGTTCAGTGACTTGCCCAGGGCCACCCAATCCAAGATGTGTCTGAGTCAGAATTTGAACTCAAGGAGCATGCACTTGACTACCAGATAGTGCCATAGGTAGGGCCAGAACTGGAGTCAGGAGGACTTGAGTTCCAATCCAGCCTCAGACACTTGTTGGCCGAGTCACACTGAGCAAGTCATTTCACCCTGTTTGCCTTAGAATCTTCAGCTTTAATCAGCTATGACAAACTTGTTCTTCTCAAAAGTACAATCATCAAAGACAATTCTAAAAATTCTAAAAATGAAAAATAGCATCCCCATCCAGAAAAGGAACTATGGCAGTGGGATGCAGCCCAAAACATACCAATTTCAATTTTCAAACTTGGTCTTTTATTTTGTTATTTTCCTCCTGATTCTTCTTTCACAATACGATTAATATGGAAATATGTTTAGCATAGTTATACATGTATCACCTATATTAGATTACTCTCTGAATAGGGGAGGGAGGAAGGAAAAGAGGGAGGGAGAAAAATGGGGAACTCAAAAATCTTACTAAAAGAATGATTGTTCAAAACTATCTTTACATATAGTTGAAAAAATGAATTAATTTATTTTTTAAAAGAGAATCTTTATCTTTAAAAATGAATTGAGAAAGAAAATAGCAAGGTACTCCTGTAGCCCTGCCAAGAAAATCCCAAGTGGGGTCACAGAGAATTGGTTACAACTGAAACGACAACACAATAAGCCCTAGACTTAAAGACTGGTTTTCTATCCACTCCCCTATTCTCAGTCAATCTATAAGCCTTTAACCCTGTTAAGGAAGAGGATTCAAAACAATAACAGTTAAAAAACAAAACAAAACATGATCCCTATTCTCAAGCAGCCACATCCTCACAGAAAGACACAGAGAGAACACTATGTCCATGTAAGATCTTTGCAAAGTAGTTCATCTCAGTGGGAAGGCACTGGCATTGAAGGGAACCAGAAAAGGCCTCGTATAGAAGGTGGAACTTGAGCTATCTTGAAGGATGCCAAGAGGCAGAGGAGAGGAAGGAGCGGCATCCTAACTACAACTGGCATTCATGATAGAGCCATCCCAAGTATGCAAAGCAGTCGATGAACATATTCTTATTTGAGCTCTTTGACGACCCAAGAGCTCACGCTGGCACTGTTTCTGAGAAGCCGCAGAAGCAGAACTATAGCCATGAGCACGTCTGAGAAGGGAGAATTAAAAAAACAGAATCCAAGTTCACATTTGATTCAATGTTTCCCTTGGGAAATAAATGTGGATGTTGCAAGAGATGCTGAACTCATTTATCAGCCTCAAACCTTTCAGTCCCTCTGGCCTCCCTTCCTCCTTCCCTCCCTCTATACCATTGTTTTATCTGAAAAGAATTCTTTGTGAAGGACAAAAAAAGGGTAAGTGGAGAAGTGTGGTTTAGTAGGCAGAGCAGAGGCCTGGGAGAGAGAAGACTAAGACAACCTTAGTCTTCCTCCTGGCTTTGCCCATGACTACTTGGTTATGTGCCCTAGGTCTGGAGCTACTCTCAATGTCAATAATTTCAGAAAGTATATTCTTTTTTAGCCATGCAAATGAGTTTCATGATAACCTTGGGAAGTAGATACCACACCTATTATCTCTGTTTTCAGGAGAAGAAATGGAGGCTCAAAGAGGGGCCCTGTTGGAAGGGAGAGTGGGGGGAGAAAGAAAGAACAAATACATATTAAGCTTTGTAAATATAATTTCATTTGATCCTCCCTTCAGTCCTCCCATTTTACAGTTAAGGAAACTGAGGCAGGCAAAGGTAAAGCAGCTTGTCCAGGGGTCACACAACTGGTATGCATTTGAGGCAGGATTTGAACTCTGAGCCTGACTCCAGACTCAGCTTTCTAGCCACTGTACTCCCTAGCAGCTTCTAGGTAGATAAAATAGGAAAATTGTCCTTTCCCAAAATAACAACAGAAACAGAAGAAAGGAATGAGAGTCTTAGAGCTCAGGATATGAATCTTTTGAGACATAGGTAAGTGATCTGGGTGGAAAATTTAGAGAGATTTTCTCTTAGATCTTCCTTGGTCGGTAAGCTTCAGTATAAATCGAGGGTGTTTCTGTCTCAGCTAGAGAATGAATGCTGAATTGGGGCTCACTCTAACAGCAATACTAACCCCATTCCTTCTGCCTCAAACCATTCATTCTCTCTTTGGGAATCAATGGATGAGACCAAGGCCATGTAGATGAAGAACTCCATCACAGAGGGGTCATAGAGCTTGGAACAGGAGGTCAGTGAAAGCACAATATATCAAATGTTTGAACTACAGGAGACTTTACCAGTCAGCTTCATCAATTGTCTGATTTCCCAAGAAGAAAGTAAGGCTCCAGAGAGAAAAGTTGACTTTTCCAGAATCACACAGAATCATAAAATCTTAGAATTAGAAGGGACCTAAGCGTAGTCATCAAATCCCAATTTTATTTGAACAAAAATGCTCTCTACAAAACATCTGAAAAGTGGTCATCCACTTTTTGCTTCAAGATCCAGGACTTAGGAATTTCTGACACAGTAGGTGACTAATAAATGCCTATTGACTGCCTTTCTGTGAGAAGACCATGATCTCCCATTGCAGCCTATTAAAGTAAGCAGAATGGAGATTAAAAACCCAGGTTTTCTCAACCAATTACGTATTTTTTTAAAACAATTTTCAATTACATGCAATCAAGTATTTTTAAAGTGCCTTCTATATTTCTGTCACTCTCCTTTGTATTGGAGACAGAAATCCCAAAAATGAAATACCACCTACACCTAAAGAGCTTAGATAGAAAAATATCTAAGTACCAAGTTACTAAACATAGTTATGTACAAAGACAAGATCATTTGGGAGAAAAGGGGCTAATAATTGGAATAGGAAAGGTTACATGCTCAGAATGGTTTTTGAGCTGCATCTTGATGGAAGAGGGAGATGGAGATAAGGGAGTGCATTCATGCCAATGAATGTCATACCAATGTAAAGGCATGGAGGTTGGAAATGATATGTCAAGAATAAGTAATAGAATAATATCTTTAATAAAAATTAATTAAAAAAGAATAAGTAATGGAGAGACAATTGGATTGGATCAAAGAGTAGGGGAAGGAGAGTAAAGGTCAATGAGGTTAGAAAAGATGGGTTGTGCCCAGGTTGTATAGGTATTGAAAACTAAACAGTTTATATTTTATCATAGAAGCAGTAAGAGGTCACTGGAGTTGGTGGACAAGGGCAGTCTCATGGTTAGATCTTTCCTTAAGCAAAATGACTTTGTTGGTCTCATGTAGGATGGACTAGAGTGAGGCAAGATTGGAGGCAGGGAAACTAGTGTGAGTGGAGACAAGGAGACCCACGTAAGAAATCTTGGGAAGATGGAAACAGTGAGATTTGGTAAGCGGCTGGATAGGTAAGCCGAGGAAGAGGGAAGGTGCCAAGAGGATGAACCTGCATGTTAAAAGGATGATGATGGCTTGGAAAGCAATAAGGAAGTTTTCAAGAGGGGAGAGTTTAGGAGGAAAGACGAGTTTCTATTTCAGAAATATTGAATTTAAGATGGTGCTAGGACATCCCACTGGAAGTGTCCTTTGGTGATGAGGGACTGAACTCTGGAGGAACACTTAGGGAGATATACACACACATATGCATATGCATTTATGTTCATATATACATATTTTATCATATATACAATTTTATTAAATCCATGGGAGCTGATGAGATTGCCAAGAGAAAAAGAGAGCAAGAACATGCAGTCTCAACTTGCTTTTTTAATATTTTTGATAACTTTATTTCAATAAAATTAGATCCCTTTGTAATCCTATGCATTTAAGTTATGCATTTTAAAACATTATTTTAAATGGTCCAAAGACTTCACCAGACTGACAAAAGACTGTCACCACACTAATATATAACCACTGAAGTACCCCTAGTATAGAGGGAGAAGAGAAGACCTAGGACAAAACTCTGGGGAATACCAGAAGTGTGCTAGTAAAGCTTTAACACCTGGCTCTCCCTCCTTTCGTGGGCAGGACTCTCCTCTCCCGGGGAGCAATTGGTGTTGACTTGCCCAGGGACACAGATAGTACACTACCTGAATTTGGATTCGAACTTGGGTCCTTCTGACTCCAGGGCTGATGCTCTATCCACTTCACCACCTAGCTGCCTTCAAAACTGATTCTCAAAAAAAAAAAAAAATAGCAAGGAGGACACAATTTTCAGTTCAATTTCTATGACTAAACATTTCCTCCATCCTTTCTTGAGTCTAGACAATTTTAAAAAGATTAATCAAATCCTAATTTGTAGTATTTGTTGATTTCCGTGGTACATGCTTACACAGAAAATAGACACTGGCTCACTCTCATGATCCAATTCTAACAGAGTCCAACACACCCGTTGTGTTGAAAACAGGGAGGGAAAACAGCTCGTACACAGATAGTGTTGAGTTTTTGGGGGAGAGGGTAGAGACAGGGAAGATGGTAAACACACTTGTGAAAACATCGGGCCAGGCTGCCTAAATCATTGCTTCCTCTAGTTGTGCAGACAACACATGTAATCAAATTATGTGATTAATTATGGCAAAGATTTAAGGGGTTTTTCCAGTCACTAAATACCATAGGAATGAGAAACCAATAACTTTCTATTCCTGTGAGGAGTCATTTCCTTTCAGTTTATATTAAATAAACACAATTGTATTGCATTAAGGCAAAATTTGTCAGCTAATTCGGATACATGGGCAGTCTAATCCGCAATGGAACTGTGATCTTATTGGCTTAGATGTTCCCTCTAATAATGAAGGTCTCTCCAAGCCAACCCATCCCATATAACTCTTGCCCAGGTCCTCATTTAAGGTCATTACAGTTAGCCTACCCAGAGCACTAGGGGCCTTCCTCATTTTCTCCTGACAGCAAAATGTCCATTGGGCATCCCTATTTCTCAACAGTTGGTAAAGTCAAGCTTTTTTGATGATGCCCTGTTTTCCTATGTAGTTCTTGGTTTATAGTGTGTTACAGCCTGCTCCATGGCCCATATGTACCCTTCCATTGCCCTTTCAATAATAATGACTTTTAATTCGTCCAAGACTCTATTGTTTCATGATTCATATCCATACAAAAACTACTTAGAAGAGTATTGAAACGATGAACATTTATTTGAGGGGAATGTTTGTGGTCATTCAAAAATTTTTCAATTTGTCAAAAGCAATCCAGATTGCCATCCTTCAGTTCAATATAGGGTCCAACTTGCCAACTTGTCCTACAGATCAGGTATACTGATAAACAAATATATATATATATATATATATATATATATATATATATATATATTTAGAATCAGAAAGTAAGCATATATATAGATTAGAGGTTGATATTCTTTTCTATTTGTTTTTCTTGAAATTAATAAGATCTGATATTCTCTCCTCCTCCAAACACCTTGAGAACTGATCCTTTAGCACTATCAAACTGATGTTTTCATCATAAATTTCCTTGAGGTACACTGAGTCCAGACTTTTCCCTTTATCATCTTTGATGCCTTTTCTATGTTCTGGCACCCTGATGTTAAAGTTCAAATGTGTGGATTCCATTTTTCTTGGTGAAAACAGCTTGTGATTAAAACCCTTGCAGATCTTTTCCATCTTTTGTCTTTTCTGTTGTTTTCCACCCATTTCCATCTAAAAATGCCCTTGGGATCCATTTGCTCATTTTGTTTTCTCCAGTTTGAATGTGTTCCTGTGTCTCTGTTTCATGAAGCAGTATTCCTCACAATCTTTCATGATCCTCCTTCAGATTTTGAAAATGAATTTATATTCTAAGTCTGTGTTGCCCTCGGTGGGCACATCATCAAGGACAACCATTTATAAATGCTAATAGCAAATATTTTGTTTCTGAATCCCTTTTTAATATCTGCTGTACAGTTATAGTGTAGCTCCACTAGACAAAAATTCATAGGAAAGAGACATGTCATGAAGTAGAGAAGGTGGAACCCCAACATCAGATCCTCTCTGTATTGGCTGAAAAATACTAGCTAGGATGGACCCAAAGGCTTTCTAAGCAAGAATTTTTCATGTTGCAGAAATACAAAGGAAGCAGTGGGTAGAAAACCAGTCCTGGAATCAGATTCACATTGACCTCAGATGCTTGATACTTACTAGCCTTGTGTCCCTGGGCAAGTCACTTAACCCTGGTTGCCTCGATCCCCAAAAAAAATCCACAAAGAAAGAAACGTAGTTGTTGTAGAAATGGACATGGTGTCATGGAAAGGGAATTGGATCAAGACCTAAGTTTGAAACACTCTTATACTAATCACTGCCTTGTGACCTTTGATAATAAATTGAACATCTCTAGGACTCATTTCCTCATTGATATGCTGAGGAGGTCATACTAGATGACTTCCAAATTGTCATTCAACTCAAAATCCTGTACCCAGCATCATGTGCTTTGGGTAATACCACAGCAATAGGATCACCCTATGCAATCTATCTCTGACCAGGAATCTTCTCTACAGTATGCTTGAAAGGAACCAGGCTCTCTCCATAATGCATAGCAGCCAATTGCACTTTTGGATATCTCTAACAATTATTATTCTCCCCAGTATTAAATCTAAATTTTTTTGCATACACACTTCTCCCCCAACCTTTGTTCTGCTCTGTGAGCAAGAACAATAAAACCAATCCTCATTACTGGTTTCATGGTCCAAGTCCATTCTCTCCCAATATAATACTTTTTCACAAGCAATCTAAGGTTTAAATAATTCCTTTCCAAGAAAAATACCTTTTGGGAATCTCATTAAGCTGATGAAAAGGGGATTAGAAAGGGGCAATATGATGGCAGTTTGGGAGAACCTCATCCTTTAAATGTTAGCAGTCCTTTATTGTTTTCAGACTAAAGAAGCAGGATAGGGAGCAGAGAAACACAATCAGGAAGATGATGAAAAGGTTCTTTTAGATCAATGAATACCATGGAAACAATGTAAAGACTAACAGACTACCTTCTGTGGGGGATGGGGGAAGCAAGATTGGGGGAAAATTGTAAAATTCAAAATAAATAAAATCTTTCTTTTATTAAAAAAACGGTTCTTATGCACTTGTTTTCTATTTTTAAAAAATGGAGCATCAAGAAACTAGGATTATAGATCTGGAAAGGGCCTTGGTGATGTTGAATTCAACCCCTCATTTTACAGGTGAGGAAACTGAAGTTTAAGAGAGGGGAGATGAAATTTGCATATTTACAGCACTAGCATTGTCTCTTTCCATGGCTGCTTTCATGGAGCAGCACTCTAGTGTAAACATGCATTGCAGTGTCATCATAAAAATAAGAGGAATGACCCAAAGGAAGCTTTGATAACAGTATTTATGAGAATCTTCTAGCTGTGATGAGCAGGGGCACAGCAGGTTGAGTTCACCAGTAGTATCTACTTTTTCCTAGCATCCTCCACTTACTATAGTGACATTTTGGGAGCCCATCCAAGATGACAGACTGGAAGGATCTAGAATAGCAGATCTCTTCCCTGTAATGACTCCACAAATATTCAGATCAATCAAATGGGCATGAAAGAAACCCAAAATGATGAGAAAACCAGCAAATGCCAAAATTGAAAACTAGAATATTGAAGAAGAAAATAAAAAAGTGAAAGCAAAACAATATATATTTTAAAATAATAGACAAATTGTTCATTTAATCATTTAAAAGGAAGAAAAATAATTACCAGTATTGAAAAAGAAAAAGAATTTATAACAAATGAAGAAGGAAAAAATTATTGGAAACTACTTTGTCCAAGTATATATTAATAACTATCCAAATGAAACTGAGGAATATTTTCAAAAATGAAATGCTCCCATGAACAAAACATGAAATAGGGGCCTTAAATAATCTAGTCTAAAAAAAAGAAATTGAACAAACCAAAAGGAAAGACCAAAGCCAAAAGACTGACAAGCAAATTCTGTCAAACATTTAAAGAACTAATTTCTAACATTACACTTAACTTTGCCTCAAATATACTCCAGTTCATCCTTCACTCAACTATTAAATAGGCATTCTTTTTTTTAATAAATATTTTATTTGTTTTTCCAACCACATACAATGGTAGTTTTTACTAATCTATTTTTTTAAAAAGGCATTCTTATTTTTTTATTAAAGATATTATTTGAATTTTACAATTTTTGCCCCAATCTTACTTCCCTCCCCCCACCCCACCACAGAAAGCAATCTGTCAGTCTTTACTTTGTTTCCACGTTGTACATTGATCCAAATTGAGTGTGATGAGAGAGAAATCATATCTAAAAGGCATTCTTAAAGTACAATCACTCCCCTAGTCAAGGCAGCTAGATGGTGCAGTGGTTAGAGCAATTGTCTTGGACTCTGGAGGATGGGAGTTTGAATCCAGCCTCAGTCACTCGACATCTAGTTGTGTGATCTTGGGCAAGTGATTTAACCCCGACCGCCCCACATCCAGGACCATCTCCAGTCATCCCGATTCGTCTCTGGCCACTGGATCCAGATGACTTAGGAGGAGAAAGTGAGACTCAAATCTAATTTACATACGTGTCATGACATGACTCATGTCATGGTCTTCTTCTAGAATGAAGGGCAAACATCATCATCACTCCCCTAGTCAAAAAGCTCCAATGGATCCCTATTCTCTCCAACATCAAATATAAAATCTGTTATTTAGCTTTTAAAATCCTTACTACTGCATGTACTCTTCAATCCAGTGTCATATATTCCTGGCATGAGACACTCCTCCTGATTCTAGTCTTTGTTCGTAGCTATCCCTCATGCCCAGAATTCTTGCCCTCCCCATTTCTGTCTCCTGCCTTCCTCTGTGTCTCATATAAAACCCCACCTTTTATAAGAAGATGAATGCCTTTCCTCTGTTGATCATTTCCAGTTTATTGTGTATAGTTATATTGTTTGAACATAGTTATTGCTTCGTTTTGCTCATTAGATTGGGAGCTCCTCAAGGACAGGGACTGGCTTTTTGCTTAGTAAATGATTGTTGACTTGACTTAATTATATCTACTGCTTAATTATATGTCCCAGTCTTGTATTTCCAATAGCCTGCTAGACATTGCCACATGGTAGGACTACTAGGACCTCATATTCAACAAGTCCAAAGTAGAATTGATCACTCCCTCCCAGATTCAGCTTTTCTCTCTCCCTCCAACATCTCTGTTTCTCCAGATGCTCTCACCATTCTCTATTTTACCCTGGTTTGAAACCTCAGAGTCACCTCTAAGTCACCTCTCATTCATTTCCCACATTCATTCAGCTGCCAAGTTCTTTTGATGCTGCCCATACTCTGTAGCTTACCTCTTCCTACTCATCCTAATTCCTTCTCTAACCACCTGTATCCAAAGGTAGCCATGACTTAGTGGCCATATGGACATGACCTCTGAGGCAAGATTTAGTAATCAATCAATGAAGAAACCTTTTATTGCCTACTAGGTGCTAGGATCTGAGGTTAAGATACAAAACTAAAAAGGATACAGACTCTCAAGAATTTGCATTCTTGGGGGTGGCTAGGTGGGGCAGTGGATAGAGCACCAGCCCTGGAGTCTGGAGTACCTGAGTTCAGATCCAACCTCAGACACTTAATAATTACCTAGCCGTGTGGCCTTGGGCAAGTCACTTAACCCCATTGCCTTGCAAAAACTAAAAAAAAAAAAAAAAAAGAATTTGCTCTCTTATCAGAAGAATACAAGATTATAATAGCTAGCATTTCTGTAGCACTTTCAGGTATGGAAATTTTTTTACAAATATTTTATCCTCACAACAACCCTACAATAATAATATCTTTCTGGGAGATAATAATGATTTTCCCCATTTAATAGATGAGGAAATAAGTTATGAAAAGTTAAATGACTTTCTCAGGGTCACACAGCTAGTAAAAAGTCTGAGACTGAATTTGAACTCAGGTCTTCCCAACTCCATTCACTGTACCATCTGGCACCCTACATATAAATTTAACTTTTTTATTTTCTATAAATAAATTAAGAAGATAAACACAAGGGGGTTGGGGGGAGGAACTAGTAGCTGAAGGAATTGGGAAAGGTTTCATATAGATGGTGGTGCTTAAGCCAGGCTTAGAAGGAAAAGAAAAATTTTATTTATTTTAGGTTTCTGCAAGGCAAATGGGGTTAAGTGGCTTGCCCAAAACCACACGGCTAGGTAATTATTAAGTGTCTGAGACCGGATTTGAACCCAGGTACTCCTGACTCCAGGGCCAGTGCTCTATTCACTGCACCATCTAGCCGCCCCAGAAAGGAAAAATTCTAAGAGATAATTTTACATGGTAAGATCTGGGTTCAAGTCCTGTTTCTGACAGATATCACTGTTTAACCTGGCAGTCAAGAATCAGTAAATCATTAAGCATTTTTTTAAGTGTCTACTAAGTACAAAGCCCTGTCTTTTTAGTGCCCCGGACAAATCTTTAAACTATTAGCTGTAGAGTAGGTGCCAATCTGCTTTGATAGAGGATAGAATTTTCCCTTACCAACAAAATCATAGGTTTCTTTCAAAAATCAAAAGGAAAAACCAGAAATGTTTAATAATATGTAATAAATATGTATCTCATAGACCTTTGCATCCCCAAATCCAGCCAGAGTGCCTTGAATATCATAGGCCCCAACAACCTCTATGAGTTTGGTCATTTGGTAAAGAATTAAATTGAACATGGTATTAACCTCCAGAGTTTGTCCCAAGAAGGGACAAATGTTGCCTCTAGAGTTTGGTCTCAAGGAAGAACAAAACAGAATTAGGCTAATATATATGTTTACTAACATTTCTCTAACCTTGCTGATTACACAGGTGTGCATGGTGGCCATCTAGGAAATTAGACCTCAAAATGGAATTTTGGAGAGGGATTCTTATACAATTTCATTAACAGAAGGTGAGATCTGGAAAAGCTGCTTCTGGGAGTGGCCCTCAACTCAAGATGGAACTGGATGTCACACATACCTCCCAGGAGGTATGTCCAGGAGGGCATGCCAGCAGGAATGACTTCTCCACTCAGAATCTTTGTGCCTTAGCAGTTTTATTATTTTTTTTTTTTAGATTTTTCAAGGCAATGGGGTTAAGTGGCTTGCCCAAGGCCACACAGCTAGGTAATTAGTAAGTGTCTGAGGTCGGATTTGAACTCAGGTCCTCCTGACTCCAAGACCAGTGCTTCTATCCACTGCGCCACCTAGCCACCCTGCCTTAGCAGTTTTGCTAAGACCTCCACAAAGCATGTGAATCTTCCCCTCCAGGATGTCAGCACCATTCAGTGACCATTGATACAGTGGGGAGATTCATATTTGTCATTAAAGGTCAACAGCCCTTAATGAATATTTTCTGAATAAATGAATCCTGTCCCACTGTGCAGTTCTTCCAGTATCTCTGACCCTTGGTTTCTTTGTCTATAAAGTTCTAATACTGTAAAAAAGCATTTGCGGTCCCTCCCAGCTTTAACTTTCTCACCCCACATGCCCCACCAATTTACACCAAGCCCAGAGTCCTTTCTGACCGGTAAAGGTCACCTCTGCTGCCCAGGTTAATATCTGGCTTATTTTTGGAGTACATATGATTAGAAAACCTCTAAGCAGAGAGGACCACTTCATCACAACACATTCTACTTCATTACAATCTGCTTTCTACAAAAGCACCAAACCTTTAGGAAAGAAGGCTGAGAATGGGAGTCCTTAGGGCAGAGACAACTAGCAGGTGAATCTCAAACTCTGGCATCTTTTATCAGTTGGTATTAGGAAATGTGAATCTGAAAGGCAGCATGAATCTCTAAAAACCTGCTTCTAATCTACAAGTATTTTTCTATAAAGGTTTTTTTAACTGTGAAAAATATTTAACATGAAATGAGTTCCATGGACTCAGAGGTTGGATTCCTGAGGTCCCCGGTCTGACCTGCATCTGAACAAGAGTCCCCTCTACCATAGTCCAGACAAGGAGTCATCCAGTCTTTGTTTGGAAACCCTAACTGGCAGAGAATCAACCCCACTGCTTCCCAAGGAGTCCCAAATCCTAGCAAAGGCTTAAGAACTTCAAGTGATCATCTATCTAGTCATGGTGTCTTAGGACAGAAGGAACAGAATTCTAGATTTACTGCTGGAAGAGAGCTTACCTAGTTTAACTTCCTTTATAAGTGAAGAAACTGAGGCCTATGGAGGCTTGGTGACTTTCTCAAGGTCACACAGTAGTAGGTGAGAGCCTCTGATTTCATTTTCAGGCATCTCTAATTGTTAGGTTTGTTGGGGTTTTTTTTTTCCCCTGACACAACCCTAAACTGTTTCTCCACACAACAGCAACTACTTCTATCCTTGGGTACTATTGCATAATCACTCTTGCACTTTAATTTATTTCCACTTCATTGAATTAGAAAAACCAAATCATTTATTGAAGGCCTGCTAGTCAGGGTGCTAGGTCCCTGGAATTCAAAGACATAAACAAAATAATTTTAGTCATAAAGATGTTTAGGTTCTGTTGGACTGGAGAGGGCCAATTAAACAATTGTTTCGGCTATTGGATATTTTCCAGGCTTCCTTTTCTCAAGGCTACACATCCCTAGCTCCCTCAGCCCTTAAGTAGGCAGATTCTACTGTTTGATCTTCACTGGGCAGGATCTCAGATCCATTCACCTTCCTGACTGCCTTCTACTGGGAAGGTACCTTATACTGGATGCCTCTTGCTTATCTCTGGCTTTTCTAAAACATAGTTGGTGGTGGTAGTAGTAGTAGTAGTAGTGGTGGTGGTGATGGTGATAATAGTGGTAGTGGTAGTAGTGGTAATAGTAGTAGTAGTAGTAGTAGTAGTAGCAATAGTAGAAGCAATAAAAGTGGTGGTAATAGTAGTGATAATCTAGGGGTGGCTAGGTGGCGCAGTGGATAGAGCACTGGCCCTGGAGTCAGGAGGACCTGAGTTCAGTACCTGGATACCTCTTGCTTATCTCTGGCTTTTCTAAAACATAAGTAGTAATAGTTGGTGGTAGTAGTAGTAGTGGTAATGATCGTGGGAATGGTAGTAGTAGCAGTACACTAGCGGTAGCTGCTGCTGCCTGTGTTCTACCTCTGATGACCTCATTTGGAACTTTCTTGCCTAAGGTAGATTCCTTCTCCTGCTCCTTTTACAGATGAGGAAATTGAGACAAACAGGGTCAAGTTACTTGCCCAGGGTCACACAGTTAGTAACTGAAGTCAGATTTGAATTCAGAAAGATGAGTCTTCCTGACTCCAGACCTTATGCTCTATCCACTGTGCCACCTAGCCAGCTAGATGAAGATACTCAGAACCAGAGAGTGGGCCACATGTGGTAGATAAAATAAACCCTTCACCTCCCTCTTTTCTGGACACTGTGTCTATCTCAACGTGTCTTTGGATAGCAAATGCTTTTTTGGTTGCTGTGTTACTCTATGGAGTGTAAATAGTATTTTGTGACTTGCCCTGCCTCCACAGGAACTGTTGGCCAGCTGGTCTCTCCTCTCTAAGAGTTATGAGATTGTGTATGTGTGTGTTTTTTAAAGCCAGTTATCAAATAGTTCATATCACTTTAGACAACCACCCCATTATTCTCACTGGAACAGTTTATTTTTGTCTTAGAATTTTCTTTTTTAGAACTTCTCCTGAAATGATTTCCCTTGTTAAATGTTGCACTATGGAATTCTAGGGATCCTTTCTCAGAACTTTGAAATCTGATCACCCCAGATCTAGCTGGGAGACAAAACTAGCTTTACTCTCTTGAGCTCTCAAGGTTCCCATCATTCTCAGCCCCAAAACTACTTCCTCACCTTTGATGAGTTCCCCTTGGTGATTCCAGTGCCTTTGAAAGAATGAAGGGATCATTAAGGCAAGCCAAGAAAGGATCTGTTGCTCTACTCATGGTGAGAAGATCACCAAGGCAATAGCTAGATAAGAGAAGTTTTCCCATGGCCTTTAGATCACACACCTTTCAAGGCTTTGGATCTGTCTTTCACAGAGCTCATTTTTTTTCTATGTTAAAAATGATAATCTAGGGGTGGCTAGGTGGTGCAGTGGATAGAGCACTGGCCCTGGAGTCAGGAGGACCTGAGTTCAAATTTGACCTCATACAATTAATAATTACCTAGCTGTGTGGCCTGGGGCAAGCCACTTAACCCCATTCCCTTGCAAAAACCTAAAAAATTTTTTAAAAAAATTTAAAAAATGATAATCTAATCACCTTGAAGGCAAGGACTAACACTGATTTCTATCTGTAACCCTAATAGTACAGTGTCTGGCATATAGTATTTGATAAATGCTTGCTCTCTCCTCATTCCCTCCCTCCCTCCTTCCTCTCTCCCTCTCTCCTTCCTTCTTCCTTCCTCCCTCCCTCCCTTCCTTCCTCCTTTCCTTCCTTCCTCCCCCTTTTCCTTCATCCTTCTTTCCTTCCTTTCTTCCTCTCTTCCTTCATTTCTTCCCCCCCCCCCTTTCTTTATATGAGATTCAGCAACTGCTTCCATATCTCCGGGCAGGGATCAACTTCCCTTTCCATGGAATGTTCTTTGACTATAGTGGATGAAGTATCACCTGACAGTACCTATTGCTTTACATTATCCTCCCTCCTTGAAGCCCTAGAAGCCAGTTCTTTCTCAGATGGACCAGTTCTTTCCTCTAGAGGAGCAACCTCCTCCCTATTATATAGGTCCAACCAGACAACACTCTTTCTTCATTTTCTTTTCCATAGGACATTCCCCCAGTACTCATCCTCATACTGCAGAAGAGAATTTCCCTCTGTCTCTTGAAATCCTTTTTTGTTTCTGTGGTTCCTCCTCAAAGTACCTCTTTCTAGGAACACTTTATGTCTCTAATATTCCAAAGAATAGAAATGTGGTCCTCTAACCTTTCTACTTTCTCTTCCTTTTTTGAATTTAATTTTAATTTTAATTTGTTTTTGTTTTTGCAGGGCAGTGGGGTTAAGTGACTTGCCCAGGGTCACACAGCCAAGTAATTATTAAGTGTCTGAGGTGGGATTTGAACCCACATCCTCCTGACTCCAGGGCTGGTGCTCTATCCACAGTGCCACCTAGCTACTGCCTTTCCATATTTTTCTGAAATCAATGAACTCATTATTTCTTATAGAACAGCAGTATTCCACAACAGTCATTTACAATAACTTTTTCAGCCATTCCCGAATGGACATCCCTGCATTTTCCAGTTCTTTGCTACCAGAAAGAGAACTGCTATAAACATTTAGAAAACTTATAGGTTTCCTTCCTTTTTCCCCAGTCACCTTTGGAAATAGATCAAATAGATCAAATAGAACCAGTAATATTGCTAGATCAAAGGATACAGGCAAAAAATTTTACTGATAAAAACAGTAAAGCAGAAATATTATGTGTCCTTTTTGTATCACAATGCAATAAAATTATATTTAATAAGGGATGATGGAGACATAGATTCAAAATTAATTTGAGACCAAACAACCCAATCTTAACAAATGTTTATTGATTGATTTCATGGTTATAAAAAATTCCCAGATGAAACTCCTTCTACTAATGCAAGTCTGTCCATTCTCTGCCACTTAGCATCTTAGAGGTTGCCAGGAAACACAGAGAGGTTAAGTAATTTACTTCAAGTCACACAGCCACTAGGCAGACTTTGAATGCAGGGCCTTCTAAATCTGAGGTCATCTCTCTCTTCATTATGCTTTCCCTCATTATGCTTTTCCCTCTTCAAAAAAGGTGTATTCCACATATATTTGTCTAGGATTCCTGGGGTGCCAAGAGATTGAGTAACTTGCCCAGGGTCACACAACTGTATGGAGTCCTACTTTCTTTTTGCTTCTCCAGGCTTCCTCTCTTACATGCATAGATAAGGGTGAAAAATAAACAACATGCAAACAAATAAAAACAAACTTAGGATAAACAGGAAATGAGTAAATGATGGAAAGCATTGAGATGAAGAGGGTTTGGGAATGACTTCTTGCAGAAGGTGGGACTTGAGTAAGGACTTGAAGGAAGCCAGGAGGGGTCCTTAGTATTTCAAGGAACATCAAATAATTTTAAAACAGAAAATGGGAAGATGACACCAGAACTATGCTTTGAAGATAACTGGAATTCAATGATTCAGAAGTGAGGAAGAAGAATATTCTTTCTCTTTTGTACAAGGAAATTGGGGGTGAGGGTTTGTGCAAGACAGAACAATCTGTTGGGTACAGTAAGTTTTGTGAAGAGATAAGGAGCCATGATTCTGCTGCTTCATTTCAATGTGTCTTTCCCATATAATCAAACATTGTTTTAAGAAAACTTTTCATCTCTAAATAATAAGAGTGTGTGATGGAAAGAGGGGGGACTTTTAAGGATTTGCTTCACTCTTTTTCTTCCCAGTCTAGGCAACATCTCCAGTTTTCTTCTCCCAATATTTCTTCTAATATCAATCATAAACATCTCCATTCTTAAGTCTTACATCTCCCTCATCACTGTCATCTGATGGATGGCAAACTTCTCCAATGGACCTCCAGTGAGTTCATAACAAAGTCCCAGCAACTTAATCATTCAAGTGTTGGAATCTAATCCAGGTGACAAATCTCCCTTTGCCTGCTTCTCTCCTCTCTTAGACACTGCTGATATGCCTTTTCTTGTCTAGGATCCCCAGCGGGCAGGAATAAAGAGACCCAGAACAAGCCCTAACTCTCCTTTTTTTCCTTCCTTCTTAGCCAACCATGGCTTTTTCCTTCTCTTCTTGGCTCATTTTACTCATTTTGGGGGGAACTTCTCATCATTTCTTGTGTGACTATCCTACTTCATGCTTTGACTCTACCTCAAGATGGAACCAATTCTTGAGATTGCTGGTTTCTGGCTTTAAAATAATAACAACATTCCTACAAATGTGATAAAGTTCAAAACCAAAACACCTTTTCTTGCAGGGACCCCATCATGTCTATATTTTTCATTGTCACCTTTGACGAGCGCACCCTCTCTTACACAGACTGGGTTCAGTCCTGGGGTAGTCTGATCCCAAAACAAGACGATACAACTTTTCGCAATCGCTGTGACTTAACGTCTACACACAAGAGTAAACTATAGGGAAAAATCTTAGAAACAAAGGTTCCATAAAAGCTCATATCTCAGATGTTTCCAAAATGGATGAACAGATCCTCCTTTTAGATAAGTTACTTAATGTAAAAGTAATCCATATCATGTATAAGATTGCTATTTTTTTTTACTTGACCATCAGGAAGATACAGGGCCTCCCAAAATGTGGCTATTAGTGTTTAAAGCTGCTATAAGCTTGTGACCACCTTATATTTAACACCCAACAGACTCAACAGTACACATTAACCAAGACTTAAATCCTGGTACACTTTGTAAAATTGTTAAATAGGCATTTCACTTATATCTTACCCTATTGAGACTTACATTATTGACGAGCTCATGAGTCTAGCTCTCCCAATCAGTCAGTCATGACCTTGTCAACAGAGTCTTGCTATTTTCTCTTCCAAGGTGCTGCTATGGAAATCACCTCCTGCTGGCCAATCCTTGAATCCAGAATTCCAGACTTCTTTTTATAATTAATTAATTTTTCCAATTACTGTATATGTAAAGTTAAGTTCCATTCTTTCTTTTCTAAAATGCACTGAATATGGGATTTTATTGATGCTAACAATAAAGAACTCTAGGCTTCTCCCACCTACTATATGGATCTTTGGGTCGAGGATGTGAATGGGGTATGGGATCCTCAGTAGAGGAACACAGATTAGGGATGTGGAATCCCCAAGGGTGGAACTCCTTTTTTGTCTGGAGATGAAAATCCAACCATGGCTTTCTACTTAACTCCTTGGGACCATATTGACCATGAGGTCAGCTACATGGTTGGTATAATTGCTTGTCATACCAGGAAATGAGTTTGACAAAGTGATCATTGAAGGCAATGCTGGTACCAGCATCTAAGGTAGAAGAATGGGTGTTGTTAGTCACAGGATACAACCTGGTCATTTGGGTGACCCAGGGTGCCCTTCAGGTGACCCCAGGTACCCACTGTTTGCTTCACCACTCACTTGATATCATCATATTTGGCAGGTTTCTCCATAGAGAAAGTCAGATCTGCCACAGGTACTTTGGGAGTAGGAACAAGGAAGGCCATTCCTAGGAGCTTCCCATTCAGCTCAAGTATGACTGTGCCCACTGCCTTAACAGGTCGTCACAATAGCCAACCTGATAGGTGTGAGCCCTCAGGACCTTAAGACTTCTTGATCTCTCAAAGGCGCCACTGATCTCAGCATATCTGGCCTATTCTCTGTGATCAGGGAAAGACACATAAACCAGTAGAGGAAGCCAGGGATTGGAAGTCTAATGTGAGGTTTGCCTAGTCTGGGATCTTTTCTTACTTCCAAGTACTTGTAGCTACCAGAACTGTATCAAAGAACAGGGTAGTCTGGAAGGAAGGAGGGAGAGAAGTCAAGTCCTTCAGCAAGTGGCTAGAACAACTGTTGCCCATAGGAAGTGACCCATCCCCACACATGCTACCATATTGATATACCCATTTTGCAGATAAAGAGAATGAACTGGGAAGCTAGGTGCTGCTGTAGATAGAGCACCAGTCCTGGAGTCAGGAGGACCTGAGTTCAAATCCAACCTCAATTGCGTAATAATTACCTAGCTGTGTGACCTTGGGTAAGTCACTTAACTCCATTGCCTTGTCAAAAAAAAATAAAAAGAAAATGAACCTGTTCTTCTCAAGGTTAGACCTCACCACCTATTTGTAAACACTCTCCAATCCTTCCCCAAATTCCTTTGCAATTTTTTTTTGTATTTGCTTGTCAATACTCTTGGATTTTTTTTTGAATAGGTTAAAAAAAGTTATTCTTTGTCTCATTTCTTTCTTTCTTCATGGAATGGGTGTTGCCTCAGTCAAACTGAGACTTGGGAAAGACCTAACTTAAAAAGGTCAAGGTTTCCTTTGCATTGAGGACAATCTCCAGGCTTCCTGATCCATATCTGACTACTACAACCCTTCCTCCCTCACAGCCAGTTCACTTGCTGTCATGGCATCACCTCCCCAAGGTGTCAGTCCATTTCCAGAAAGAAGGAATAAGAACTTCAACCTCCCAAGGGACTGTATTCCTTGAGGTCAGAGATTGTGGCCTTTGATTTAAGTGCTTACCTCTCATTTACACGGCCCTTCAGGATTTGCAAAGCGCCTTACCAATATTTGGAGTGTACTAGGTGGCTCAGTGATTAAGTCTGCAGTCAAGAAGACCTGGGATCAAATCTGACCTCAGACACTTAGTAGTTGTATGACCCTGGGCAAGTCACTTAACCCCATTTGCCTCAGTTCCTTCATCTATAAAATGGGCTGGAGAAGGAAATGACAAACCACTTCAGAATTCCAAATGGAGTTTTGAAAAGTTAGACACAACAGAAAAACAACTGGATGCCAACAACAACAACAAATTACAAATATTATCTCACTGATCTTCACAACAACCCTGCGAGATAGGCGCTCTTATTTTCCTCATTTTCTGTAAGAGGAAACTGAGGCAGACAGAAGTTAAGTGACTTGCTCAGGGTCACATGTCTAGTAAATGTTTGAAGTCAGATTTGGACTCAGCTCTTATTGACTCTGGGGCCTTAATAAATATTTGATTGATCCCATAACTTTCAGACCCAATTCCATCTCTTTACTCTTCACCAGAAGTTAATACGATTTCTGGTTCATCCTTTCAATGGAATGTCACAGGAGGAAAATGATCAAATGTGTTGGTGATCTCATTAATTTAGAAATTTCTTCTAATGCTATGTATCACAGGCCATCCATGGTTGGAAGGGGCCTCACCAGGGGAAGTCTTTTTCATATCTGACCACAAATTCATCAAGGAAGTCCACCTAAAATGGACTTGCTTTCTTCTCACATTATCAGAATACCAGAGGATCATTTTGTGAATCACCCCTCACCCTAGCCAGATGACCAAACTACCATCTCCACCAATCATACAATTTCCTTGATAGCATGTTTTCCTTCCTGTTCATTGAACACCCTACCCATTCTCTGATGTTGCCTCTTACTCCTCTCATGAACCTCTCCATGTTTTTTTGGACCGATACTTAATCTTAATTCATTAGAGACTGCTGAGTTCCATTTCTTGCTGCCGTACAGCAAGACCAGTAGGATGTAAGTTTTAAAATGATGGATTCTTTATGGGAGTCAAGGAATAGGTCCAATTCGTTGTCCATCTTCTGATGGACAGACTCTATGGGTCATGTCTCCAAATTTCTTTCAGTTTATGTATTTGTCCTTTGTGCTAAGTCATCTGTGAATGATATGACCTCAGTGACCATTTGTAAGGGGAAGCTCTGGACCGGGGCCACCCATGAAGGTCATATGACCTGGGCCGTGAGACCCCTGGAAGTCTGAACCTGCCTTGTAAGGTATCTTATAGGGTACTGGGACGGCTTCGCTAACAGGATGTGGCTCCGCCCATGGGTTGGAACTTGGGAGGAGCATGTACCCCGGGAAGAAAGGGTTACTGGATAAAAAAAGAGCGCTGTGCAAAAGTTCGGGGGGCCATTTTCTGCTGTTCATGAATAAAGATGCTGCTGTTGTAAACCAGGCTCGTGTGTGGCTGTGAACTTCCTTCCCATCCCCCAGGGCGGAAGCCGGAGTGCACCCGAAGACCTCGGAGAGAGGTAAGCCCGCGGCTAGGCTCATTCTCAAGGCAGTAGCAGGTGCTTGGGTGCACGTTTCAAATGTGCATGTTTCAACCATTGTATCCCTAATCACTGGTTTCCTGTTCTTCAAGATTTGAGCAATTTTAAGTAGAAGAGTATCATATCTAATGGTTGCTTTCCACTGCTAAACTTTGAACCTTTTTCATTTCTTGATCCTGAACCACATTTTCTAAGAATCATTGTTATTCTTTCCTGAATTCACTTTCATAGTATAGTAATCCAGGATCAAGAGATATGTTGATATTTTGAAGGACCTTATAGTCTTTCATAGAGCCTCTCCAGTTTATCTTCCATTATATATAGATAGGTGGCTCATCTGTTGCCATTTTCATCTCTAACCAAGAATCCCAAATGATCTTTGGGTACATGATGAAGGCAACTGCTATAGCCTATGCATTTATTCAACTCTTCAAAGAGTACTCACAAGATGTCTTTATTTAGTTGCAATTTCTTTTGTCTTCTGGCTTATTTTACAATAGAAGTATTAATATGAATGTAGTTTATTTCTTCTAATAGAACAGCTTATCGATGATCATTGAACAAAGATCACATGTTAAGAGAAATCTATTAATCATAGCTAGAATTTATTTAGGTCCTACAATGTGTCAGAGACTCTGCCAAACATTCTACAAATATTATTTTATTCTTACAAAAAGATATAGGGGGTCAGTGATTTGCCTAAGAACATACAGATAAAAAGTGTTTGAGAACTATCTCACTCTATCCTCTGCAGCAGCCTATATTAATGTTTGCTCTGACGTAAGTGGTATAAGATTCTTAAATACTGGAGTATTTGCTTGAAGTATTGCCATTTCCTTCTCTAGCTCATTTTGCAGATGAGAAAACTGAGGTAAACAGGGTTAAATGACTTACCCAGGATCACAAAGCTGTAAGTGTCTGAGCTCAGATTTGAACTTAAGGCCTCAGGGTCAGCACTCTATCCATTATGATACTAGCAAGAGGCAGCTAGATGGTGCAGGAGATAGTGTTGGTCCTAAAATCAGGAGAACCTGACTTCAAATCAAACCCCAGAAACTTACTAGCTGTGTGACCTAGGGCAAGTCATTTAAAGTCCTGTTTGCCTCACATTGAATGCTATCTCCATTCAACTGGCCACTGGACCCAGATGGCTCTGGAGGAGAAAGTGAGCCTGATGACTTAGCATAGCCCCCTTCATTCAAATCCAATTCTTGTACACATCAGGTTACTACTTCCCTGATGTCATAGTTTCCTTCAAGAATGAAGGACATCAAAAAAAAAAAAGGACATCAGGGTGGCTAGGTGGTACAGTGGATAGAGCGCCTGCCCTGGAGTCAGGAGTACCTGAATTCAAATCTGGCCTCAGATACTTAATAATTACCTAGCTGTGTGGCCTTGGGCAAGTCACTTAACCCCATTGCCTTGCAAAAACTAAAAAAAAGAAAAAGAATGAAGGACATCTCTTCAATTGGGGAATGGCTTAACAAACTGTGGTATATGTATGTCATGGAACACTACTGTTCTATTAGAAACCAGGAGGGATGGGAATTCAGGGAAGCCTGGAAAGATTTGCACAAACTGATGCTGAGCGAGATGAACAGAACCAGAAAGAAGAACATTGTGCACCCCAACAGCAACATGGGGGTGATGACCAACCTTGCTTGACTTGCTCATCCCTTCAGTGCAACACCCAGGGACAATTTTGGGCCCTCTGAGATGGAAAATACCATCTGTATCCAGGGAAAGAATTGTGGACTTTAAACAAAGACCAAAGACTATTATCGTCAAGTTATGAAAAAAACATTACATTATTATGTAATTTTACTATCTCATACTTTATTTTTCTTCCTTAAGGATATGATTTCTCTGTCATCACACTCAACTGAGATCAATGTATAATATGGAACCAATATAAACACTAATAGAATGCCTTCTGTGGGGGTGGAGGGAGGGAAGCAAGAATGGGGGAAATAAATAAAATCTTAAAAAAAAAGAATGAAGGACCATCATCATCATCATCATCATTATTATTATCATAAGATTCTTAGCATCTTCTGCCCCCTTTTCTGCCATTCTGCTACCATCACCAGGCAGTGGAAGTGGACATAAAGAAAACACTTTGTCCTTGTAACTATTTAATGGGTAATTATGTAAAAAACCAACAAAACCAACAACAAAAAACCCCAAACCACAACAACCCACATGGTCCCAACTTTCTAATGTTGAACCTCTTCACCTGAAATTCTTAAGTAAGCCTTTTAAACAGTATTCAGCTCATTACTGGGACCAAACTTGGGATCTTTGTAGCTTATGGGAATCCATCACTTTACTGATGTTATGGTCTTCCATACCAAAGGACAACAGCATCCACTACTTACTAAGATCCCATGATCTTCAGGCTCTTTTGTAGGTTGGGCACGAATAATCTGTATGAATATTTAGAGTGGAGATTTCTCTAAATTTGCATAGCTCATGCTTCTTTTGAACTACTGCAATTCTGCTTTGCTCATAGAACATAGCACCTCTTCTTTGATGTGGGTATGATGAGTAATCCTGTGGCAATGTCTCCCATGTCTTACAATCAATTCCAAAATTCTTCAGAGACCTTGAGAATGTCCTTGAATCACATCTTCTGACCTCCATGTGAGTTGGTTTGTGGGAGATCTTCATAAAAGTCTTCTAGGCAAATGTATGTTTAATATTCAAAACATGCGGCCATCAGAGCTGTGCTCTCCATAGTAATGTTTGAATACTTGGCAATTGAAATGGAAAAAGGACCTCAGTGTCTGATATCTTCTCCTGCTAGGTGACCTTCAGAATCTTCCTAAGACAATTCAAATGGAAATAGTTCAGTTTGCTAGCATGTCTGGTAGACTGTCCAGATTTCATAAGCATACAGCAGTGAGATAGCACAATAACTCTATAGACCTTCAGTTTCACAAGGAACCTAATACTTTTTCTCTCCTATACTTTCCTTCAGAGCCTCCAAACACTGATCTATCTCTGGAAAGGCTGGCATCAGCCTCATCATCTATGTGTATATCCTTGGGAAGTGTACTGCCAAGGTAATTGAATTCATTAAAGCATTCAATTTATATACCATTTGCCATAACAAATAGTTCCATATATGGATGGTGTTTTGCTGGTTGGTGGGGAGCCTCTGGGTTTTTTTGGTCTTAACTGTCAGACCAAAATTAATATACGTGTCAGAGAATTAGTTTGTCTCCTGTTTTGTCTTAGCTCAGAGGTTAAACACAAACAACCTCTAATCCTAACCTGAGAACAAAAAGTTGCTCACCAACTGTCCCTCCACTTTAGTCTCAGCTTGTAGCTGTGTTTAGTCTGGTTATAAATATAGAATTTGTATAAGATTGCTTTCTGTCAGGGGGAGGGGGAAGGGAGAGAAGGAGGAAAATTGTAAAACTCAAAACCTTGTTAAAAAAATAATTGGTAAAAACTACCATCGCATGTGGTTGGAAAAAACAAATAAATACAATATTTTTTTTTCTTTTAGGTTTTTGCAAGGCAATGGGGTTAAGTGGTTTGCCCAAGGCTACCCAGCTAGGTAATTATTAAGTGTCTGAGGCTGGATTTGAACTCAGGTACTCCTGACTCTAGGGCAGGTGCTCTATCCACTGACACCTAGCTGCCCCAAAATATTTTTTTAAAAGGAAAATATGCTAAAAACCATGGATCCAACTTGACTCCATTGGTGACTGGAAAATCCTGAGAGCATTGTCCATTATCCAGAGCGTTATATGAATACAAATATAAAGACAGTGCCTTCCATCAAGGATATTATTTCCTTTTTAATTAACTCAAATTCATTATATTTTCAAATCCAAACTCTCTTTCTTCCACCTCCCTCTTCCCCCCACTGAGAAAGCAAGAAAAACAAAACTTGTTATAAACATGACTAATCAAGCAAAACAAATTTCTACATTGACTATGTAAAAAAAAAACACACCAAACACATCAACAAATGTCGGTCACATGCCTCAATCTACCCACAGTTCGTCACTTCTATCTTAGTTTCTAAATCTTTCACAGTTTGTTTTAATGAAGTTAATATTATTGTATAAATTATTCCCCTGGTTCACTTTATAATAGTTCATACAAATTTTCCCAGGTTTCTCTGAAATTCTACCCTTCAACATTTCTTTTGGGTGTGTGTGTGTGTGTGTGTGTGTGTGTGTGTGTGTGTGTGTGTGTGCGCACAAGGTAATGGGGTTAAGTGACTTGCCCAAGGTCACACAGCTAGGTCATTAATAATTGTCTGAGCTCAGATTTGAACTCAGGTCCTCCTGATTCCAGGATGGGTACTCTATCCACTGCACCACCTAGCCACCCCCCCAACACTTCTTATAAAACAATAGTATTGCGTCACATTCGTATATACCATAGCTTTTTTAGTCATTCCCCAATTGATAGTCACCTCCTTGGTTTCCAATTCTTTATCTCCATGAAAAGAACTGCTATAAATATCTTTTACATTATGAGTCCTTTTCCTCTTTAATTTTTGATAAAGAGATATATAATGGTATTTCTGAGTCAAAGGGTATACAAGTTTAATGTATTTTTTCAGCAAAGTTCCAGATTGCTTTCCAGTAACTGGACTAGTTCATAGCGTTGCTAACAGTGTGTTAATTAATATGACCTGTTCCCGACTCCAGTACTTGTCATTTTTCTTTTTTGTCAATTTTTCCAATTTGCTGCTTGTAAAGTAATAACTCAGAGTTTCAACTTGCATTTCTCTGATTATTAACGAGAAAGAATTTTAAAATATATATTCATGGATTGGATATACTCTTCTGAAAGCCACCTATTCCTATCATTTATCAGTTGGGAATAATAGCTTTTATTCTTACACATTTGACTCAATTCCCTATATATCTTGGAAATGAAACTTTTGTCAATGAATTTCATTTTCCCCACCCACAGATTTCTTTCTCTTCTAATTGTAGCACAACTGGGTCTTTTGTGCAAAAGCTTTTTTAATTTAATGTAATCAAAATGGTATCTTTTACTTCCTGTGACACTCTCTGTCTCTTATTTGGTCATGAACTTTTTCCCTGTCCATAGATCTAACAGGTAATTTCTTCTGTGCTTTTCTAATTTGTTTATGGCGTCAACTTTTATGTTTAAATCATGTTCCCATTTTGAGTTTATCTTGATATATGATGTGAGATGCTGCTCTGCACCTACTTTCTGCCAGACTACTTTCCAGTTTTCCCCATAGCTTTTGTCAATTATTACCCCAAGCTAGGATCTTAGAGCCTCTCAAATATTAGGCTGCTATATTCATTCACTTCTGTCTATTTGATTCCACTGATCAACTTATTTTTTTTACCTATCAAATTGTTTAGATAATTGGAAGCTTATAAATTAATTTGAAAATGTTATTTATTGCTAGGTGCCCTGCCTATTGTATAACAAGTTTTATACTAGGAGCTTGGGGCCCAAAGACAAATGGTAGCTTAGAGGTCACAGGCTGTTAGACTTTCAGAATTTGTAGGAGGTCCATTAGTTACCTAGGTCAACTCATTTCTGAAACCTAACAATGGGAGGAAGAATCCCTCCTGAGAACAGGGCAGAAGAAGGCCATGAGAGGCAAGACAGCCAAATGGCCTGAGTTAGAAAGGGAATTGAAGCAATGGATTAGAGAGCCAAGGGTCATTGGAATTCCTGTGTCCACAAAGATGGTTCAGCAGGAGGCCAGAAGAATGGCTGGTGAAAAAGAAGTGACTGATTTCAAAGATGCTTCAGGTTCATGAAACGGAATGGACTGAGCATGCATCCACACCCCAGACTAGCCCAGGGAGTGTTTGTGGTCAACCCCAGAGCAGAGCACAGGCAGGGAGAGCAGGCAGAGCCTCTCCTAAGACAGTGATTGGTCATCAAACACAGATGAGGACAAGCTCATGGATGGGAGTTTTGACAGTGATGAGGAGTTATATGAATTTGATGAATAAAACTTGAGTTCAATAACTTTATATAATACTTTTTTTTTCAAATTTCGGGCCCCAATAGGGGAGCGGCTAGGTGGCACAGTGGAAAGAGCACCGGCCCTGGAGTCAGGAGTACCTGAGTTCAATTCCGGCCTCAGACACTTAATAATTACCTAGCCGTGTGGCCTTGGGCAAGTCACTTAGCCCCCATTGCCTTGCAAAAAGAAAAACCTAAAAAAAATTTCAGGCCCCAAGATTAAGGTGTATCCTAAACATTTGGAAATATGATATCTCATAATTGATCATCTCTGCCTTTCTTAATACAATTAACCCCCCCCTTTTGCTGCCATATCACACTCTTCTTACTCATATGATTTTGCACTAAAATTTCCAGATTTTTTTTTCAAATGAACTGCTACCTCACCATTTATTCTCCCATCTTATATTTAGGAAGGTGATTTTTGGAGTCTACATGAGATTTTTTATTATGTGCATTGAGTTTCATTTTCCTTAAGTTGGTTAAATGTCTTGCTTATCGATTGATTCATTGATTTTAATTCCTGTCCTTCAGCTGTCCCTCCCAGCATTGTGTCATCTGCATACTGGGTGATCATGCCTCCATAGAAATCATCTATAAAAATGTTCAAAGCACAAGACTAACCTATGTTCACATCCGCCCTTTTACGAACACATCCTGACTGATTGTGTCATCATGGGCAAGATGCCACACCCTCTCAGGAGTCCTGGCATCTTTTTCAATTTATGTTACAGGTGAATCACTGGTTGATATAGATGGAGGGAATTTCCACACTAGGAATTTCCCACACTGATGAATCAATGAATAGGCTGAGAGCTGGAAGGGGCCTTAGAGTGTATTCAACCCAACCCCCTCATTTTACAGATGAAAAGACTAAGGTCTTTTCAGAGGAGGTGAGTCATTTGCCCAAGGTCACCCAGGCAGTAAATGATAGGAGCAGGCTGGAGAATCTTTGACCTGATGTCAAATCCAAGGCTCTTTTATCACTCCACCATGCTTTAATAAGTCTTTCCCTCATTCATTAAAAAAAAGAAGATGCTTGTGGCAGAGAATATTGTGTTTTTATCTTATTATATCCAACATTGAATACAGTGATAGACACATAGTAGGCACTCTATAAGGGAATTTATATAGTACCTACTATGTGCTTTTACAAACATCATCTCCTTAATAAATATTTGTTGAACTGATTGTAAAGACACTGTGCAAATTTACAATTTCATATTTTTCTATCACTGGTACCTGATATATAGGAGACACAATAATCTGTGACAATGTCCCTTCAATCAAACAATCGTTCAATGGGAAGGCAATCACTAATCAAAGACTATGTACCAGGAGGTACAGCTAAGTGGCACTGCAGTAGATGGAGGGCCAGACCTGGAGACAGGAAAAATTCATCTTCCTGAGTTCAAAAGCAGCCTCAGACTCTAAGTGTGAGACCCTGGGCAAATTATTTCAACTTGTTTGTCTTAGTTTCTTCATCTATAAAAATGACCTGGAGAAGGAAATGGTGAAACATTCCAATATCTTGGTCAAAAAAACCCCACATTGTAGTTTTGAAGAGTTGACTGGGGTTGAAAAGATTGAAAAAGAGCAACAAAATGTGGCAGACTGTGTAAAATTTTGAGAATGCAAATACAAAAGTGAGAGTCTCTTTTCTCTCCTTGAGAAATCCAGGATGTTCACAGAGAAGGTGAGATAGCAGGGTGAACTGGAAGATTTGGGTTCCTACTGTGCCTCAGACCCCTTGTGGATCTTTGTGTGACTGCAGGCAAGCCAGAACCTCTCAGAGCCTTAGTTTATTCAGGTATAAAATGAGGGGATTGGACCTCCTTCCTGTTTTGATTTGAAATCCTATGAAGTAAGTATAGAACAGAATATCATAAATGCAAATCAATTTGGGAATGAGTGGCACTAATAACTGAGTAAATCAGGAAAATCCTCCTAGTATATGGCTCTGGACTTGTTTGGAAGGGAGCTAGGATTTCCAGTATTTTCTAGATGAGGAAACTGAGGCTCAAGGAGGATTAGTCATTTGCCCAAGATCACACAGGTAATAAGCAGAGTCAAAAGTTGCATCTTTAGTTTCTGATTTCAAAATTCAGTGAGATATTTTGTTGTTTACTACCCAATTACTAACCTCATTTTCTCATAATTCTCCTGCATCATTCATTGTATCTTCACAAGAATGCTAATAAAAGGGACACAGGAATTTCTATTCATTTTTTTAAAAAATCTAGGACTTTCCTGTTGAAATCAAAGTTGTTATCTAAAATTCACATGCTGATACCTCCTTCTTTGGTCACTTTATGCCTCTAAGAATTAGCTCCCTATCAAGAAATTCAGTGCTGGTTTCCGTGGATATAACTTTCACTTCTCTAGAACTCAGAACTTTGTTCATGTACAGTTGGCATCTCTGGCTTGACCAAGAAGAGGTCATTGAAACTTCTGACCAGAACTCTGGCCACTGGCTGCTGGTTGGGGAGCCAACTTCCAACTCTGATAGCTCTGAGATAGATGCACTTGGAAGGTGGGGGGTGTTACTGGAAGAGGTGCCATTTATCAAGATAAGCTGAGATACCTAAATATCGACCTGTTAGTCCCTTTACAAAAGTTTAAGAAGATAAACCTTCCATAGTACATTATTTGACATCTCTCTAATGCACTAATTAATTTGGGTTGAATTTTGACCCCCTGACCAAACTGGAGCAAGCACCTGGTGGTAAGCATCTAGATACCCAGTGGGTTATCTTCCCTTTCCATTTTCCTTCCACTTTAATCTGGCAGGCACTACATATTCCATTGCATTATTGTAATATTGTATGTTAGATATCTGTTTTGAATCATGTTGTTTTACCATATGATCAACCACTATCACATAGAGATTTGTGTCTTACGGAAACTGTTTCCTTTAGGGGTTAGTATGGGAATTTTCATATACTAAGAGTTTGATAAAGATTTATTGCATTTAACTATAACCTTATGTATAATGGTGCACTTGGAAATGATAACTGCTAAGAGCAGGGGGAGGAATTTTAGCTATACTTTATATACCCTTCACTGCCCCTAGGTCGCTCTGCCTTGGACCATACTCTCCAGGAGGTTTTCTTGGCAAAGATAATGGAGTAGTTTGCCATTTCCTTCTCTAGTGAATTAAGGCAAACAGAGGTTAAGTGACTTGACCAGGGTCACCCAATTAGTAAGAGTCTGAGGCCAGATTGGAATTCAGGGTTTCCTGATTCCAGACTCAGTGTTCTATCCACTGAGCCATCTAGCTGCTAGCACAGAGTAGGTGGCACCTAAAATGTTTGGCTTGAATATATTGTGTATTGCGCTGTTTGTGGTGAATTGTACTAATGTTTAGAAGTTAGACAGCTACTTCTGGGGAATGTTAAAGAGAGGATTCCTGTTTGAGAGCAGCTTGGTCCACATGACTAAGGTAGCCTGCATGTTCTAATGACGGGAGTCATTAGAGTGTCATCTGACATTTAGTAACTGGTATGACTGGAGGCAAATCGTTTCTGGATTCTGGACCTCTGTCTTGCATCATCTGGAAGGGAAACATGAACTCCAAGGCCTTCATCAGCTCTGTTCCATTCTTGGAATTCTTGAGATTCTCCGATTCTGGGTCTTCAGCTGGAATGGTCTTTCAGCTTATTCAGTCTGGTCAAGGGGAGGTTGGGCGACCACTTGTCAGGGATGATAGAGAAGAGATTCTTGTCTACGTTGGAGTCAATATAATACATGCTATAGAAAGGGCCATGATCCTTAGCAATTTTCCATAATAACATGCTTGAAATTATTATGCTGGCTAGATTTATTAAGACATGGCTAGATGCAGCTAGCCAGGAAGCCCTGGATTCAAGGCTGGCCTCTGACTGGGTGACCATGGGGAAAGTCACTTCACTTTTCAGTTTGCTAGGTCACAGGTATAAAACATGTCAACCTCATGGCCCCATGTTTCCCACAAAACTTTGGAGTATAACCTGAACCAGATTAAAATGTGACTGGCGTATATTGAATACGAAAAATTATAAATACAATAAAACATAGGTAATGTTACATTTTAAGCCAGTTATATGCGGCCAAGCAGGAATCCTTATGTTACAGATCAATGGCCTCTGTTTCTCTCTTGAGTTTGACACTGCTGCTCCAGGTGACTTTTTAAAACTAAAAGTGCTGGGAAGGTGCCACCCTGCTGCACCTGGGAGTCTCCTAACCTTCCAGCTTCTTATACCAATGAAATCACAGTTCTTCTGTCTCTATCTTTCTCTATGACTCTCTGTGTCTCTGTCTCTCTCTCTCTCACCAGCTCGGTGGCACAGATGAGAGAGTACAGGACTTGGAGTATGGAATGGAAGACAAGTTCAAATCCTGCCTCATCAAAAACTTACTTCGCTGGTGACAGACTGAGCCTCAGTTTCATCATCTATAAAATGGAGATAAAAATAGAATCTTCCTCCCAGGGTTGCTGGTGAGGGCGAAATGAGATAATTATGTAAAATCTAAACGTGCTTGATAAATGCTCACAGTTCATCAGCAACATCTGGGCAAGGTTGATGCCTACAATTGCCATTTCTCTGTATTTCTGCAGGGGGGGCAGGGCGAGAGCAGGCCTGGGCTGTTCACATCAGACTGCCAAGGTTAAAGTCAAACAGTGCAGGAATTTCTTAGGAAGAGATGGCTGTGGCCTAGTGAAAGGGAGGGGTGGGGCGCGGGGATACAAAGTATGTTTGTTAAGGTTGGAGGATCCCCGGGGTGGGGGGCCCGGGACCCCGACTTCAAATCAGCCTTAGACTTTGGGTGATTTCGTTTACCTCGATCTCCTTCCCTGTAAAAGGATGGAAGGAAATGGCAAAGCGCTCCTGTATTTCTGTGGAGAAGCCCCCGTGGGGTCGGGTCCCCCGGACCACACTGCGCCCTGGGACGCGCGGTATCCCTCCCGCCCCGTAGGCCGGAGTCTACACGTGTATACATTGTAGCCCCTCGGTGGACACATTGTTTCCTCCCAGAGGTCTCGGTCGGGTCCCACCGGACCACGCTGCGCCCTGGGACACGTGGTATCCCTCCCGCCCCGTAGGCCGGAGTCTACACGTGTATACATTGTAACCCCTCGGTGGACACATTGTTTCCTCCCAGAGGTCTCGGTCGGGTCCCACCGGACCACGCTGCGCCCTGGGACACGTGGTATCCCTCCCGCCCCGTAGGCCGGAGTCTACACGTGTATACATTGTAGCCCCTCGGTGGACACATTGTTTCCTCCCAGAGGTCTCGGGCTCCCCGATTCCCAGCTCGGGCGCTGAGCCGCCCCCCGCCCGCCCCCATGCCGGCCAAGGGAGTCGAGAGCCCAGGCTGGAGGCCCGGCCCCGCCCGTCACTATGTCTCGGGATCTTGGAGATGCCCCTTCACGCTCGGCACCTCAGTCTCCCCATCTGGAAAATGGCCGGGGCGGCGTTCCTGGGCCGCGGCGGGACTACATCCCCCAGCGGGCCCCGCGGCGTCACGGGGCGTGGCGGGGGCGGGGCCGGGGAGGGCGCAGGCGCCTTCCCCGAAGCGGAAACAAAAGAGCCCGGGCCCGGGCGGCCGCGGCACTCTCCGGCAGGCTCGGCGGCCGGCTGCTTCGCGGCTCCCCGCTCTCCCCCGCTTCGCGGCTCCCCGCTCTCCCGCCCGCTTCGCGGCCCCCGCCCGCCGACGCAGGCACGCAGGACGCGCGCAGGCGCACCGGCGCCGCGCCTCGCTCGCACACGCAGGCACGCAGGGCTGTCCCGGGGCCGCGGGAGTCGCCGTCGCTCGGGAGGCCTCGGAGGCAGCGCCGCTCGGAGGCCGCTCGGAGGCCGCTCGGAGGCCGCGCCGCGCGGAGCCAGGGCCGCTCGGAGGCAGGGCCGGTGCGGGGGCCGCGCGGAGGCAGGGCCGGTGCGGGGGCCGCTCGGGGGCCGCTCGGAGGCCGCGCGCCTCCCACTCGCGCTCGGCGCTCGTCCACGCACGCCCCGCAGCCCCGGCCGCGGCGGCCCCACGCCCCGGACCATGGCGCTGAAGCGGATCCAGAAGGTGGGTGCCGCCTGCGCCCCTGCCCCCAGGGCGGGGCCCCCGGCCGGGCGGGGGGCGCGGGCCCGGGCCCCTCGTGGGCAGGGGGCAGGACCCGGAGGCCCGGGGGCGCCCGGCAACTTTGCTGTAAAGTTTGGGCCTTTGGGGCCCGCGCGAGGAGGCCCCCGGCACTGGGGAGCCGGCCGGCCCCGGGGCTGCCTGCCCGAGTGACCTTGGCCGAGTCGCTTGGCCAGACGACCCCCTCCCCTCCCGCCCGATCCCGCACCCCCCCCCCCCGGCGAGCCAGTGCTGCCCCCTCCTCTGTGTGATGACTGGCTTAGGTCAGGCCGGGGGCCCAGACTCGTCTGGGGGGGCCGGGGAACTTAGACAGGAAGAAAGGGCATGGCCGGGGTCACCGGCCCGCCACCCCGAGAAGGGCCGCAAGCTCCCTTTAAGGAGCCCTGGACTCCGTGGCCCCCCCTGGCCTTCCAGCCCCGAGGAAGGGCCAGCCAGTCCAGATGCTGCTTCACCCTGTCCCACCCAGCCAGGGCATTCCCCCTGGCAGAGGCAGCAGCCTGCAGCCTCTGGCTGAGTGACTGGGCACCTGGTTCTCCCAGCTTCAGCCTCCCCTTCTGCAGAACGGGGACAGTGTTTACCAGTTGTGCCTCCCGCCTGGGTGATTCTTGTCCACATTCTGTAAAGCCTTCCCCAGGGGGCTGACCCAGCACCGAGCGCTGAAGCCCTTCCTCTGCGGCATGTCATATGGCCTGCTAGCGGGTGCATCTGTTGACCTGGCCACATGGCTGGCCGGCCTCCTTTTGGCTGGCTCTGCTCAGAACTTGTAGCCCGATGCTGGCACTTACCTTTGCAGCCGGCCTCCCACCCACTAGCCAGGTGTGTGTGTGTGTGTGTGTGTGTGTGTGTGTGTGTCTGCAACTGAGAGAGAGAGAGAGAGAGAGAGTGTGTGTGTGTGTGTGTGTGTGTGTGTCAACAAGCCCTGCAATTGCCATTTTTCAACAAGGACATAAGAAATCCTACTGATTTCCCACTCCTTGCTATGGATTCCATCTCTCTGCAATGGAATCTTTTCTAGATGGTGAATTGGGAGAAGCTGTACCTCCAGGTACCATCCACGACTGCATCTTTTATTAGAGAAGGCAGCTCATTTCTTTGGATATTTAAGGATCATGGACTCGACTTAATAAAGCCACATCTTCTGGTTTTCCAAACTGATGGGAGCAATGGTGACATTCCAGGTGTTATTTTTCTCCAATCCTGCAGGATTGAGCAGTGATGAGGCATTGTAAAATATACTTGGGTCAAATGGAATATAGGTTCAAACTAAGTTTCAGAATTCCATTTTCTTCTTCAGCAGTGTTTTTCATATGATTTGTGCCTATTTTCAATATTTTTTAAACTTTTATTTAAGGCAGTGGGGTTAAGTGACTTGCCCAAGGTCACACAGCTAGGTAGTTATTAAATGTCTGAAGTCAAATTTGAACTCGGGTCCTCCTGATTCCAGGGCTGGTGCTCTATCTACTGCTCCCTCTAGTAGCCCCATTTTCAATATTTTAATGTCCATAATAGCATGAACTTTGTTCTTAGAATGAGTAGCTGTTATGGAATTATTTTTAGTGTCTTGGATTTAAATCTGGGAGTTAATACACCCTATGGATATCTTTTGCATTTGGTAATGAGTTAATTAGCTTGTGTTTGTATCTATGCTTTATAAAGCACTTTAAGGTTTTAAAAATAGTATCTCATTTGGTCCCCCCCAACAACCTTGGCTTGTTCGAGTTTTTGTGGCCCCATTTGAGATTTTCTTGGCAAAGATCCTGGAGTGATCTACCATTTCCCCCTCCAACTCATTTTATGAATGAGGAAACTGAGACAAACAAGGTGAGTGACTCACTTAGGGTCACTTAGCTAGTAAATGTCTGAGACCTCATTGAAATGAGGACGAGGAGTCTTCTGGATTCCAGGCAGGCACTCTATCCATTGTGCCACCTGACCGCCCTATTATCCCCATTTGACTAATGAAGAAATGGAATCTGAGTGTGGCATGAGACTGGATTTGAACCCAGTTCTTGCATTCAAGTGCAACATGCTGGGATAAGATTTCTTTCTTAGAGGGTAATGACTTGCACAAAGTCACACAGTAAGTATCAGAAACTGGACTTGAACTCAGGACTTCCTGACTCCAAGGTCATATAGCTCAATCCAGTGACTGTTTTCTTGTAAAGTGCTCTTGTCTAGGCCACTGTCCTTTTGCCTGCCGCATAACCCAGCAGACACCACAGGGACACTTGTTTTGGTTGTTGTTTTGACATCCTTGCTATATGCTGTGAGTCACTTAACCTCTGTTTGCCTCAGTTACCTAAGCTATAAAATGGGGATAATAATAGGTCTAACCATCCAGAATTGTGAGGATGAAATAAGATAATGATGTAAAATACCCTGCCAGCCTATTATGGTGGTGGTGAACTAATATTACTCCTTCTGGCCGAACACGTTGATTTAGTGCTTTAAAGTTTTCCAGGCACTTAGCAGCTCTTATCTCACCTTGATGCTAATGACTTCATCTGGTTTTGACCTGCTTGGCTACTTTCGTATTCCTCCTAGAAAGGGAGTCCCCTATAGTCTTTATGTTCCCAGTTGGAACTGGGGGTGGGGGCAGTGTAAATGGTTCCTCTTCTGCCAGTTCTTTATAACCAGGGCCCCTGGTAACTTGCCCACCTTAAGCTTCTGCCCATTGCTTTGTTCTGGCCATCTTTGTGTTTTAAATTCCTTGTCCAGAATTGAAGCTAATGATTACCCCACTTACTGGATGTGAAATTAGGAACAGGCCTGGTGGTTTTCTAGTTCCTCTGTTGAAGAGAGAGACAAGGCTTGTTGTGCAAATATGGCAACCGTGGTAATTATTCCCTTGTGCCTCAACGTTCCCATAGAGAGCCTTAAAGATTGACTTGTACAGGAGCTGACTTTGAGAGGAGCTATTTAACTTGACCCTGTTATGTTCATGCAGAAGGAATATGTGTGATCCATCCTGTACCTTTGAGCCTGCCATTCTCCTTGTCAGGTACTACGTGGGCTAGACCTTAGCCAGGTCTGTCTAGAAGCTTCTCAGAAATGGAGATGCCACTTCAGACCTGGAAATTGGCCCATCATTTATAACTGAGCATCTATGTCCGGGTCAAAACAGTGCTTGGCCCGGGTCTTAGAAAGCACTTCCTCAGGACTTTGCTATGGGGGGAGGGGAGTAGAAATGAAGCCACTGAGGCCCAGATAGCCAGCTCATGAATTGTGGGACCTCAGTCTTTGATCTTACAAGCCCAGTACTGTTTTTCTTTTCTAGCTAGGTAGCAAAGTCTTTATATACTTGGACAATTCTGCATATTGATCCCAATGAAAAGTTCTGTTTAGAAAAGATTTTGTAAGGTAGATTCTTGAACCAAACTTTAATGAATGTTAGAACTTTGTATTGTTTAATAAACATTGTTTTCCTTTAAAAAAGGGAGACTCCTTTTTTACATCCTAAAATATCAGTTCCAAATGTAGGTCATGTCCTATACCTGCTAAGGGAGTTCATTTTCATGAGTTGTCTGTAGGTCCAATTTGTGAAAATGAATCTGCATCCCAGACAGCTGATTCTGGCAGTAGCTTTGAACAGTTTGTCATTATCAACCCAGCTGGTATTTGAGGAAGACTCCTCCAATTGGGAAAATTTTCATCTTGGAAAAAGAAAGATTACCAAATTCCTTCAGGGGAGGGGATGAGATATAACTTAAAGATAACAATGTGAGAAAAAATGTAATCTATTTAAGAATCTCCTTCAGGTGCAGTGGATAAAGCACCGGCCTTGGAGTCAGGAGTACCTGGGTTCGAATCCGGCCTCAGACACCTAATAATGACCTAGCTGTGTGGCCTTGGGCAAGCCACTTAACCCCATTTGCCTTGCAAAAACCTAAAAAAAAAAAAAAGAAAAGAAAAGAATCTCCTTCAGGCCCCTTTGTGGATTCAGAGATTTATAACTAATAAGTCCAGTTTTTCTTTTGCCTCTGATAGCTTTTCTCCCCCCCCCCCCCAAGTGTAATGGTTTGTAGGAAATTACTCAAGCTAACAAATTTGGATGTAGGCCTCTTCAGTTCTTCCTCATTGGGGTTATTAATAGCATATACCAAAATAAGTAGCTAAAAAACAAAAATCAAACCACCCCAAAATGAGGCCTAGCTCTGTGCAGGCTCACCTGCACTGAAGCTGATATAGGGACTTGATTGACTGAAGTTGAGGATAAGCAGAAAATACATTAGTTCAATTCAACTGACTAAGCTGTCTCTACTCTCTGGGATCTTTACTCTCCCTCAGGGTCCCTTGCATCCTTGAAGTCCTCATGAAGCATTCACTGACCAAACTCTCAGCTGTCAACCTGCTCAAAAGATCATGAATTGATTCCTATGTTATTCTCTTCAAGAGTTCATATACCTCTACATACTTGATTTGTCAAATAAATGTTTGTGATTGGAATAATTCTTGATTGCATCAGATGGAAAGCCTGAGGTATGGCTTTGCTTCTGCCAGCCTCATTGGTTGAGTCTGCATGAGCCCTCCTGGTGTACAAGAATGTATCTGAGGAGGGAAGGGTCAGGGTCAATGCTAGCCTGCCTTTGACTCTAGAGGACCCTTGAAAAATTGAGTTACCTCTCTGACCCTTGGCTTTTTCTGCCTTAACTCGGAATGGTGGACTGCTTCTCATCCCATTCTCTGCCTCTTCTGGTAGACTGTCATCACTTTTTTTTCCTGAATTATTTCTTTATTTCTGATCTTATTCCTTAATCAGTTTTCATTGTAGTAGCCAGCTAAGACTTCCAACCCACCCAATTATTTATGGCAGAAGACTCCCAAGGCTTAGTGGAAGGCACTTTGATAAGGAGCAGTGAAGTCCTTCTAAGTAATCCCCCTAGCAGCAAATATAATCTGGTGGTTTTCTCTAGGTAGGTTTGTCTGAGATATTTTAATAGAGAGATTTGTAAGTAGAATGGTGGAGGTGTTAGGAGAGCTCCGATAGCCAGGGCTTGCATCCTTCAAAAGCCAGAATTGAAATGTCGACCAGTATTTTAGCATATCTGCATGGTGATAAGGTCAAAAAAAGCTTTCTCCTGTATACTGTTTGTACACTTTCAAAACTAGTTTTCATGAAAGTCTTCATGATTGATTGTAGTTCGGCATTTTCTGGAAATAACTTAGGCAAAACCACCACCACCACCACCATAGCTCCCCCTTGCCTTGGAAATCATCACTTCCTGGTCCTTTAAAAAGTTCTCTGGTAATTTTTGTCTGTGCAGTGTTGCTAAAGCTTGTGGTTTTTACTTTGCTATTTAGAAAACAGCAGCGTGAGTAAACACAATGTAATACATTCTTATGCACTTCTACCCATGACTGCCTAAGTGTGACTACAAAGTGTCATTGTTTAGTGTTTTCCACTAAAAATGGAAGTGTTTTTGTGACCTCTTTGTCTCCTCTCCAATCTCCAGATTTAGAACAATGGCCATGGTCAGCTTTAGGAGAAACAGGTAGGAATTCCTTAAGTGGGTTGTTGTATAAAGGCAGCCATGATAGTTGGAGGTAAGATATTGTGCCAGTGGATAGTCCACTTAAAAAGTGTTTTTTAAAAAAGTTTTTACACTTATTAAAATGGCTATTTCTAATAGTCCCATTCTCAATAGAATTCTTTCTTCTATTATTGTTAGTAGAAATAATGAACATATGTGTCTAGTGAAAGCATTTGCCTCATAGGGATCGATCTAGTCCACCACCTCTCCTGAGAAGTGTCCTCATTGGTCCTCCGCAATCTAGATTGGTTATTTTAGTTCATCAAGTGTTGAATCTGCCCTCTGATGTCTCTTGTGTGTTTACCATTGCATTATCAAGGCAGTAGTCTGTATTCTCTTGATTTTGTTGCTCATGGTCAGAATCACTTCATTAGAACTTTCCCAAGTTTCTGGGTCTTTTCATTTGTTATTTCTCAAAGCACAGTAATATTCCATTAAATTCATATGCTAGTTTTTGTTTAACAAGTCCCCTATTAGTGGGCACCTACTTTGCTTTCATTTTGTGTATGTTGGTAGAATGTGGGTGTTAGGGATATTTTGTTAGAAATGGGAAGGTTTTTTCCCTTTCTCACTAACTCGGGACATATCGGGACATATACCCAGTAGTAAAATTAATGTCAAAGATTATGAAAACTTTTATTGCAACTTTGTCTCACATAGGTCTGCATTGTTTCCAGGAGGATGTGGCCAGTTCATTATTAATCAGTCTCTACAACATTGATTCTTTTTAATAGATTATTGCTATTTTTAATTTATATGTTTATCTAGATTTCCATCACAAGTTTTTTGGAATTGTCTTTGATCACTGTATTGTTGAGAAGAGCGAAGTCTATCATATTTGATCATTACACAATGTTGCTGTTACACAATATAATGTTCTCTTGGTTCTACTCACTTCACTCAGCATCAGTTCATGTAAATCTATCCAGGCTTTCCTGAAGTCAGCTCCTTAGTGATTTCTTTCAGAACAATGGTATTCCATCACATTCATATACCACAACTTGTTTAGCCATTCATCAATTAATGGGCATTCCCTCAATTTTCAATCTTTGCCATTATAAAAACAGCCATTTTCTATAAATAGTAAATAATGATTGTTAGTAATTAGTCTGTTAGCTAATTTGATAAAATAGGTGACTATCCTGTTTTGACTATCTTTTTGCAGATAGCATTTTATTGAAAGATACCAATCCACCAATGAAATAAGAGGTCCTAACAGGCAGTGAATTAATGGCTTTTCAGGTGTGTCAACTGGTATTTAACTCCATATATAAGATATTAAAGAATATGAAAACATGAATTGCTTCTGACTTCAGCTCAGCAGAAAGTTTTCTACACTTTGTCTTTACCTAGTTCTGCCTGATAGATTGTATCATTCTTGAATTTTCTGCTTATATCTAAAAAATTTTTTTGTATGTATGTGAGAAAAAACAACGAAAACAGTTTGTGTCTTTTTTTTTTTTAAGTTTTTGCAAGGCAGATGGGGTTAAGTGGCTTGCCCAAGGCCACACAGCTAGATTCTGAGGTCAAATTTGAATCCAGGTACTCCTGACTCCAGGACTGGTGCTCTATCCACTGTGCCATCTAGCCGCCCCAAGGAAACCAATTTGACTGAACTGTTATCATTAGATGGGAAAGGAAGGTCAAAGGTCAGAGACACATTGGGAAGAACTTGAAATGTCAACTGTAGGAATCTATATTTGACACTAGAAGTAAAGGGATCTGAGATTTATTGAGTAGAAAGTGATCTAGTTAGACCTTTGCTTTAGGAAAATCACTTTGATCAGTGTGTAGAAGAGAGAGAGAGAGCAGAATCAGGGAGAGATCTTGGGAAAGGAAATTCATGTAGTTCATGCAGTACTAGTTTAGGCAAGAGATTGAGGCCCTGATCTAGGTTAGGAGACCATGTGAGTGAAAAGAAAGAGTCGTGTGTGAAGGTCGGGAAGATAGAAATAGTTTGGGGTAAAGCAGATACCTAGGACAACTTAGTTTGGAAGACTAGAATGATGGAGGGTGAGAAATTTGGAAGGGGAAGGAAAGATAGTGTAATAAAATCCACAATGCAGATAGCAACCCATCCATACCTGATCTTCCTGGGTGAGGAAGCAGGAGGGGTTCTACACTCCATGGAGCACTTTTCTGAAACCACAGATGTTGGGGACTGGAATTGTGTGTGGGTGTTGAGATAGTTGTACACAGATGATAGAAACAGAATCAAATAGACACCAGCAGAAAGATGTGCTCAGTAGCCTCTTTGCAGCTGCTGCTGCTGTGGGTGCTGGAGTCTGGGGTGTTGACTCTGATTGCTCTGAGAGGCCAGTGTCCAGTTCAGAAAAGGGAAAGTGGTAAACTTGCCCAGAAGCCAGGGTGGGGAGGTGTGGTTCATTTAAAGACAAACCTTCCTCTCCCCTTAATCAAGTTCATGGCATATTTTCCACTTTTTTTGAATTTCAGGGTTTTTTTTTCTACAAATGATTATTTTTCCCCTATCTGAATAATTTAAAAGAAAGAAAAAAGAAAATCTTTGTGATAGCCAACCACAGTCCAGCAAAACCAATTCCTGCCTTGACCAAAATGTATATCTCAGTTGACATTTGAAGTTCACTACTGGGGTGGCTAGGTGGTACAGTGGATAAAGCACCAGCCCTGGAGTCAGGAGTACCTGGGTTCAAATCTGGTCTCAGACGCTTAATATTATTACCTAGCTGTGTGGCCTTGGGCAAGCCACTTAACCCCATTGCCGTGCAAAAAACCTAAAAAAAAAAGAAAAAGAAAGCTTTTTTGAAGTCCACTACTACCCTACCAGGAGGGGGATAGTGGACTAGCTTCATTTGGCATGTTCTGAAACCCAGCATTATTATGGATCAGAGCTCTCTAGTTTCTCTGAGCTTTTTAATCTTTTAATGTTGTCATTGTAGAGATTCCTCTGGTTCTGCTTACTTCACTCAGGACCAATTCATTGACGTCTTCTTGGTTTCCTCAGAACCTGTCCATTTCATCATTTCTTATGGCGCAATAATATGCCATTACATTCATAAACCTTATTTTGTTTAGCTCTTCCCCAATACTTGGGCAGTTTCCAGTTTTTTGCTATGATGAAAAGAGCTGCTATAAATATTTTTGTGCATATGGATCCGCTTCCTCTTATTAAACAGATTAAAGAACCTTTGGGGTGTAAAGGCATGGCCCGCGCTGTCACAAGAAGCTTGTAGCAAAGAAGAGACTCCTACTCCAGATTGCCAGCTGTTGTGCTGAGTTGGAAAGGGAACTGCTGATTGTAGGTAATGTGACTTGCCAAGGTCCCACCCCTAATATGTGCAAAAGTAAGACATAAGCCCCCAGATCTGCCTGAGCCTGAGATGGATTATCTGCCCATTACTTCGATGGACCATCTCTTTAGCAGGAATAATACATTCAGATAAGAAGCTACCATATTATTCCTTTTTTTTTTTTAAGCTTTTGCAAGGCAGTGGGGTTAAGTGGCTTGCCCAAGACCACACAGCTAGGTCATTATGGAGTGTCTGAGGACGGATTTGAACTCAGGTACTCCTGACTCCAGGGCCCGTGCTCTATCCACTGTGCCACCTAGATGCCCCTACCAGATTATTCTTAACCATCACAACCATTCCCTCCACTCTAAGACCTCCCCCCCCCCCCCAAAGCTGTGTCCCAGAAATTCCCCAGAATTATTCCAAGTACAGTAGAGAGAGCACCAGGTCCGGAATTGGGAAGACCTAAGTTCAAGTGTGGCGTCAGTTACTTTAGAGCTGTGTCACCCTGGGCAAATCATTTAATCCTCTTTGCCTCAATTTCCTCATCTGTAAAATGAGTTGGAGAGTAAATGGCAAACCAACTCAATATCTTTGCCAAGAAAATTCCAAATTGGATCATGAAGAATTATGCATGGCTGAACAACAGAACAAAATAAACCAAAATTGCTAGCTATGTCTCTGACAGGAACATCATCCATCATGCCTACTTCTTCCTCTTCTTTCCATGTAGCATTTGTCTGTACTTCTTAGGAACTGCCATGGCCACATTGGATATAGACTTCTTCCAGGGATAGACTCAAGCCTCACAAAATTTGGGTAAGGGCCTTTTCTATAATGGGCAATTTCTGGCGGCAACCCAGGTCCTTCAATCCTTCATTTGATTATTACAGTGAAATTATTGGGAAAATTCCAATATTTTGTATTTGTCTGGGGAAAGACCAGGCAATGGTCTGATTTGTAGAAATTCTGCCATGATTACTATTAAGGATGTTCTGTTTCTGAAAGCATTTCTGCCAGCTCTTTTTTTGATTCTTTTAAAAAAATCTTGAAATAGCTACTGTCCCCTGCCTATAAGTGGATCAGAGTCTGAACTGAAAGTACAAGAAATGTTTATGTATGAGTAAGCCAACCATAGCTCATATGTCCCTGTAGTGGAAACACCCAGCAAGGAAATCCAGTAAGAATTGTTCCCTTGTTGTAAGAGTGGGAGGGTCTGAGGAGAACCATGGTGGCAGCTCACTGACTCTTGGCCTGCCTCTTGGTCTGACTGATGCTTTTTGAAATGAGTCAATAGTGGGTGTTTTTAGTCTTTGAGGCTCTTGAGCTTCAATTAAACTAGTACTCTAAACATCATGGACACTAGTTCTTTACATCTTATAGAATAAATTGAGATTTAAGTTGGCAGAACATCTTGAGGCAAAGAAATAACCAAAAGGTCCTTTTAATAGGGTTGAATTTTTTTTTCATTCATTTACACAATTTGGGATAAATATTTGTTTGCTACCATCACACCTGAGAACAATTGTGGGTGGATGACTGATTGAGTAAGCCAACTTTATAACATGTTTAAAAAAAATAAAAGACATCTGAACCTCCACAATAAGCCTTTTAACTATTAACATCCTTTTAGATGTCTTTGGTCCCCATTCATTCGATTGCTTGCTTTGCATTAGTTTATCTTGCCTACTTTTAGATTTTCAGTTCTTCAGGGGCAGAGACTATGTGTAGATTGGTTTAATGTAGACCCTTTGGCATATTGGGTGACTCTTGCACTTTCAAATTCTTAGCTGTGCCTTCTCACTAGTATTTTTATTGTGTGAGGATGATTCAGAGAAACTAGGAAACATTAGGTCTGGGCTGACACTAAAAGAAACTGTTTTGTTTCTTTTTGATTTCCTGTCATCTCTTTGTAAACTGAGCATTACCATACTGTCTTTCCTTGCATAATGATTCATCTTTAAATTTTGGATATAAATCTCTTTCAATACCCTTGGAAAAGGATTGGATAATGGTTTATAGCAGTGCCACTCCTTTTTTTTGTGTGCGGCATGTTGTTATGTACATGTTGACAGACCTCCGCCAACTATTCTTCTCACCCCTCCCTTAGTATGTGAACTTCTTGAAGGTGGAGACTTCAGCTTTTTTTTGTCCTTGTAACCTCATTATTTAGCACAGTGACTGATAGCACTGATAGCACATAATGTATTGCTGATCATTTCTGTTGGGTTTTTTCCTTGATAGGAAAAGAGAGGATTTATTTAGAAAAAGTAAAAGGTATAAAGCAAATCTCTTCATAATTGAGAAGTCCTTGCCAGCAACATTTATGGTGGAGTTTATGAGATGCTGTATGCTCAAGATTATACGAATTGCTCATGGTAAAGGAAATTGTAGCTAGAAGCTTTCTGGGGATTTTACATGAAAATTATTGTCAATCAGTTTGTATATTTAAGTTTGCCAGTTAGGTATATTTAAATTTAATAATTATAGATTGGTTTAATGTAGACTCTTTGAACAAATTATATCTATTAAGTATGTAATTGCTATCCTTAATACATCTATAATTAAATTAAATTAAAGAAAGTTAATTATAACTAAAATTAGAAATATTTTAGAAATATTTCAGTAATTGTAAAGTAGCAGACTGATTGAATGATGAGATTGGCTTTGTAAGCCAAACATACCAGTAGATAGTCTTAGATTACAGTGACATTTTGTATGTTATATAAATCAACTCCCAACTTGCCCCTCCTCTCTCTTTCTGGACTCACCTCAAAGGAATGTAATATCGCAAAGACTTAGCTCTTGATTCCTTCTATCTTATTCATTTCCCACTGTCATGCCACCTGTTCCCCCTTTCTCAAATTGGTTGATGTCAGAGAGTGATAAATCTCCACAGGGAGATATTATATCTCCGGGACATGTCTTGTACAAGGAACAATCTCTTTAAGGTGTGTGTATGGTCTGTCTTTCATGCTCATGACATTTGGGATCAAACCATAATAGCTCATTTCCTTCTCTTAATAGAATTAGAAGTGTGACCTGGTTTAAAGGAAATATTTATAGTTTGACCAAAATGTTGAGATGCTGAGAGTGATACCCTTTGTGAATTGCATTTCAGAAGTTTATTCTTGTTTTTATTTTTGTACATACCTTTCCTTAATGAAGTTTTGCTGTTTGTGAATAAGAGGAAAATAGAAATGAACTTCTGTGTTTCCAGCAGTGGCTTTTGTCCCGGAAAATGAACTTGCCCAAAATGACAGGGCCAAAGTGAAATAAGGTAGGAGGTGAAATCTCTCTGAAAGAATTTGACTTCCAGACACATATTGTTATCCATATGATGATGGATATTGTTCATAACCCCAGCATTAATGTCCTTCATGTTGATTTTTATCATCAGTTTAACAATTTCCAGCAGCTCTGTTTGTAGTGGCTAGGAATAGGAAACCAAAAGGGACACCTCTCACTTAGGAAAAGGCTAAACAAATGATGATACAATGTGGTAGACAGCTAGTTAGCCCAGCAGGTAGAGTACTGGGACTGGAGTCAGGACAACTTGAGTTCAGATCCAGAGTTAGAACTTACTAACTAGATGACCTTGGACAAGACTCCTGAGTAATTTTCTTCTGTGCAGATTGGGGCTCTCTCATAGAGTTGTTATGAGGATAAAATCAGATCCTATTTGTGAAGCACTTAAAATGCTATAAAATTCCTAATTGTTAATGTAATGGAGCACTTGTGAGATTAGAAATGCTCAAAGGAATTGGTTCAGAGACACCAGGGAAGATTTGTATGGAATGATACAAAGCCAAATGATTCCAGAGGAAAAGGATGAACCCCATTACCTCCCTCTCCACAGATTCTGAATTCCCTAGAATGAGGCAATGGGATTAAGTGATTTGCCCAAGGCCACACAGCTAGGTATTATTAAGTGTTTGAGGAGCGATTTGAACTCAGGTCCTCCTGACTCGAGGGCCGGTGCTCTATCCACTGGGCAACCTAGCCACCCCAATGCTTGTAGTTTCTTATCAGACTTTTTGTCCCTTGACTTTTGAAGTTTTTCCTTCATTAGACTGTATTGTTAGATATGGTCTTTCTTTCAATTACCATAAAATACCGTGATTGAGTTCAGTCTTATAATATTTTCACCAAGTATAACCTGGTGTATTAAATGAGTAGCTTTTATAACAGAAAGAAGGTAGATAGAGTGAAAAAAACACTGAATTTAGAGTCAGAAGCCTCAGATTTGAGTTCTGGCTCTGCTTCTGCGACCTTAGATAAGTGACTTGAGTTCCCCACCCTTTCCTCTAAAATGAGTGCATGGGGGGTGCTGCAGGAATTGGACTAGGTGATCTATAAACTTTATACTAGCCCTCCGCCCTGTGATCTAGATTTGCATCTTTTAAAAATTTTTGTCCTAGGCAGATTTTGCTCATTTTTACCCTTCTTTCCCTAATGACTATCTACAAAATAAAAATAGGATTCGAAGGACTATGTCTACCTGACTATTGAGGCAAAACCAAATTTACCTGTACACTTTAAGAACAACATTGTATGATGATCAACTATGATGGACTTAGCTCTTCACAGCAATGCAATGAATAAAGACAATTCTAAAACATCTACAATGGAAAATGCCATTCACATCCAGAGAAAAAACTGGAATCTGAATGCAGATCAAAGCATACTATTTTCATCTTTTTAATTTTTTTTGCTTTTCCCCTCTTATGATTTTTCCCTTTTTGTTCTGATTCTTCTTTTACAGCATGACTAATATGAACTACCTATATAACCTATATCAGATTACTTTCTGTCCTAGGATAGGGGAGGAAGGAAAGGTGGGAAGAAGAAAATTTTACAAAAATGAATGTTGAAAATAATCTCTACATATAATTGGGGGGACCTTGGATGTGCTACTTTTTGCACATTAAAAAATTTTTTTAAAATCTGGAATTGATGATTCAAAATATGGTCCCAAAACTCAAGAGCTCTATATGGAAAGGTTCCCTACTCATGTGTATCTCCTGGATTTCTACGTGATAGCAGAATGTGAAATCCATGGTTGTAAGAGAGAAGTACACAGATTGGCCTTTGAAGTTGAATACCCTAGCCTCAGATGATTAAATCTTATCTCTGACCTCCAGTCTGAGATCACATGAGTACAAATTGTGTATTCAGATGGCAGCTTTTATTTAACACATAGAAGATAAATATTTTTGTGGATAGCAAAACTATCATTGGGCAAAAACATCCATGTACAAAAGCATGTTATTTGACTGAAGAAGATACAAATTGTTGTCTCAAGTTTTGAAAGAATCTCAGATTTCCTTGAGATAGATGGTCACCTGAATACCTCTAGAGTCACGCAGCTCTTTTACCTCTTGAGGCACCTCATTCTAATTTGGGACAGCTGTCATTGTTGAAAAGCTTTTTATCCTGCGCAGGACTTCTTCCTGGTTTACAAGCCCTTTGAGGTATCAGCACTCCATTCCACTCAGTTTACCCTAGCCTTTCAAAGTCATTTCTCCACTTCCTGCAGTTGGTATTCTTGAGACCTGGTTTTTAAACTCAACCCCCATTCTGATTGACTTTGTCTAACTTCTTTGTGTCTTTCCTACATTGTCCTCCATAGACTAAATACTCATAACCCCCAGGAGTGGCAAATGGTAAGTTTTCAGCCACTCCCCTTGTGGGGGGTCCTCCTGTAGCTATTCAAACAGCCTAAGAAGTTTGGTGGTCTAATCTACCAGGCACAGTGGTAGTGTGCAGCAACCAGTCATCAGCTCAGACTCTATGGCCTGTGAAGCCCTTCCCAGCTCTAGGTCTCTGACTAAAAGGTCCCCAAGTTTTTAAAACAACTGGAAGATTTTAGATTGAACTCTACTAAAGTTTATATTACATTCAACTCACATAGTTCCAGCTTGCTGAGCTATTTCTGGTTGTCACTTCTGTCATCTTAGATATTGGCTATCCCTCCCAGCTTTGGGGAACTTTCTTATCTCCTACCATCCAAGTCAGCAATCTTAAGTGTTGAATTAGATAGGACCAACTTCCCTGGAGGTTTCTCTCCAGTCTGATTTCAGTCCCATCATCAAGTACTCTTATGATTTGTCTGGTCAACTGTTTAAAACCTACTGAACTCACTTGCCCATTTCCTACCCTTCCATGTTGTCTATAAGGCTCTTGGGGGAGAATTTTTCAACTGCTTTGCTAAAATTCACATAGATTGTGTATATCCTTCACCAGGTCAGTAACCACTTCTCTGTTCAACAAAAGAATGAAGTTATATATATTTTTTTTTTAGAAAATTGAAATAATTGCTATTTATTGCCTTTTTTTCTTAATGGTTTTGAGATTTTACAGCCTGTTTATTTACAAATATATAGATCTCTTTCCCATCCACTCATGTTATCTTCCCTTGTATGAGAAAAAAAAATTCAGCAAACCCAAGTAACTCATGGACTATTATCTGACAGTATGTATAATACTTCACACCCATCTTTTCTCACCTTTACAGTGAGGGTAGTGAGTGCCTTTTCTCCATTTTTCTCCAAGGCCATTGTAATTACACATGTCTGCTTCATCTATTCTAGTCATCTATGTTGTTATATTTAGTGTGTTTATTGCTTTTCTCAATCTGCTTTTATTCTCTATTAGATCAGGTAAATCTTAGTTTTTTCTGAATTATTTCTGATTGTTTTGTCATTGCATCATAATATTCTATTGTATTCATGTATCATTCTGCAATTGATAAGTATGTACTTTTGTTTCTGGTTCTTTGTAAGCACAGAAAAGGACTACAATGAATATATTGGTGTACCCTCTACTTTATATTTACCTTTGACTTCCTTGGATTATTTGCCTACTAATAGAATTTCTGAGTCAAAGGTATATATCAGTTTAGTAACTTATTCAGCCAATATACAGATTCACTTCCACACTGGTCATTCCAATTTCCTGCCCCAGTAGCAGTAATAATTTTATAACTGTGCCTTTCTTCCTATAGCCCTTATGATATTTTCATTTCCATCTTTTTTTATCTTGGCCAATTTGTGGGATATGAAATAAAATCTCAGAAATGTTTTGATTTGTATTTTGCTTCTTAGTTATTTGGGCCCATCTCTCATGATTGTCAGTAGTTTGCAATCCGTCTATTGAGAGCTATACCAATCCTTTGACCAGCTATCCCTTGTATATTGGTGTTAATTCTTTGTATACCTTGAATATCACACTCTTGTCAAAGATACTTATTATAAACATCTTTTTTCTAATTTACAGTTTCCATTCTTATCCTAACTGCATTTATTTTATTCATGCAAAGGTTTGCAATTTCATGTTGAGCAGTTTTTCAGAGGTGACCAGGAGTGTCTCAGCAACCATATCCACAATTTATTTCAGTATCCTATTGTGTGACTTAGCTGAGCTTGGGAGTGGCTAGAAATTCTTTTCCCTCATTTTGTCTTTACCAACCTAATGGTCGTGATCTTTTCATTCTTCCAAGGCAACAAAACATAAACAAAAAGCACCTGAAAATCATAGATTCAGAACCTCTGGTTGGATGGAACATCTGAAATTATTGAGTCTAACTTTCTACATGAACAAGAGTGCTCTTGGTAACACAGTGAAGAATGGTCATCCAATCTTTGCTTGCAGACCTCCTTTGAGAAGGAGCCCCTCTTTCTTAAGATAGTCTCTTTTTTTTTTTTTTTGCAAGGCAAATGGGGTTAAGTGTCTTGCCCAAGGCCACACAGCTAGGCAATTATTAAGTGTCTGAGACTGGATTTGAACCCAGGTACTCCTGACTCCAGGGCTGATGCTTTATCCACTGTGCCACCTAGCCGCCCCTAGATAGTCTCTTAATTTGGGGGGGGGGGGACTTCAATTGTTGGAGTTTTTCCTTTCAGTTAAAATCTGCTTTGCACCTTCTATCTTTTGCTTCTAGTTCAGTTCTTTGGGGCTGCCAGAACAATCTAATATCTTTTTACTGCTCCCCCCCCCCCAACTCCCCAGTTATATCTTAAAACTTAGCAGTTACAGTACCCAGAACCCTGAAGCATGTGTAAAAAGAGAAAAACTGTAAGATAGTGGGGGGGGGCAGTAAAAAAAGGTCAGAAGATGATTTATTTTGATGTCCTTGTCCAAGTCGATCATGTAGATGCATTCTGTCCTGGTTAAAGAAACACTGAATAGCAAATTGAGAAGGGGCAAAGATGGTCAATGAAGGAGAACCTTCTGTTTCCTGATGCAGCCAGTTCCATTTTTGGAGATCTCTTATTAAGATATTTCTGCTTCTATCCAGCCTAAAGTTTCCTCTTTCAGTTTCCATTACTCTTAGTAAACAAGTGTAATAATCCCTCTTCCTTGTGACAGCCTTTCAACTACTTGAAGCCAAGTATTACGTGCCTCCCCCTAAATCTTACCTTCTTCAGCCCAAGTATTCCCATTTCCTTGAAATCATCCCTATGGGTCATGATATTAAAGGGTTTTCCCCATCCCATTTTCCCTCAGATTATCAGTGTCCTTCCTAAGACAAGGCACACCACAAACAGAACATGGTACACCAGATATGCTCCAACACAGAATACAAGTGGGGCCTAACCTCTTCCTGGCCCTGGACACCAGGCCTTTCAGTATAGCTGAGCACTAGCTTTCTGGGATACATAGGACATTGTTGACTCAAGATGAACTTACTGTCTATTAATACCTTTGGATCTTTTTTCATATGAATTGAGCTGGAGCCTCCCTTTTGGCTTTTTATATTTGTGAAACTGATTTTCAAAAATCTAGCTATATGACTTCACCATTCAATTCCATCTTACTTGATTTGGTCCAAATTTCAAGTCTGTCACATTCTTTTGAGTTTTTGACTCTCATCCTATGTGGTAGTTATTTCTTCTGCTTTGTGTCTGTTACCCTGTCATCTTTCTGGCTTTTTCTCCATCAGATTATTACTTCATCTATCTAAGATTGTGATCTTTTTTCAGCTTTGATCTTTCACATATCTCAGAACATTGCTTTTAAAAAGCCTTTTTTGTTGATCTTAGAATTCACCACAAGCCTCTGCTCTTTCTGTGTGCTTCAGGCTTTCTGATAGCTCTTGTATCCTAATATTTTATAGGGAACCTCCTACTCTTTTGTATTCATTCTCAATGATCTGCCTTTGGTTGTTTTATACCTATCTTTTAAATACTTGAGTTTCTTGTTGTGTATCCTTGTCAGTCTTTTTAAATGAATTCCCTTTTTTCAAAGGCAGAAGAAGATAATAATTTTGTTCCTTCAAGAGGTTTACAGGCCAGTGAAGAAGAAATGTACTTAAATAGAACAGAAAACTTCCAGTTTTGGAGAGTTCAAAGTAGAGGAAGAAAGTCCATGTTGCAATAGGAGGAATAAGGGAGAAGCAGCTGCCATTTTAGCTAGACTTCCAAGAGCTATAGAAATGTCAGTTCAAATTATGTTCTGAGAACAGTGAAGGGAGGTAGAGAAACAGTTATGGAGAGACTGGAATGAGAAGGAAAAATGGGTTGGGAGTTCAAATCCTGTCTCTGCAACTTGTTGCTTGTTAGACCTTGTTTCTCGCAACCTCTTTGAGCCTCAGTTTTCTAATCTGTAAAATAAAGGGTTTGAACTGGATGACTTTCTGGGGTTCCTTCCAAGTTTACATCAGTGATCTTGGAAATGCAAGGCTAAGATGTTTAGATTTTATTCAGTAGTCAATGGGAGGCAATTGCCATTTTAACAAGGGTAGAATGGTATAAGCACATCTGTGTCTAGGCACACTGGAGAGCCCAGGGCAGTGGATTAGGAGACCATTACTGACTTCTAGATGGAAAAAGGTGGTAGCAGGAAGACTTGAAAGGTGGAGAATAAATGGGAGAGAGATGGAAGAGAGAAAACTGACAAAATTTGCCAAAAAGGGAGGGATAGCCAAACATGATGCTTAGTTCTGTGCTGGTAAGAGATGGAAGAAGGATTGGAGAGGGGGAGAATGAATTTGAGGGAGACTTACGGGATTCTAGGTACTAATGATACCACTTAAAGAAGCCTTTTATGCAATTTGAATTGAAGATCTGGATACCAGTAGGGACAGAGATTGAGCTATAGAGATATTGGGGCATCAGGGTTAGAACCTTGAACAATTTTGCAACAAGAGTTTAGCAGGCAGAAGAGAAGGCGAAGAATTTAAAAGGAGAGGTCAGAATGAAAGGAAGAAAACTAGGAAAGTTCATTGTTTTGAAGGAGATCTGTGGGGGTGGGGCAACAGTGCTATACATCATAGAAAGATTGGCATGGATGTGGCCAAAACCATCCATCCTTGGGTTGTGGGTCACATACTGGCTGTGTGACCTTTAGTGTTTTCCTCCTCTGCAATGAATAGCCTATAAAGTCCCTTGACTAACAATATATCTTTTTTTTTAAATAGAGGATACACTTTATTGGCAACAAAGACTTCTACATACAGTACTGTGTAAATTAAAAATGGATCAGCAAAATAATATTAACTATCCAAGTTTCCTAGCACTTCAGTAATACTAATTTTTTTAAAAGTTTTATGCTTTTTGGGCATCAGGTTCCTATGAACAGGTTGTGAGTAAACAGGATAAAGAACATGACAGTCTTACTTAAAGAAACTCAAAATGACTTCAGTTTTGACAGCGTTAACTTTCAATACGGAGCCTTGATCCTGCTACACAAAAGAAAGCATTCAATGTGTCAAAGCCTGCAGAATCAAGAACTAGGTCACAAAATGAACACAGGCAAAGAAAACTGTGGGGAAGAGTCTGAGATTCTATTCATTTTTCCTTTAATCTTCCAGCAGTAGAAGTTGGGATTCAGAAAAATATGAAATTAGAACCTTTAGCAAAAATAATCTCATTCTACTGAAGTGGGCAGAACAGCTGCAGCAGGGAAACAAATTTTTTAGATTTTGCTCCGTCACTCCCTGTCCTTGACTTTCTGAACTGTGGGTATAGAGATGTAAAGAATGAATGAAATTAGAACAGCTTTCTCTCCAAATCTGACCACTAAAAGAAAACATGGCACTTTACTGAACTGAAGGACTAAGACTTCAGTAACACTGTCAACCAGCTCAAAAGGCCACTTGGTGCTTTTCACAATCAAGACAAACATTCCCCTCTCCTGCCTGATAGCTTAGACCTAGTTGATCTGCTCCTATAAGGAGATGAGATGTGGATATGGAAAAAGGTGCGCTGCGGCCCAGTGCAAAGCCTGCCTGGGAGCTAAACAGCATGTAGTGACCACCACTTCTGGAAGTTAAGACTTGCTGATAAAGAAAGCTTTGAGAGGCATTGTAAAAGACTGACAAATTTGACCTGGTGAGAGATCTCCGAAGACCTTTGCCACCAGGAGTCAGATTTTCTGCCTATCAATTTCGAATACCAAAAATAAGATGTGAAAATAATGAAAAGTTTCCATAATTATAACCTGCTTGTCAGATATCCATTATATGTACAACTATGGGAACTGCATGACTGAATCTAATTAATAAGACAAGTACAGTGAAGATTTGTTCTGAAAAATAATAAATGGAGCTCTAAACTTCAAAGAAGGATTGGGGTTTTTTTTTGTCCCTTTACAGAATGGTAATAGGGCTAGAACTCAATCAGTCATCTAAAAGTTGGTAGAGGGGTGGCTAGGTGGAATAGTGGATAAAGCACCAGCCCTGGAGTCAGGAGTACCTGGGTTCAAATCTGGTCTCAGACACTTAATAATGACCTAGCTGTGTGGCCTTGGGCAAGCCACTTAACCCCATTTGCCTTGCAAAAACCAAAAAAAAAAAAAAAAGTTGGTAGAAAAACTTATTTTTTTTCCTGGAGTTTAACCCAGTGATTTTATTTTCAAAATGCAATACCTTGATTGTCCTCCTAAGGCAGCCGATACTTGCTAGGCCCAGAAGCTGAAAGAAATACGAATTTTTTTTCCAGAAAGCTCCATGGTTGAATACAGTATTCTTAGTAGCTAATGCCAAAGTAGTCCTGAGATTTTGAATGTTAAAACTTTCTCCACAGCTACAAGTTCCTTTGGTGTTTGAGTTATTGCAAACAAACTCATCGGACAAGTTATCTTCTCCATAGTCAATTTCTATTCCTAAAAGTGTTCACTGTGCTTTCTTTTTGATGAACACTCCAATTTCATCCTGAACAACTTCATCACTCGTCTTTTTCTAAAGTGTAAGAAATTCCATTCCAATCTCTTGTTTGGACCCCAACTTTCAAGCTTATATTTTCAGGCTTATCTTTATGAAGCTATTTTATCTTATTTCCGGCTGCTAGTGTCAACTTCAGGGCTGCCCGGAGAGTGGGGTGTAGGAGTGTGTCTTCCTCACCATGTCTCTCCTCCACTCTGTGGCTCTCCCCAGTGAAGCAGACCTCCCAGGGAAGTCCTTCTGATGATGAGGAATTGGGAGGGGGCTGGTTCTGCCACAAAGAATCAGGGCTCTTGGAATTGAAACTCATGACTGACCCTAGAGGGGTAAAAGCTCAGATTTTTTTTTTTAATTCCCAAGTCTTTCAAAGTTCACAAATTAAACGTTTTTTTTTTTTCCCTGGAGAGACAGTACATTACTTAAGGATAGCTGAATAAAAAAGACCTAGGCAAGAAGACCTGAGGGAAAGAGAGGAAGAAAAACAGCTATATGAGATGACTGGGTTAGGACCTGAACTAATCCAGCATAGAAGGGAACATGGGCCTCATTTTTATAGTCTTTATAGTACAGGGAAGAGTCAGGAGAAACAGAGTTAAAGGGAGATAACCACCTCTCCCCGCATGAGTGGAGTCAGGTACCCACTTTGGAAGACTGAGAGACTTGAAATTGGAGGAGGGGTGAGGGATGAACTGAGATTGCTTTTATCTTGGTGAATTTACATTGAACCATTGAAGGGAATTTACTTCTCAGAACGGGCTTATGCTGAAAAATTTGAGTCAGAGGAAGCCCTCAGAAACTATCAGAAGGCCACAAATAATAGTTCCTTTTTATTAAAAAACTAGACTATTTCTCCTTCAACACTACTGCAGCTTAGCTGCTTTTCATAGACACCCCCTAACTGTTTCTCTTTGAGAAATCATTTAATTGATGACAGTCATTTATTGGAGACTTATTATGTGTCTGGCATTAGGGAGTCAAAGAAAAATCAGAAGCAATCCTTCCCCTCAAGCATATGCATTCTAATGATGGAGACCAGCATAAGCAGGGAGGGCAACCACCACTGGGGAGGGAGAGTACTATGAGAAAAGCCTCCTAGAGGAGATGGTGCCTTGAGCTAAGTCTTATTAGAAGCCAGGACTAATAAGAGTTGGAGGTTGGATGGGAGAGCATTCCAGACATGGTAGACTGCCAACTCAACACCAAAACTGCAGGTGGAGCTTCAGGTATGGGGGAACAATCAGTGAGTCAGGATGTGTAAGATGTGTGGAAATGAAGCAAGGGACAGGGTTGTGAAGAACATTAAATAGCAAACAGAAATGTTTATATTTGGTCTTAGAGGCAATTGGGAACCTTTGGAGTTTATTGATCCAAGGAGTGTCATAGTCAGACCTGTACTTAGCAGTGCAGAGGATGGACTGGAGTGGAAAGAGACTTGGAGAAGGCCATCCAATTAGAACTCTATTATGGCAGTAGCCCAGGTGAGAGGTGATGAGGGCTTACAGTTAGGTGGTGAGTATGTATATCCAGAGAAGGGAACAACATTCTTTAGAGAAAGAATTGACAGGATTGAAAAGCTAATGGTATGTGGGTAAGGGGAGAATTGTACTTGACCATGAAGTTCTTGTGTACCTGGGAGACTTGAAGTATGCCTTTGGGAAGTTCAAAAGAACGGAGGGTCTGGGTGGGGGGTGAAAGAGAAAAGAAAGCTGTATACAGTTTAAATGTCCACTATGCTTGACTGGAGCTCAGGAGAATAGGGCTGGATAAAAGAGATCTGGGAATCATTAGAAAGATAATAATTGAACCCAGAGGAGTTGATGAGATCACCTGGTGAGAAAGTAGAGGAAGAAAAGAGACCAGAGACTTGGGGGACAGACACCCACAATTAGTGAGTGTGTCATACATAAAGATCCAGCAAAGGAATCTGAGGAGTGTGGTAGAAGAAGTGAGAGAATTGTAAAAACCCAGAGTTGAGAGGGTGTCCTAGAGGAGAAGGTGGTCACCATTGTCAAATGAACTGGGTGGGCGTTGGGGAGCAGAATGCCTCAGAAGGTTGTCTACACCAAAAAAATTTGGAAAATGCTACCTTACTAGAATTCTCTAGTCCAATCAAATTATTGATCTTTTTTCCTTGAACACATATCTTTTGACTTCTGCCTCTTCCTTCCTGGCTTGCCCTTTCTCATCTTCTCTATTTAGGTCCTAGGACTCGTTTAAAGTCCAGTTTGAATCTTCTACCCCTTCACCCTCTGGTAACTTGATTCTTTAAAGTGTAGGTACTTCACTTACTCTAGGGTATTAGCCTTTTTTTCTCATCCTTCCCCATTTGGATTGCCAACCCCTTGGAGGCAGGTCCAAGTTTTCTGTATCCCTTAGACCTTTGGAATAAATGTTTGTTGTTGGTGTGGGTGTTGGGGTGTTAATTAGCAAGAGTATAATGTGTTTAATTTGCTTGGGAAAAGGGGGTAATTATTTCCTGAAGAAATCTTTCCTGTGTGGATGGCCTGGGCCAAATAGTGATTTTGAATGAATTCTGTATCCTTGGGGCAGCTAGGTGGCATAGTGGATAAAGCACCAGCCCTGGAGTCAGGAGTACCTGGGTTCAAATCCGGTCTCAGACACTTAATAATTGCCTAGCTGTGTGGCCTTGGGCAAGCCACTTAACCCTAGTTGCCTTGCAAAAAAAAAAAATCTGTTTATTTGGACGGGGGGGAGAACTTGTGATGGCAAATGCCATCCATAACCAGAGCCTGAATGCGAACCAAAGCAGATTATTTTTGCATTTTAAAATTTGTTGTTTGTTTTTCCTTTCTCCTGTTTTATCCCCCTTTTCGTTTTGATTCTTCTTTCACAAAATGACCAAGATGGAAATATGTTTAGCATAATTGTTCATGTATAAACTATATCAGATCATTCACTGTTGTGGGGAGGAGGAAAGGAGGGAGAAAAATGGGGAATTTATACTCTTATCAAAAATAAATGTTGAAGGGGTGGCTAGGTGGCGTAGTGGATAAAGCACTGGCCCTGGAGTCAGGAGTACCTGGGTTCAAATCTGGTCTCAGACACTTAATAATTACCTAGTTGTGTGGCCTTGGGCAAGCCACTTAACCCTGTTTGCCTTGCAAAAAAAAAACCCTAAAAAAAATAAATGTTGAAAATTAGCTTTCATGTAGTTGGGGGGAAGAATAAAATTGCAGGGGGAAAAAAGATTTTCCTGGGGGGGAAAGAAGAAAATTAACATTCAGATATTTTACTTTGCCACAGGAATTAAGTGATCTGCAGCGTGATCCTCCTGCCCACTGCTCAGCAGGACCCGTGGGAGATGACTGTAAGCTTTGCTCTATTGCTTGCTTTTTGGTTCTCTTAGTATTGAAGGTCTAAACGCTCACTGATGACTCAAACCATCCTTTGTCTGTTTCAGTGTTCCACTGGCAAGCCACTATTATGGGACCTGTAAGTATGCGGTTCCTGCGAACCAGCTGCTCTCTGACTTCCTCTCCCTTAGCCTGCTTCCCCTCGGCCCTGTCCTGGAAGAGGGAGCAGCAGGCCGCCATCCCCTGCCCCCAGATACGAAGGCACAGACAGACACACCCTTCAGAGCCTGCACTTGTGCTTTTCCCTTTTTAACTTCCTCCCACTAAAAAGTATTCTTATTCTCGATGCTCCAAGTAGAACATCCTTATTCTACAAATTGTATTGGCTTAGAAGTTAAGAAAATAGCAGTTTAGAAATTAACACAATAACCGGGTCATAGAATTTCCCCCAACAGCCGGGAAGGCTTCGTTTTTTCCTTTCCTGAGTGAATGCAGGCTGATGATTGATTGCATAGGAGCGCATCTGGCTGACTTACCTTTGTGGTGTCACCGTGGGCTTCTTTTCACTGATTCATACTCTTAATCAAGAGGATTTTTGACCTTTACCAGTTCCTGGGCCTCCTCACAGACTTTTCTATTTAAAAACAATAAAACCTGAGCAGTTTAAATCTGCTTGGTAGGGGCGGCTCTCCCACTAAGTTGTGTTGGCTGTGCTCCTCTCCTGCATGAACTAAATCCAATCACTTGTGAGTAATTAAAACTTTATTTTTACTCTAAATTCTGATTACTTAAAAAGAAATGTCAAGACTGAACCCAGGACGAGAATTTCTAATTAAACATAAAATCAGAAGGGATAGAGCTAAAAAGGACTCTAGGCCAAAGAATATTAGAAAGAACCATGGCCTTGAGAGTCATGAGAACCAGCTGGATTCTGGACCTAGCTCTGGGCTGACCTTAAGCAACTCACTTTGGTTCTCTTTGTCTCACTTTCCTTGTCTACTGGATGCTGTCTGACATTCTTGACTTCTCTACATCATCTAGTCCTTTTCCATCATTTCCAGAAAATGAAGGATGAGAAAGGTCAAATGGTGTGGTTTCCAGGGTTCTTGAGTGAGTTAATAGAAAGAAGAACTGAGAGCCTCTGGACCTTCACTTCTGGCCAGTGCCCTTTCTCCTGTACCACACTTCTCCTAAAATGTCAATTTAGAGTTGTTTCTTTTTTTTTTTTTTAAGGAAGAATAGTAAAATCTATTTTTTAAGTAAGTAGAGTCAGGAATGAATGAATCATTTCTATTTGTTGCCTCTTTGGAACGGTCAGAGTATTGAAATTTAGAGATCCATCAAGACTTGGCTTTAGAGGTATCACATGTAGCCCCAGGTGTCAGGGCTCTTGCCCTTTCCTACATCAATCACTTGCCTGAGAGAACAGAGATGTCACTGAAACTCAACTTTGTTGAACCCCCTTTATTAATTTAACTACTCTTGATGAACTGGATTCTGCTATATTCTTGCTATATGTCTTTGTTTTGACAAATAGCAAGGCGCATATGCATTGGGAGTACCCCCAATTTAAATAGCATCCCTGGTATCCTTATTGATTACTGAAGCATAACTATCAGAATCAATAGCCTAATGATGGTCCCTAAATGGAAGGATTATATGACTTACTTTGCTACTAAATCTTGAATTTGCTTCTTTTTAAAAATTACTTTGTAAATATTAAAACTCATTAAAGGTTGTGCTGAATATTAAAGCCACTCTGTATACCAGTGATGTTGAATGAATCCTAAACCATTGAAGAGCACCATAAGATGGAGGGTGTCACCACTTTCACTACTTGGCAAAGAAGTCACACTGAGATAATATCCATCAGATGGGGTTCGAAAACAGACTTCTTTTATTAATAACTTTTGGTGGTTTTGATTGAAGTCCCCAGGCCCAACTCTGAAGATCATAGATTTGCTTTGTTACAAATCCAAAGTTGGATGTTTGAATTACATGGGATCCATTTCACTTTCACCCTTTTTTTTTGTAGGAAAAATGTGAGTTGTGGAATACAGAGAGACTTGGTTTCCAATTTCACCATGGTCTCTAGCTTGGTTTCCTTTGTGGCTCTAAACCATCATTCTGCATCTATAAAATGGGTGGATTCTATGAGTCCATTGTACCGAATTCCATTTTGGGGATAGGTAGGAATTCCTCTATCCTGCTTCATCCCCACCCCACCATTTATCAGAGCTGTCTTCTAAAGATGAAAGGAAAAGATTTATTCTAGTCTTTTTTTCTCTCCAGTTGATTACCTTTACGTTATGTTTTTTTTTTCATGGCCCATTTTTCTGAGTATCACACAAATCTGCTCTTCCTGATGGATTTGTTCAATGATAGGTTTTTGTGTTGTCCCTGTATGTTTGGAAAATCTTCCTTTATATCTGGAAAAAGAAAGTACTTTTTAAGGTAAATGATTTGGAAGCCTTTTTTTACAAATGGAAAGTCTTAGGGGGAAATAGCCAACAATTTTGCAGTGAGGGTGAAGGAGTGGGGATTCCAAGGTGATGAAGTACATGTCTTCTTCTTCCAGCCGGACAGCGCATATCAAGGTGGAGTCTTCTTTCTCACTGTACATTTCCCAACAGACTATCCTTTTAAGCCACCAAAGGTAAATGTACATTTTAATCTCCCACGTTGGTGATTTTAAATCTTGTCCATTTTATCAGCAGTAGAAGGGGAGTCAAAATATTCAAGGTATATTACTTAGGTTCATTGGAAAGTATAACTGAGTTTGATTTATTGGTTGGTTCTTGTCCTTCATCATCAAAGAAGACCAAGATGACATCACTATGTTTGAGACAAATGACAATGTGCCTGTGGTTGATCAGACCAATATGAGCTCAGAATGTGTTATGATTGTGGAAAGAATTCAGAAATTAGAACTAGGAAATCTAGGATATAATTGTGACTCTGAGACTACTGGCTGTGTGACCTTGGGCAAGCCATTTACATTTTAAACTTCCTTCTCTTCATTTGTAAAATAGGCTTACTGATTCTTGGGGATAACTCTTGGCATTGTGGGAAGTAGAGACTTGAACCATCCTTTCTTATTTGATATATCAATGGAGTGTTTACTGCTTTAATTTTAGAGGTTTTTAGGGGCCAGTTATCTGATTTTCAGGAATCTTAAAATCGATGATATTGTTCGCATAGTATATAAATAAATTTAGGGTCCTGGATTTCCCTATTCTCACTTTTTTCTATGAATTTTGACTTTTGACCTATGGTTTTCATTGAATCATTAATTTTCATTTAAGGGGGAGGGAATACTTTTAGATGTCACTGAAAAGATTTAACCTCTAAACTGTGGAAAGAGTGTCCATACTGGAAGTTTCCTGTCCACACTGAAGAAATTACAGTTCCTCACTCCCTCCCCTCTCTCTTCTCCAAAAATCAAGTCCCAAAGCTCTGTCCTTTAACCTTCTTAACTCCTACTGTACACAGTTAATATTGATCAGTTGAAGGCCTGGAAAAGGGAAATGGAAGAAGAAATAAAGGGAGAAGTTGGAAAGAAGGAGAGTTGGGTGTTGATAGCTTTATCTGGGTTATATTTAGTTTGATCAGTACCTTGACTTCCTACCCCTTCACTCAACATCTTGCTACTAAGATCACTTAGAGAAGAGGAAGTTCATCCCTAAATGAGTTGGTTGATACTCTTTTTTTACTGTTTTTTTAATCACTAGGTTTGTTTGTTTTTTCCCTTTAGATTGCTTTCACAACAAAAATTTACCACCCAAACATAAATAGCAATGGAAGTATTTGTCTTGACATCCTGAGGTCACAGTGGTCACCAGCTCTGACTGTATCAAAAGGTAACTTCATTTCTAAGTTTATTAAGTTGGGAAAAGGAACCAGCCAAATCTATAGTAAGATGAGAATTAAAAGTGGCTGATGAGTGAATGTAGGGACCAGAACCTCAGTTTCTCTCTGTTGCCGCTCCTTCTTCCTTCCAGGGTTTGGACTAGAAACCCACACTACCTAACTCATCAATGATTTGCTTCTCTCTCTTTGCCAGGAAAGTGGCCAGGATTCTTTAAGAGACCAGGGCACTTCTTAGAGCAGGATGAGGTGGTTTGAGGAGGGAATTCTAAATATCCTTGGGAAGAAGTCTAGGTTTTTCAGGTTTGGTATCTCCTTTAAAAAAGGGGGGGATGATGTGAAGAGGCTGCCATGAATCATTCAGTCCTCAGAGGAGATATTAGTGTGAGGTACTAGTGTTACTAAAGTGAGAAGCAAGTTCTGGACTAATCATGAAAAGAAGAGTGTTTAGATGGGCCTGATTGAAAAATTAGACTTGTAAATGGTGAATCTCCAAGTCAGAGCAATGGAGGATTAAAAAAAAAAATTGTCTTTTCACATTTAGGGGTGATAAAAGCAAAATTAATATTTTTGTTCAAAATTTTGATTTAATTTTCAAACAGTGGCAGTTACTGATTTAACTCATTAAAATTCCAGAACATGCAAAGATCCCAGAACCCTTATTGCCTGAATCGACTTGTTACATCTATCAGAATTGTAAATTGTAAAATTATCTTCTGTGTTTTTTCCATATCTCAGACTCTCCTGACTGATAATTTGAGAACAATTACATAGGGTCAGAAAGACCACCCCCTAAAATTCTAAAACACGAAAAAACCCCAGAACCCTCTCTTCTCTTAGTGTTGTTGTTCCACAATAGCATTTCTATAAAAATGATGAAATTAGACTGCTTAGATCTGCTTAGCCAGAGCTAATTCACATGCTAACTTGGTCCTATCTTTTCATTAGTGCAGAATGACAAATTTTCTCATCTAAAACGTCCAAGTGTTTGTTACTGTCCTTATTTTAAAAACAACTACCTTATGATATGAATACTGTGTAACTTATTTATCCAAGATTGATTGACATTAGCACCCCATTTCCTGGATTGGTGGTGAGATGCATCTCATTTTACATAAATAGCTAAGTACGAACACTTACACAAGAGCTGGCGGCCTGCCAAGAGACTGTCTTCTGACACTGCTGGCTTTATTTCAAGAATATTGAGCATCTCTGGCCTCTGGAAACTGTCCTTTGGATTTCAAAATGATAGTGTTGTTTGCCATTCTCATTTGCTTTTTGAAGTGCCCTTGAGGCAAAGGGAGGCTTTTTTCTGCCACTAGAGATAGATGGAAAAGAGGAAACACCATTTCTCCCCCCCACCCCCATCCCCACCCTGTTTTTGACATAATTATAATATTTCTTTGTGTTTTTTGTTTTTGTTTTGTTTTGTTTTTTAGGTTTTTGCAAGGCAAATGGGGTTAAGTGGCTTGCCCAAGGCCACACAGCTAGGTAATTATTAAGTGCCTGAGGCCAGATTTGAATCCAGGTACTCCTGACTCTAGGGCCGGTGCTTTATCCACTGCCACTTAGCTGCCCTTCATTGTGTTTGTTTAAACATTTTATTTTTTCTGAATCCTAAAACTTTAGTTCTGGCCCTTTTCACATAAATTTGATGGAAGTAGAGTATCACTGAGACCTAGACTTGTATATAAGTGAAATAATCTTACGATATCCCAGAAGAATTTTTTAGTTCTTTAATTCTTCTTTAGAAAAATTTTAGTAGTACTTAACACTATGTGCCTTGAATCCTGCTAGATGGGAGAAACAATGGTCTTTGCCTTCTCGCACATTAACTTTTCATACCCTTTTCCTCCCCACTGATTCCACCCTGTCATGATTAACCTGCTTTGGACAGAAAGAGGATGTGGAGAAAAAGGAGATGGGGGAGGGAGGTATTTCATAGTTGTTTTCATTTGCTTAGAAATGAAGGAGTGTGATGAGTACCACCAGTAAAAGCAGCAGCATCTTCCCTTTTGCTCCCTTCCTCCCAGGGCACCAAAGATTGCTATTTAAAAGTAGAATCCTTCATGATAATATTTGAGCATTATAACAGATGAAGCCAACAGTGTTATTGTTCACATGGTGGAGCTTTGGCATATTTTATAAACCTTGGCAAGATATCATTTATTGACACTGGATTTCACAAACTGCATATTAGACCAAAACGAGGGAAAAGGAAAGGTTGGCCAGTGCTTTTTCTCCTTTGTATTTAATCAGTGTGAGACTGTGGGTGAGGCAGATGACAAATGGACTACCCACCCGAGTTTGGACTGATGGCTCCCAGTTTGACTGACTTGGATGCAGCCTTTCGGTATTCAACCCATAGATTTAGTATGTGAGAAAATGCATATTTCCTGTGATTAAAATATACATAAATCTACAAAACATCAGAATTCAAATTGGTATATATTTAGCAAACACCTCCGAGATACAAGCAATGGCTTGATGGATTGTCTGCTGGGCTTTAAGCACCACTGAGCTGTGGCTTTAGTCCCATTGCTGATCCTAGCTAATATGTGTGATCCTGGACAGGTCATTTAGCTTCTCTCCAGCTCCAGTAAGCCTCTGGAGCTTATATAGATGAAGGAGCATGATCTGTATTATGTTGGCAGAGAGAGTTCTCCAAATGAGAAAATCAGTGGTCCTCTGGGGACCAAGTGCTAGCCCCAAAGTGTATCCCAAGGTGCTAGGGATACAAAAATGAAATATGACATAGCCCCTGCCTCAGAAAAGACAAAAACAGTCATCTGGGTGGCACAGTAGATATACTGGCCCTGGAGTCAGGAGGACCTGAGTTCAAATCCAATCTCAGACACTTTTTTGTTCTGTTATTATTTTTGTTTTATTTTTTGCAAGGAAATTAATTGGGTTAAGTATTTGCCCAAGGTCACACAGCTAGGTAATTATTAAGTGACTGAGGCCAGATTTGAACTCAGGTTCCCCTGACTCCAGGGCTGGTGCTCTATACACTGTGCCATCTAACCAACCCCTAGTCTCAGACACTTAATACTTAGCTGTGTGACCTTGGACAAGTCACTTTACCTCATTGTGTTGAAAAAAGAAAAAAACAATCATTTGAAGAAATTTTTTTCTGTTTAATATTTTGGGTATTATAGGTAACATTCAGGATAATTTACTCATAGAAAATTCACAGAACTCATGTCTACTTTGAAGATGTGTCTCATTCCTAACCTCATCAAATTTTCAGTGCAATTTAAAGTTTTGATGGGTGTAATCATTTAGAGAGGCATGGACCAAAACATCAGAAAGAAGTCCCACCTTTGCCACATACTAACTGGGGTCCCAGAACGAGCCCTTTGGCCTGTTCCTCAGTGCTTTCTGTGTAAAAGGAGGATAATAATACTGTTTACCTTGTAGAGTTATGGTGACAATCAGCTCTTAGAAAGTCTCAGAGAGCAAGGGAAATGTCACCTCTTGCTCTCATTAGTCATCTGGTTCCTGGCTAGTTGGGTGGAGTTCTGGTAGAGCTAGTCCCAGGACAAGTGTTGGTACAAGTGGTGGGATTGGTCATTATTCTTCACTCTAATCATCCTCAAGCTTTATTATGTAGATTTTATGGAACATTTTAAAATCTAAATAAGCACTTGTTCAGTCTGGATGAAGAGATAGCATCTCCAGAGATCAGCATAAGGTAGCTGCCTTAAACTACCTACTGTAGAGACTTAGGTATTTGTGTAGTAGCTTGTAGCATGTGAATGTTCAAAGCAAAATCTGTAAGGCTGGTTTGAAACAACAGCTGAACTGATAATTTGTTCTTTCCTTCTAGTTTTGTTGTCCATATGTTCACTACTTTGTGATCCTAATCCAGATGACCCCCTAGTACCAGATATTGCACAAATATATAAGTCAGACAAGGAAAAGTAAGTATTTGAGGCTCTTGTGCCTCCATGTGCCAAATAAAGGAAAAGAAAGATTTTATAGATGTATTTAAATGAATTAAATTATGCTCAGAAAACAACTGTTTATTCATGACTTGAATTTGTATCTTCCTAATCTTTCTTTCCTTGTTTTATTGGCTACTCTTGTCTTCTTTTCTGTGTCTTACTTTTGGTTTACTCCCCCCCCCCCCCCGGATATTTTTTAGATATGTCATTAAACAGTTCTAGTTACATATAAAACAAATTGCCTTCATTTTTAAAAGTCTTGAGTTCCAAATCTTCTCCTTTTCTACCCCTCATTATGTAGGCTATCAGTTATACTTATCAAGTCAGGCAAAATACATTTATTGACCTACTTTTTAGATGTTCTGTGATACAGGGGGGGGAAAGGATAAAGTTTAGTTCCAGAAGACCTAGTTCCAACTGAGCCAACTGTGATGTAAGGCTAGTTTGTCTTTTCCTGTAAAAAGAAGGTCTGAGAGTAGATGCCAAAGTCCTTTCCAGCTCTTAAAGTTGATCTTATGATCCCCCTTTTCAATTCTTCCCTTTACCATTTTAAATATAAAATTTCATTGATTTCTCTTGTTTCTTACATCATCATAGCGATCCCTGGTAGACATTTCCCTTTCTCTCCTAGAGAGCCAGCCCATAGAATGAATAGAATTTTCCTTTCATTCACTATTATGCAAGTTAGTAAAGGTTCAAATCAGCAAGTAATTACTGAGCATGCTCTGCCTGAGGGGTGTTACATGTCCACCATTTTGGGGAGTAGATATTTGTTTTCACTTTCCAGAAAGAATTAAATTCACATGAATTCAGAACTTTAAACACAAACAAAACCCCTAGAAGTGAGCCTTCAGCTCATTTTTGATGACATTGTTTCAGTTGGTATTTTATTTTCAGGGTTTGTAAGAAGCCTGTTCTAGGTGCCCGGTGCCCCTGGGCACTACCCATAGCCAGGTTTCAGACAATCCCTGACCTAAAAGAGACAGGCTTTTCTGAGCCCGATCTAGTCGATTGAGTTCTCTCTGGAAGATGAGTTCTCTATTCTCTCTCTCTCTCTCTCTCTCTCTCTCTTAAGGTTTTTGTAAGGAAAGTGGCTTGCCCAAGGCCACACAGCTAGGTAATTACTAAGTGTCTTTCTATTCTCTCTTGACTGAAATTTTAACATCCTGATTTTATATTAAGTTAGTGGAGAAATCCATCCAGCTTTGGGAAAGAGTCATGCTTCAATGGAGTGAATTCGGATATATTTGTAATTCCAGGGGTGAAGGATGTGACCCTGCTGTTCACCCTTGGGTAGATTGTTGCGGGGTTCTTTTTAAGGACATTTATATATAAAGCCTTTGAACAGATACCTATGTATTTACATATTTTCCCTGTAACTCTTGTATACCTACAGATACAACAGACACGCAAGAGAATGGACTCAGAAATATGCAATGTAAATTGGAAGATTTTTTCCTATATCCCAGAGTACTGTAAATTCTAGGTTTTTTCAATATTAGAAGTAAACCGAGCACCGTTTACTGTTCCAGTGTCCCCTGAAGCCCTTTGATTTTTACCCATTTTAAATGTGTTTCTGGAGCAAGACAAAACAAACTTCCAAAAATAACCTTAAGACTGTGATGAGAGTATTTATCCTTTTGTATGCTTTGCAAAAGACATTTATTATGGTTTTTAAGATACTTGGACATCTGCATCTTCAGCCTACAAGATCCACAGTGCAGTTGTAAAGCAACCAAATTATTTTTTGCTGATACTAGATGTTTTTACATGAGATACTGTATGTGTTTGTCTAAGATGTCGTCAGTTTTATAAATCTGTATTCAGATTTCATTCTTTGTTAGCTCACTATATAATTTGTATTTTTTTACTGTATAGACTAAATATATTTTATTTACCATGTAAGTCAACTCATTAGACGTTCTCTTCCTGTGCACAGTATTGACAAAATACAACTGCGAGTAATGAAATGAATGAACGCTTCGCCTCCTTCTCTTGCTTAGGATATTCTGTAGACTGATTGCAGATTCTTCAACTCTAACGTGATCTTTTACACTGTAATTCTCGGTATGCTGATTGTGGAGAAACACTTGTTTTGATTATGTTGCATACTTGACTTAATTTTATTGCAATGTGAACTAATTGCACTGCTAAGTAGGAAGATATGTAACTTTGATTTGTTGCTATTCACATTTGATTTTTTTCGTACGTTATGGGCAATATAATATTCTCATGGACCTTTTACAGATCTTACTGTAGCTTTTTCCATATAAATAAAATGCTTTTTCTACTACTTGTCATGCCTGTTTTTACAACAAGACTCATTACTAGGTCTATGAGAAAGGATCTAAATATTGTATATAGTTTTGCATGCAAATTGTCGATGAGGAATACTCCAAATTTTGGAAAAATAAGGTCTGCCTTATTCAGAGTTCATGTATTTAATTTTCATTTGTTGTTATTACATTTCCTGTATAAATCTTGTCTGACATTAAATTAGCATCCCTTCACAGGAAATCATTGTTCTTACAGATAATTCCTGTAACTCTCGCTGTTGAGCAGAATTCAGAATATTGTGGGTCTGTCGTGGATCCTGGTGTTGAGGCGGTTTGTTTGTTTATTAGAGAACCAGAAGGAATCTCTTAGAAAAGATGATTATATTTTGGCAGGCCTGGGGGATGGACCCTTGAGGACAGCACTTGTAGACATAAGGCCTAGTTTAATGAATTAGTCAAACTTAATATCTGTCTACAGGTGCATGTTTTAAAAATGAGTTCAGTAGATCTAACTTTCATTTTATCCTCAATATTTAACATAGAATTACTAATATAGTATTTTAGAAATGGATTCTCAATTTTCAATTAAACCAATTTTTTACTATAGAAGTTTTAAGAAGACACTAAAATCATGCATGTTTGAGTCTATTTTTGTGAGTAGCTTGCTTCAAAGCCCCCAATTGACTTGTGTCAAACTCTCGTTATTGCATAATGAAACCTTTGAAGAAAAGAAATTTTCTAATCATTTGACTTTAAAAGCTAGTGATGACTTCCATTTGTCCAGTGAGTGGCAGTTTGGAAAGCACTGCATCCATGATCTCATTTGGTCCTCATGACAAAGCCCATGAGGGGAAGCAGGCCAAGTGGTAGTGAGTGCTCCCCTTGGACAGAGGAGGAAACAGGTTCAGAACAGACAGGTAACTTGCACACGGTCACACCGTAAGGAAGTGATAGAGCCAGAATTTGAACCCAGGTCTTCTGATTCTAGGGCCAGTGCTATTTCCCCTACACCAAGGTGCTATTATTATTGTTGTTGTTGCTGTTGTTGTTGTTATTATTATTATTGTTGGTGTTTTTCCTTTTTCACCGCCTAATGTCTTTAACACGGTCATTTTTCCCGTCGTTACTGCAGTGATTCCATAAACGTACACCTATTTGTGATGGGCTTATGACAATAATTTAAATCGGTTGGCTAGCTTCTGGATAGAAAGTTACAGCACAAATAAGCTTATGGAAAAAATAGAACTGTCATGTGTTTTATAAATGTATGTAAAATATTTAAATGAATTGTGAAATGGAAATTTAAAATGTGATTGTTAAAAAAAAACCACCTCATACTTTGAGTATTCATGATATCATCTGAAAGATACTTTATATTCTGGGCTACTTTCTCACTGAATTTGAAACGGGGTTGAGGTAGCTAGAAAGAAACTCTGGGCTTCACTGGGGTTGGATAATTAAATCTACTTTGGTAGTAAAGGACTTTGTTGGCTGGAATATCCTTATTATAGCTTTTGTTTTGTGACCTTCATTTATGGAAGTATCATTTTTTTCTTGCATTAAAGTTTCTGAAACTTGACAAAACACTGTTTGCTTTGCTTTACTCAATTTAGTTCTCTTCCTTTGCTTTCCAGGCTTTGGGTTATACAGAATAAAGTCACCAACTTGTTGAATCAAGACAAATGAAAAGGTCCATAGTGGCATCATGATGAATCACCCAGTTAGTCTTCCAAATAGCTTTTAAAATGCAAGAAGCCCCTCTTGTAACTTTTAAAAACAATATGGTGTTGGGACCCACTTGAGGTTCTAGACTCCCAGTTCTTTTTTGAAATGTATTTAATAATTTATTTTCCCCTAATTACATGTAAAACCAATTTTAGACTATGCTCCCTAGTATTCAGGTGGAAATTATAATTGGCATGGGGAGAAGAAAGAGTGAATGAGTGCCCCCTTTGGTCCCATTCATGGGGATGTCATATCTAGAGATTTAAGTTCCAAGCAACTGCCTACATCATTTTCTTCTAATGCAATTGAGATTTTATTACTTTGTTTCCTACTGAACATAATAAATGAAGAGAGTCCCAGTATTTTGTTTACTCCGTCATGAATGTTTCCTCGCAGAATATCTAATGGAGGAAAAAAGAAACTGAATTCCATTACTTACCATCAGTTTTACGGAATCCCCTTAATTAGGTGATGTAGCTAAATATGCAGAATGCAAGGAGCTGAGATTTTTTCCCCCTTATAACTCAACTTGTCATGAGAACAAAAATAGTTTCTTTACATTTTACTGATTTCATACTTGATCAAATCCTTGACTTTTAACAAGAGATTAGTCTTAATTTTATATTTTAAAATACAGGAGACATTGAGAAGTTAAAGTTGAACGTAGGCAAATGTGAGCACTTTGATTGTTGTCATGGTGTGATCTGAACATATTTCAAGTTCTTAAAAGCAAAGTCATTTTTAAAAATATACAGACAATGGAAGGAACCTCATGACATTAGATCACAACTTTAAGTTACTTAAAATGACATGTCTATATCTATACATAAACACATGGCGAGGACGCTATAAGGCCTAGAGCCAAGAAGATTCACCCTTGTGAATGCAAATGTGCCCTCAGACACTTAGAACATATGTGGCCCTTGGTAGATCACTTAACCCTGTTTGCCTGTTTCCTCATCTCTAAAATGAGCTGGAGATGGAGTTGGCAAGCCACTCCAAATGAGGTCACAAGTCAGATATGACTGAAACGATTAAACAAAACATATAAAACATTTTTGCTTTTAACTTTCTAAGTTATGTTCTGGAGAATCACAAGCACATATAATAGTCCTAAAATATTTTATACATTGTTTTTTAATAAGACTGATCCATGTCAATTGTTTTCGCATTAGCTATTTTTGAATATTTCCTCCATTCCCCTGGTTTCTCCCCAAGAATTGAAAACTGACAAAAAATACTTTTTATTCAGCATTCTGCCCTTGTATTCTCACCTCTTCAATGTTTAATTCCCTGAGCAGATGGCACATTATGCTTATATAACAAAGTGGAATAAACCAAGAAACCACATTTGTTCTTTTGTTGACTTCAAGCCTGCCCTAAACTCTTGACTTGTATTTCTCCTTGTGATGTGCACATTTCTATTTTGTGTATTTCCTTTGTATTTCTTTTCATTTTTCACAGTTTTGGAGATAAGTGAATCTTGGAACATCAAAAAATCAAGGGTTGCAGATCCAAGGCACAGGATGCAGGATGGGTAAAAGGTTCGCCATATTCCAGTACTGACTTAAGCTTAAGAGGTGCCATGAGGGACATTGTCCAAGAACTGTCTGATTGGAACAGGCCCAGTTCTGCAGCTTAGTGGGGGGCAACATATGGACAGCCCAGGTGTGCTGGTCTTGGACCCATGAAATCTAAAACTAAACAAAAACACTAGTTAAATCCCTGAAGTATTGGGGAGAGGTTCACCAATAGGGAATCCAGTAGGACCTGTGAGAAAACAGGAAAGAGAATCACACAATGAGAAAGTATAGATGGGTTGTGGTGAGTACCATAAGGAACACCCACCCACTGAAATATTGAACACCATTGTAAGATTTTTTTTATCATATTGATATAATTTGACCATTTTCCAATAGTTGGACAAAAGTTTTTTTTTTTATTTCTTATTACAGATGATTAAATGACATTACTATAGAGACAAATTGCAGTGTGTCCAATCAGATCATTATGAACCTAGAATGCTCTATCACAAGTCAGGCACACTTAACGTCCACTGGAACACCTGGGGTGCTTATTTTAAAACTTACATATCTCACATTTCCTTTGGACTGCTTCAATCCTGCCTTCCTCATACAGCAAGATGCAGATAAAACTGCTTATAAACTATCTTTGTTTAGTTGTCCATCACCACCTCTTTTCATGATACCTTTAGTATAAAAGTGGTTGAATCATTTGGCTTGAAGGGTAGGGATATTTTAGGGATATTTCCAGGTTGCTTTCCAAAAAAGTTTGTACCAAGTTTTTCTGCCAAAAAAAAAAGTAATAGAATGCCTATTTCCATTTACTATTAAACCCACCCCACTACAAACTTAGATTGTGTGTATCACCATATAGTATTCTGACTGTGACTTCCATCTGAATTCTAAAAATCAAGAAATATGGAAGAGAATGAGAGAATTGCATGTTCATGCAACTGAGGGAAAGGTAAAAAAAGTTTCCACTTGTGGTTTTAATTGACATGGAGAATTCAACATGGGAAATAAACCAACTCAGATCTGCAGTTTAAAAGTCATGGTTTTAGTCGTCTGGGGCAGTGAGACTAAGTGCTTTGCCCAGGGGCCCACAACCCCTAAGTCAAAGACAGGTCTTGACCTCAATCTTCCGGGATGTTGAAATCAGTGCCTCCATCACCTATTCACAATGTTCCCCCTACTTCTAGAAACCATCATTTCTCATTTGATACATTTTGGGTTCCCTCTGATGAGGGTAGAAATGTGCTTTGTGTTTCACCTATGCCTTGTTCCAACACAACCAGAACAAGAATGTTCATATGCCCTCCCAAAGTTCTTTGGACCAGGTCATATTCTTATAGGTATGATGCATAGTTTTATGTAAATAAGATTCTCCTTACCCCCTTTTAAGAAGATCTTTTCCTTTTATTTATTTTCCAATTACATACAAAGATAGTTTTCAGCATTCATCCTTTGGCAAACTTTTGAATCCCACTGCCATCCCTTCCCACTCCTCTCCCCATGGCAGCAATCTACTATGGCTATATATGTAAAATTGCATTTAACATATTTCTGTATTAGTCATACTGTGAAAGAACTAGAATTAAGAGAGGAAAAACATGAGAACAAAAAACTAAATGTAAAAAGTTTTAAGAAGTGAATGTAGAATGCTTTGCTCAGCATTCAGGCACTAGTTTTGTCTCTGGATGTGGATGGTGTTTTCTCTAACAGGTCTCTCAGAGTTGCCTTTGATCACCGAACAGCTGAGAGGAACTGTGTCCGTCAGAGTTGACCATCTCACGATGCTGCTCTTAGTGTATGTGATGTTCTCCTGGCTTTTTAACAACATCTTTATAATTAGGGTCCTCTTAGTGAGCATCCTGAGTAATGGGTGCAGATCAATTTGGTAACCGGGTTGCCAGATTGTTCTCCAAAGTTTTTTCATTCACAGCTCTGTCATGTTTTTTTTTCCTTTAAATGGAGGCAAGTGTATTGTGATTTGCCCAGGGTCACTCAGCCAGTCTAAAGCTGGAGTTGAATTCAGGTCCTCTTGGTCCAGGGTCAGTGCTCTATCTTCTGTGCCCCCCAGTTGCTCCTCTGCCTATAATTTATCGTCACTCTTCTCACATGCCAGGCATACCCTTGCCAAAAAAAACAAAACTATTTTAAGGAGAACTCACACAAAGGGGTCAGAAAAAGCTAGACCGTGGCACCCTGAAAGAATCTCTTAAGACTTCTTGGGGGGGGTGGCTAAGTGGTGCAGTGGATAGAGCACAGGCCTTGGAGGCAGGAGTGTCTGAGTTCAAATCCAGCCTCAGACACTTAATAATTGCCTAGCCATGTGGCCTTGGGCAAGCCACTTAACCCCATTGCCTTGAAAAATCTTAAAAAAAAAAAAGACTTCTTGGAATTGATTATGCAGCACAGGAAACCCTGGCACAGGAGTGCCCAGGATGGCATGCCCTCATCAGAGAGGGCTGTGCTCTGTGAGCAAGGCAGAATGGAAGGAGCTCAAAGGAAATGTGAGATATATAAGTTTAGAGAACCCACCCCAAGTGTTCACATGGACTATTTGTGCCCGACCTGTGGTAGAACATGCCATTGGTCTGATCAGTCGCCGTCAGACACACTAACTCTAACATAGTAATGTCATTTTGGTCTTCAATAACGAAGGACAGGAATCAACCAAACTTCACTCCTCCCAATGCTATATTTTCCCCATTTGGGATATATTTGCCAAATATATCTTAAAGTTTTCATTTGTATCCCACTGATTATTAGGTTAATTGTTAAATTAGCAATTTGTGTTTCGCCCTTTAGGAATCATCTTCATCTCTAACCATCCAACCATTGTTATTGCTCTTAGGAAAAGACAAGGAGACACAATGAATGAAAGGCTACCTTTGAATCAGGAAGCCCTCACCCTGCTATAGGGCATTTCAATATGAATTTACCCCCCTACACTGATAAAATTCCAGGTCTAGAACCCCTTCCTCTAAACAAAGGGTTTTTTTGGGGGTTTTTTAGGTTTTTGCAAGGCAAATGGAGTTAAGTGGCTTGCCCAAGGCCACACAGCTAGGTCTCCAGGGCCAGTGCTTTATCCACTGCGCCACCTAGCCGCCCTAAATAAAAGTTTTTAATGCAAATTTCTTCATAAAAAATACTTTTAGAGCTTATTCTCAAATATTTAGGTGATATGCCTTAGCTCAGACTGGGTAATATCCCATTTGCCTCAGTTTCTGCCTCTGTAAATAAACTGGAAAAGGAAATAGCAAACCACTTCAGTTTCTCTGCCAAGAAAACCCCAAGTGGGTTCACAAAGCACAGGACACAACTGAAATAAGAAAACAACAAAAATGTTTTCGCTTGAGCTCACAGTCCTAAAACTTATGGGTTAGTTGTCATTCAGGTAAGTCCAGAATTTTGAAGTATTTCCTTTTTACTCCTCTGGCAAGCTATGTCATCAGGGAGATATTAGATAAAAGTTTCTCTCTCCATTTGTAAAAACATTCCCCACTCATCACTGTTTGATGCTGCATCCAAGCCTCTGGATGTACCTAAGAATTTACAGTCCTAAAGGCTTGGGCTAGGGGCTTAGATACAGAATGAGTCATCTGATAACCACTTCTGCTACATTCCCAGAGGCTGGGAATGGCCACGGTATTTTGCATCCCCTGAAGACTGTGTCTGTGTGTGTGTATGTATCTAGTTTAAGCTTTTTTGAGGAAAATACATCTCTAGCATGGGGCTATGAGTCTGTCCTGGTCACTTCAATACTTGTTGGCAATTGTTTGATAATAATTCATGATTTTTTTTTAAAAAAAACCTTATGTTCCCAGCTCAGTGGTAAGTCCTGCGTATACAAATTCAAAAGCAAAGAAAGTCCCTGCCCTCAAGGAAGTCACTTTTTAATTACTTTGATAGCCTGGAATGTGATGTTTGTCCCTCATTCTTAAAGAAACCATGATATCAGGTAGGTGATGCTATGCCATGAGTAAGGTTGGGGGGGGGGGGGGACTAGGCTAAGTCATCTGTCTTTCTCCTCTGGAACCATCTGGGTCCAGTGGCCAGACATGAATCAGGATGATTGGAGATGGCTCTGAGTGCAAGACAATCAGACTTGGCCAAGGTCATATATATAGCTAGCAAGTGTCAGGTATCTGAGGTAAAATTTGCATTCAGGTCCTCCTGACTCCAGAGCTGGTTCTCCTTCCATTTAACTACCTAGTCTCTGGGAAAAGGCATTTTTGTTTAGAAAGTGAGTTCTATAGTTAGAAGAAGCTTAGGGAAATAGGTTGACATGCCCCACCCAAAAACAATGACAGTGAATTAATCTTGAATAGTTTGGGGTTTCACAATTGAACAAGAGAAGGAAATGACAAGATAGTTGTCAGACTGTGGAAGAGGTAACCAAAGATGAATGAAAGGGAAAATTGGCCAGAATTGTCTAGAAATAGTGGTCCAAAGACCAATCACCAATCAGCAGAGTGCTTCCCCCATCCCCAGGTTCTTCCAAAAGGAATGCTTTCCCCCTTGGACAACAAGGTCATTATAGGGGGGAATTATTGGCAAAAGAGGGAGAAACCATTTATAACACTAATAGAGTATTACTCTTTAGCTAGAAATGTTTTGTATTACACTAACCCATAATGTGCAGCAGTATGAGATTAAACTATGAAAGAGTGGATTGATTTGAAATATATGAGATTTCCTAGAAAATCAAGCATTTAGGCCCTTTGGAAAATGCATAGTTTAACATCTAGTTCCTGGAAACCACCGATTTTCCTTCTGTGAGGGAGAGAGAGTTGCTCTTTTCTTTTTTTTTTTTTAATTCTTTAGAAAGATTTTTTGTTTGTTTCCCGTGCCCCACTTGGGGTAAAACTAGAACTTTACTAAAATAGAACTATGATATATATGATTAGACTGAAACATTTAAAAACATGAACCTTTAAGGTAGATATATCTTTTTTAAAAAACTTGTGAATTTTCAGGAATTCTTATGATGATTGTATTAAGTTTCTTGCCTATACACACAGTCACCATTAGATACCTGGAATGTCCCGGCAAGGTTTTATGGAACACTAAGAATCATTTTTTTCTTTTGATTTAAACCTGTGACTTTGTTGGAGTGGGGGACTCTGGAATCTGTGCCCTCCTTTCACACATTGATATCAGTGACTTAACCAAAGCTTAGTCTGAGACTGTGGCCTATGGGACTGAGAGATTAAGTCAGATTAAATGTTAGTTTACTTGTGGCAGATGCTGAATTTAAACTCAGGGCTTCCTGATTCCAAGAACAGAATCCTCTCCCTACCCCCACCACTGTTTCAGCCTATCTCTTCATAAACTTACCTGGCAATTAGGAGTTACTTTATATCATAGTTCACCTGATCCTTCTAAAACTACCAAATTCCATCCCTATTCAGCTTTTCCAAACTCCTCTTGGCTAGTTTCTTTAGACAGTATCTCCATTCTACAGGTGAGGGAACTGAGGTAAAGAAATGGTTATAGTGGCTTCTTGCTCATGGTTGCATAGCTCAAAAAGTGGAAATATCAGCCTGAGTCTTCAGGTTCCAAAGCTACTGCTCACTCCTCCTACTATTCTGCAGCTGCTATTTCAAACACTGTCCAGAGAATATATGTGTAAATATGTATTCATGTATGTAAATATGCATGCATGTAAGGGTCATGATTTCCTTTTATGATCTTGTGATTAGATCACAAACCCTCCCCCACCAGAGAGCTGAAGAAAGGTATGAGTTGAGAAGCATTATGGTATAGAAACCAGAACAGTCACCAAATGGGGTCAAGTCCACCATCTGGCACCTCCTCCCAAAGGGACCATGGGCAGGAAAGTCAACTTTTATAAGTTCTGGCTTCCTCATATGTAAGAAGGCTATAACAAGATCTATGAAGCTTTTGGGACACTCCAAAGGGAGGGTATTGGAAGCAGCTTAACAACTCCAAAGCACCAGTTTAAAGTAATGGAGGGCAGTAGGGCAAGGCCAGAACAGAAAAGTTGGGCATCTGGTGCAGTTGTGGAGAGACTGCTAGAAGGCAGATGCTTTCTAGTGATCTGACCCTGAGCAAATAGCTTAACCTCTATCTATCTCAGTTTCTCCAGTTGTGAAATGAGAAAAATAGTGGCATTTTCCTCCCAGGGCTGCTATAAGGATCAAGTAAAATTAATAGTATTTGTATAGGACTTGGCAAAGTGGTTCCTGTCAGAGAGCAGCCAGATAGAAATGTTTCTTGCCTTTATCCCTCCCCCTGCCTCCTCGGAAATAAATTCTGGTTCCTTTCCTCTGTGGGAGTTGGGAAAGAGCTCTAGTCGGAGCCATTATCTGTATCAGGGATAAACATGCTCACACCCATTGATCCAGCTTTGTGATATATCAGCCTGGGCAGTTTTGGAAGCTGCATTTAACTCTGGCAGCTCACTCAATCAAGGTTGTTTGTATTTAGTAAGTTATAAGAAAAGTCTCTTGTGCTTCAGAGGAACAGAGCTTCTTCAAGTGATTCTGTATTTTGGGAGATTTCAGGGAATAGCAATCAGCTCCTTTCATTTCAAGTACCTGTGTCTGTATTGACCCAAGCACAGGTGAAACTGAAGTCCTGAACAATTAAAACCCCAAAGTATTGGGCGATTGGCTTTTCTTTCTAAGAACACTTGTATGAAGGGGTGTGCTGGTAGATGTTTAACAATCAGATCTCCAAAAAAAGTGGACAAGCAACACATCTCTAAGTTTCTTCTGCATTGATAATGTTTCCTTTCTTTCTTTCTTTCTTTCTTTCTTTCTCTCTCTCTCTCTCTTTCTTTCTTTTTGGCAAGGCAATGGGGTTAAGTGACTTGCCCAGGGTCACACAGCTAGATAATTATTAAATGTCTGAGGTCAGATTTGAACTCAGTTTCTCCTGACTCCAAGACTGGTACTCTATTACCTAGCAACCCCAATATTATTTTCTTTTTCATCTTCTTAAGTCTAGATACTTAACCAAACAATAAATCAAGCCCTGATTTCCAAGGTGAAAATGATTACATTGAAAATTTAATAAATAGCTCTGCCAGGTCATTTCTGCTGCCTCCAACTCACCCTTAAATGTATGTCACTACTAATAGAAAATCAGATTGACTCCAGTTTTTACCCCAGACTTTCAAACTATCAAATTCTATCCCTATTCAGCTTTTCCAAACTCCTCTTGGCTAGTTTCTTTAGCATGAAATATTTTTCATTTCAGAATTTAAGTGTTCACAGTGGTTCTTGCATAATGCAAGGGAATGGCTAGGTGGCACTGTGGCGGGGAGTCAAGAAGACCTGAGTTCAAAACTGACCCAGATACTAACTGGTTGTGTGATTGGATAAGTCTCTTAATATTTGCCTTGGTTTCTTCATCTATATAATGAGCTGAAGAAGAAAATGGCAAGCCACTCCACTATCTTTTACCTCAGTTTCCTTATCTGTAAGATGAGCTGAAGAAGGAAATGTCAAACCTTTCCAGTATTTTGCTGAGAAAACCCACTATGGGATTACAAAGAGTCAGATATGACTACAAAAGACTGAACAACAAAAACAACAGCAGTAGCAAAACACCACACACAAAAACAACAAAGAAAAGATCCTTCTCAAAGAGTTTGCAAACCTTACTGGGAAGGCAAAATATAAACCCATAAAACAACCAGGCCAAAACGCAGTCCCTTTATTATTACTGCATAGAATGTTCTGTTTGGAATCTGATGATCTGAGTTCCAATCCTGACTGCATCACTTAATATTTCTGTGGCCTTGAACAAATTGCTTCCTCAGCACCCAAGGTGCAGGGTTGGTTTAAGGTCAAATGAGATAACATGAAAAGTACTTTTGAGGCCAGAAATGCTAGTTGTGATTATGGTTATTCTTACTATATCTATGACTTTCTGTCACGGAGCCTCAACTATTTGGTGAAATGAAAGGGTTGGCCAAGATGACCTCATCTTCTAGCTATAATTCTTAGATTCACTGATTGCAGTGAGTCAGGGAAGGCTTCATGCAGGCAGCAGAGTATGTGTATTGTTGGCTAAAAATAATAGCGTATATTTACCTAGAGATGGATGAAAGGTTTGCAAAGAGCTTGATGTCTTTTGTCTTATTTGATTTTCACAACAGCTGTGAATCACTGTCTGTCCCTGTGCCTAGAATGTTCTCCTTCTTCAACTCCACCTCTGGGCTTTAAGTTCAGCTAAAATCCCAACTTTCCCAGGAATCCTTTTCTAATCCTTCTTAGTTCCCTTTGGAAATGATTTCTTATTTATTCTCTATGTCACTTGTTTATACATAGTGATGTACATATTTATCACCCTCACCAGATTAATAAATAATAATGATAAAGAGCTAGTATTTATATAGCACTTCTCTACACTTTACAATTTACAATTACAATTTACATTTGAGTCTCACAACCTCCCTGGGAGGTAAGTGTTTATGATTTGGCTCGTAATACAGATGAAGAAACTGAGGTAATCAGATATTGAACTGCTCAGGGTGACATTATATGGGTCTGAAACTGGATTTGAACTCAGGTCCTCCCAACTCAAGGTTCAACTCTCTTTCCCTTGTGCCTCCTAGCTTACCCCTAGATGATTGGGAGGTCCCCAAGCATAAAAACTTTTCACCTCTCTAATTTTTGCCTTTCTTTGTATCTCCAGTGATCAGCATAACACTTTGCACATTACCAGTATTTTAATAAATGTTTATAGTCTGACTAAGTGTCATCATTTTCCCCATAAAACAGGGTAAAGGAGTCGCCCAGGGGCCGGACTGAAATCCAGATCTCCCAGATTCCACATCTAGTTCACCATACTGGCTCTGTTAACTAAGAATGGGGAAGATACCCCAGAGAAGAGAAATAGTGTGAGGTAAGAGTCATGGTATGTGGTCACCATGATGAGGGAGAAGAATGGCCTTACTGGAATCAAGGTTTTGAATTGGAAGTAGCAAGAGCAAAGGTTCATCTGGTACAATGCAACCATTTGATGGAGGATCTGGATTGTCCACCCAGATAATCTCATAGACTCATAGTCAATCTTGGGAGTAATTTAGGAAGGGAGTGGCAAAATGAAAAATGAATCAGTCTAGTGAGGTCATGAAAGATAACTGGGTGTGAGGAAGACCTAGGTCACCCAGAAACTTGCAATAATCCCTTCATGAATCAGGAGGCCAACAAACATATAGCTACAGTGGAAATGGAGAAGAGCAGAAGGAAGAGTGACGGGACTTGGTTACTGATTATGTATGGATAATGAAACTGAGGTAAAGCAGTAAACTGCTGAGGTGTCAGTGAGAAGGCAATTTGAATTTACCAAAGTCATACTAAGGAGAAAGAAAGATGATCCTAAATAGAGGAAGCATACATAATCCTCAGTATAGGAGGTAATCAGTGTGTGTTAGAAAAAAAAAAAAACACTGGCTCAGGGGTCCTATTTTCCTCAAGGAGTAACTTTCTTTTTGCATTCTAAAAGATCATTTGGTAACATTTGGATGCTTCCTGCAAGTTTTGAGTAAATAGTTTGCTTAGCTATATGACTGTTGATATCATGGATCCATGTGTCTGATTGTTGCAGAGCGCTAAGGTCAGAATTCTCAGCATATGATGTCTCTTTGCAAGGAATATTTTTTTGGGTCAGACTTTTTTAATCTTATTTATCTTATCTTTATATTTTATATTATTTATCAGGGTTGGAAACATAATTCATATTTGAAAAGTTATTTATTTGAAGTATTTTAAAAGTTCCTTCCCTATTTTTAAAATTCTAATCTGTCATTAGATTGTGACTTCCTTGAGAGTATTTTTGCCATTTGAGACTATTTTTGCCATTCTTTGTATCCCTGGAACTCTGCATAGAGGCCAGGGTTTGAATCTTACATCTTCTACTTGCTAGCCATGTGATCTTGGAATCCTTTTTTTTTTTTTTTTAAGTTTTTGCAAGGCAATAGGGTTAGGTGGCTTGCCCAAAGCCACATGGCTAGGTAATTATTAAGTGTCTGAGGCTGGATTTGAACTCAGGTATTCCTGACTCCACTGACTCCAGGGCTAGTGCTCTATCCACTGTGCCACCTAGCCACCCCATTGAAACATTTTTTTATCCTCTCTGGCCCTTCAGGTGCCTCATGTGCTAAGATCATATAGTCTCTCAGGTCTTTCCAGAATACATCTTCAGATCTGCATTCAGATTTATAGACTGTCTGGGAAGTCAATGAGCCAATAGGATTTCATACCTTTCCATAAAATTAGAGCTAACCTTTTGTCTGTCCTAGCTTTCTGCTGACTCATAGAATTGGCTTGAAATCTTTAAAAGGCTATATTTATTTTGTATAATGCTGCCACAGCTGTATCTAAAAATACCCACAATGTGCTCCTCATTAGGATTGCATGGAAGCTTTGCTTTTAGGTTGAGAAATAATTCATAAGCTAATTTAGACTGCTGGGAACTATTAACTATCTATAACCTATTTTTTGGCATAGTCATTTTGAAAACAATCCCCCTGAGGCCTAAAGTTCATTCAGTAGAAGCCAAGACCACGAAATGGCTTAGAGATCAAAAAATAAAACATTAAGTATTTTTAAAATAATCTATCCTAGTGTGCCTTGTTCTATGGAAATTCAATATTTGAATCCAGACTTAAACGAGACAAATTAAAATGATTTTTTTACCTTGCAAATGGAGTTCTTTGAAATATGAAGGATTATGCCAAGTCTTTACCAAACTATTTTCCAGTTTTCCCAGGATTTTTTGTCAAATAGTGAGTTCTTATTCCAGAAGTGAGTCTTTGAATTTATGAAACCGTAGATTACTACTGTTTCTTTTGCACCTATTCTATTTCACTGACACGCTTCTCTATTTCTTAGCTGCATTTTGATGACTGTTGCTTTATAATATAGTTTTATTTTTATTTTTTTTAAGGTTTTTGCAAGGCCAATGGGGTTAAGTGGTTTGCCAAAGGCCACACAGCTAGGTAATTATCAAGTGTCTGAGGTCAAATTTGAACTCAGGTCCTCCTGACTCCAGGGCTGGTATCCACTGTGCCACCTAGCTGCCCTTTCTCTTTCTATTTCTTACTGTTTGGCTTTGTTGGTCACACATAGACATGCTGATGATTTCTGTGTGTTTATTTTATATCCTACTACTCGGCATAAACCCATGAATCATGACCTATATGAAAATAATATAGAAATGGGTACAGGATTTATACATAAAGGATGACACTCTAGGTCAGTTAGGAGAACAAGAAATAATCTATCTGTCAGAGAAGGGAAAAGTTTGTGACCAAACAAGAGGCAGAAAACAATATAAATTGTAAAATGGATGATTTTGACTACATTAGATTATAAAGGCTTTACACAAAGAAATCCAAAGCAGCCAAGATGAGAAGGGATGCAGAGAGCTGAGAAACAATTTTCATAGCTAGCATTTCTTATAAAAGATTCATTTTTAAAATTTATCGAAAACTGAGTCAAATTTATAAGAATACAAGTCAAATTTCAATTGATAAATGGTTGAAGGATATGAATAGGCAGTTTTCAGATGAAGAAATTAAAGCTAACTATACTCATATGAAAAAATGGTTCAAATCATTATTGATTAGAGAAATATAAATTAAAACAATTCTGAGGTTCCACCTCATACCTAGAAGATTGACTAAAATGACAAAAAAGGAAAATGACCAATGTTGGAAGAGAAGTGGGAAAACTGGGATATTGCATTGTTGGTAGAATTGTGAACTGATCTAACATTCTGGAGAGCATTTTGGAGCTAGGTCTAAAGGGTAATTAAACTGTAACCCTTCGACCTAGCAATACCACTACTGGGTCTATATCCCAAAGAGATCATAAAAATGGGGAAAAAATTCACATGTACAGAAATATTTATAGAAGCTCTTTTTGTAGTGACAAAGAATGGGAAATTGAGGGGATCCCCATCACTTGGGGAATAGCTGAGCAAATTATAATTTATGAATGTGATGGAGCACTATTGTACCATAATAAATCATAAGCAGCTGAACTTTAGAAAAGTCTGGAAAGGTGCTGAGAGTCAAAATGGAGGCATGAGGGCAGGAATTTCTGGAAACACATCCCCCCTCCCAAAACTCCAAAAGCCATCAAATGATGACTCTGGTCAAAATTTCGAGGGGCAGAACCCACAGAAAGGAGGAGTGATACAATTTCTCAGTCCAAGACAACTTAGAAGATCTGCAGGAAAGTTCTGTTTCACCAGGACCAGGGGCTGGAAAGATCTGCAGTGCTGCCAGGCTGCAGCACAGCTGCAGAGCAAACTAGTCCAGCCTTCCAGGAACAGCCCGAGGGGCACCCGAGTCCCTGGGGACACCTGAATCCTTGGCAGAGGGAGTGGTTTCCAGACCTCCTGGCCCAAAGATCTCCTGGGACATTTAGAAGGGGTGGTGAGAGATCTCTGTGGCACCAGAGAGAGAGCACAGAGCTCCAGTCAGCATTGGCCTCAGAGCAGCCCTGTGGTGGGGACCCTACAGAGTCACCCAGCTCTTGTAGAGTGTTCAGCCTATAGAGGGTAAGGGGGTGGGGAGAGACTGCAGAGATCTCTCTGCTCTCCCTGGTTGCAGGACTCTGCAGTTTGCCCACACTCAGATTCAAGTCACAATCTAGGCTTGCATACTACCATGGAGGATCAGGTACCCTTCTCACAACTTCAGGGCAATGGGGAGGGCTTGTGGTCATCCACAGACCAGAGCACAGGCCAGGAGAATAGTCATAAGACCTTGGAGGAATTAAGGTCCCTGTGGGGTGTCTCCAAAACCCCTCAAAGCATTAGAAGTGCGGTAAATCAGTCATAGGCTGAGGAAATGAGCAAACAACAGAAAAAGAAGAACCTGACTAAAGAAAATTGCTTTGGCCCTATGGAGGATCAAAATACACATTCATATGATGACAAAGTCAAAGCTTCTGTATCCAAAGCCTACAAGAGAAAAAGGAAAAGGGCAGAGATTATGGATAAGCTCGGGAAAGACTTTGAAAAACAAATAAGGGAGGAAAAGGAAAAATTGGAAAGAGAAATGAGAGCAATGCAGGTAAATCATGAAAACCAAGTCAGCAACTTGGTAAAAGAATTATAAAAAAAAAAATTGAAGAAAATAGCATGTTAAAAACCAGTTCAGACCCATCCCCAAAAGACAAATGAGGAGAAAATGCCTTGAAAAGCAGGATTGGCCAGCTGGTAAAGGAGATAAAAAAGCTCTCTGAAGAAAATAACTCCTTCAAATGTAGAATGGAGCCAAAGGAAGCTGATGTCTTTGCAAGAACTGAAGAAACAATAAAACAATACCAAAAGAATGAAAAATTATAAGAAAATATGAAATATCTCATTGGCAAAACAACTGATCTAGAAAAACAGATCCAGAAGAGATAATTCGAAAATTATTGTACTACCTGAAAGTCATGACCAGGAAAAAAAAGAACCTAGGCTTCATTTTTCAAGAAAAAATGCAGCAAAATTTCCCTGAGATCCTAGAAGCAGAGGGTAAAATAGAAATTGAGGGAATCCACTGATCACCCCCTGAAAGAGATCCCAAAAGAAAAACTGCCAGGAATATTTTAGCCAAATTCCAAAACCCCCAAGTCAAAAAGAAAACACTACAAGCTGGGTTAGACTCTAAAGAAGCATGGAATGACTTATGGGATCTGATGCTGAGCAAAGGGAGTAGGGTCAAGAGAACAATGTAAAAATCAACATTATGAAATGAAAAACCTTGATGGAAGCAACTGCTCTCAACAGTCTAGAGAGCTAAGACAACTGTATTAGACTGATTATGGACTATATTATCCCCAACTAGAGGAATAAAAACAAAACAAAACAAAACAGAAAGGAAAAAAACACCCCTATCAAAACTGATGGAATGCTTTATAAAAATTACCTCATAAATATCTCTTTCCCTTAATCCTAATTCTTCATGCCAAAGATTGCTAATTTGTAAATATGTTTAACAAAATATGTGTGTAAAATACTAACCTGACTGTTCCCTTACTGAGGGGGTGGGGTGGGAAAGAAGGGTAGAGGGAAATTTTGTAACTTGGAAGTATGCATGTACAAATGGTTGAAAATTTAAAAAATAAATTTATTTTTAAAAAGAAAATACTACAAGCTGCCAGAAAGAAGCAATTCAATTACCGTGGCTTTACAGTCAGGATTACACAGGATTTGGCAGTGTCTACTTTAAGCATTTGTAGGGCTTGGAACATGATATTCTGGAAGGCAAAAGTGCTTGGATTACAATCAAGAATCAAATTTCCAGCTAAACTGAACATTCTCTTTCAGGGGAAAAGATGGACTTTCTTTTTTTTTTAATTTATTTATTTAAGTCAATGGGGTTAAGTGATTTGCCCAAGGTCACATAGCTAGGCAATTATTAAGTATCTGAGGTTGGATTTGAACTCAGGTCCTCCTAACTCCAGAAATGGTGCTCTATCCACTGCCCCACCTAGCAGCTCTGAAAAGCTGGATTTTCAATGAAACAGGGGACTTTCAAACTTTCCTGTTGAAATGACCAGAGCTGACAGGAAGTTTGATCTCAGCTAGAAAGAGAAATCCCATTTAAAGTAACTCCGGGCAATATAAAATACTTAGGAGTCTACCTGCCAAGGCAGACTCAGAAACTCTATGGAAACAACACAAAGCACTTCTCACACAAACAAAATCAGATTTAAATAACTGGACAAATATCAACTGCTCATGGATAGGCCGAGTTAGTATAACAAAAATGACGATTCTACCTAAATTAAACTACTTATTTAGTGCCTTACCAATCAAACGTTCTCTTTAATGAGCTAGAAAAAATTGTAAGTAAATTCATATGGAGAAACAAAAAGTCAAAACTATACAAGGATTTAATGAAAAAAAGTACAAAAGAAGGTGTTTTAGCCCTACTAGATCTAAAATTGTATTATAAAGCAACACTCATCAAAACTGTCTAGTATTGGCTAAGAAATAGAGTGGTGGATCAGTAGAATAGATTAGGTGCAAAAGAGACAGCAGGAAATGATTAAAGTAATCTGCTGTTTGATAAACCCAAAGAGTCCAGCTTCAGGGATAAGAACTCTCTCTTTGCCAAAGATTGTTGGGAAAATTGGAAATTAGTATGACAGAAACTTGGATTAGACCAACATCTTACTATACTAAGACAAGATCAAAATGGGTACAGGATTAGACATAAAAAAAATAATATTATAAGCAAACTAGGAGGTCAAGGAATAGTTTACCTGTCAGATCTTTGAAAAGGGAAGCAGTTTATGACCAAGGAAGAGAGATGGAGAACATCATTAAAAATAAACTAGATAATTTTGATTACACTAAATTAAAAAGCTTTTGCACAAACAAAAGCACTGTAACCAAGATCAAAAGAAATGTAGTAAATTGGGAAACAATTTTTAAACCTAGTATTTCTGACAAATGACTCATTTCTAAAATATATAGAGAACTGAGTCAAATTTATAAAAAAAAAACAAACAAACAAGTTATTCCCCAATTGAGAAATGGTCAAAGGATAGGCAGAGACAATTTACAGATGAGGAAATCAAAGGGATTCATAATTATATGGAAAAGTTGAACTAAACCATCATTGATTAAAGAAATACAAATTAAAGCATCTCTGAGGTACCACTTCATACCTCTCAGATTGGCCAATATGACCAGAAAAGACAATGATCAATGTTGGAAGGGATGTGGGAAACACTGGCACCTGTGAACTCATTCAATCTTTCTGGAGTGCAATAAAAATGGGCATCCCTTTTGATCCAGCAATACCACTACTGGGCCTATACCCTGAAGAGATCATGAAAAAGGATAAAAACATCACTTGTACAAAAATATTCATAGCAGCCCTGTTTGTAGTGGCAAAGAATTGGAAATTCAGTGAATCATTTTGGGAATGACTGAACAAATTGTGGTATATGCACATTATGGAACACTATTCTTCTATTAGAAACCAGGAGGGATGGGAATTCAGAGAAACCTGGAAAGACTTGCATGAATTGATGCTGAGCAAGATGAGTAGAGCCTTGTACCCCCTTACAGCAACATGGGGGTGATGATCAACCTTGGTGGACTTGCTCATTTCATCAGGGACAATTTTAGGGGATCTGCAATGGAGAATATCATCTGTATCCAGAGAAAAAATTGTGGAGTTTAAACAAAGGCCAAAGACTATCACTTTTAATTTTTTAAAAAATTATCTTATGTATTATGTAAGTTTGCTATCTCTTGTATTTTATTTTTTCCTTAAGGATATGATGTTTCCTCTCAACACGTCCAATTTTGGCAACAATGTAAAGACTAGCAGACTGCCTTCTGTAGTAGGGGAGGGAAGTGAGATTGGGGGGAAAATTGTAACAGCCAAAAAATAAAAATTATGTTTGATCCTCCAAGTACAGGACTCAGGTGAAGCAAAGAGAAGATGGATGGGAAGGGCAAATTCTGAGGAATTTAATTATGTTGAACTACATGTATTCCTGCATGGGAAGAAGAAAATAACTCATATGAATCTTCTCTTTTATAAGAGCAGTTAGAAGGAGTATATATGGACAAGGCACAGATGGGAGCTGAATATGATGGTATTGTGTGGTATAGAGATGGAGTCAACGGGTGATAAAGTACTGGGAGGAGGGGAAAGGAGAGGTAGAGTGGGCTAAGATATTTCATATAAAAGAGTCAAGAAAAAAAGCTTTTGCAATGGAGTGGAAGGGGGGGAAGCAAGGGGGAAATTCTCATCAGAAATGGCTCAGTGAAGAAATAACAAATATACTTAATAGAGTATAGAAATCTATCTTACCCTAGAGGAAAATGAGAGGAAAGGGATGGGACAAGGGGGCCGGGGAAGCAGGTGGGGGGAGGTGATAGGTCAGAGAGAGGGGAGTCAGATACAACACACTTCTGAGCAGGGACAGGGCAAAAGGAGAGAGAGAGAACAGAATAAATAATAGTGAGGAGGAATAGGCTGAAGGGATATACAACTAGTAATAGCCACTGTGGGAAAAGATAACAAAGCAACTTCCTAGGTGGACTTATGATAAAGAAGGCAGCTCAACTCAGAGACAGAGCTGATGAAATCTGAGCACAGACTGAAGTACACCGTTTTTTCTCTCACTTCATTTCTCCTGAGGTCTATATTTTTTGGGGGGGAGGGAGGTTTATCTTTACTTTCACACCAAGATTATTGTAATAATACAAAATAAATACATAATATGCAAAAGAAGAAAAAAGTCTGAGATGACGTATGAATTGATACTGAGTAAAGTGAGCCGAACCAGGAGAACATTGTACACATTAATGGCAACATTGTGAGATGAATCAGTGTGACGGATGCAGCTACTCTCAGCAGTTCAGGGCTCAGGGACAATCCTTAGAGACCTGTTATGGAAACTGCCATCCACATCCAGGGGAAAAAACAAACAAACTATGGAGTTTGAATGCAGAGCAAAGGATACTATGTTCACTTTTTAAAATTTCTTTTATGTTTTTCTTTCTTTCTCATTTTTTCCCTTAGTTCTTTCTACCTAGTTCCTCTTTTTTTACATGACTAATATATTAGCAGATTATTCTATGTTGGGAGGGGAGAAGAGGTGGTTGAAAAATGTGGAACTCAAAAGCTTTTAAAAAGATGAATGTAGAAAACTACCTTTGCATGTAATTGGAAAAAATAAAAATAAAATAAGAAAAAAAAAGAAATATGAAGGATTTCATTTAATGACAAAGTATTCATGAATGTGTGTGTGTATATGTATATATATATATACATTCATGAATATATATATATATATATATATATATATATCCATTAGATGATTGCTTCTGGTATAAAGTCAATCTTAGTATACACATATTTATTACATACCTTCTATATGCCAGCTATTTATTAAATACCTATTAAGTGCTGGGGATACAAAACAAACACAAAAGACAGTCCTTGTCTTCAAGGAGCTTACAATCTAAAAAGGGGTCAGAAATAACTTACAGAGGAAAGGCACTAGAAAGAAGAGAGGTTGGGGGAGCATCCCTGTAGGAACTGGATTTTTAGTTGGGACTTAAAGGAATCCAGGGAAGTCAGTAGTTGGAGTAGAGAAGGAACAGTATTCTTGGCATGAGGGAGGGGCAGTCAGAGAGAATACTGGGAGCTGAGAGATGGAGTATCTTGTTTGTGGAATAGCCAGGAGGCTAGAGTCATTGGATTGAAAGAGTGCATGTTGGGCAAAAGGTATAAAGAGACTGGGAAGGTAGGAGAAGGATAGGTCATGAAGAGATTTGAATGCTAATCAGAGCATTTTGTATTTGATTCTAGAGATAATAGGGAGCCACTGGAGTATTTTGCATAAGGGGTGACATATTTGGAACTGCATCTTAGGAAAATTTCTTTAGAGACTAAATGAAGGATGAACTGAAACCAAAAGAGCCTTGAGGCAGGCAGGAAGGCTATAATATATAATCCAGGCATAAGGTAATGAGGGCCTTCATCAGAGAGGTAGCAGCATCAGAGAAGAGAAGTGGATGTATTTGAGAGATGCTGCAAAGTTGACATTGATTACTTTGACACCATTTTGGATATGGGGAGAGAAAATGAGGGGTCCAGGATGGTTCTGAGGGTGTGAGTCTAAGAGACTGTGGGGATGGTGCAGGAAAAAATGGACGGTGCAGGGAAGGAGGAAGAGTTTGGAGAGAAAGCTTATGGATTCTGTTTTGGACATGTTCAGTTAAAAATAAACCTCAATATTAAAACTAAAAAAGTATAATTTTATGACTAGAGCTCTGTTCCTGTATTATTGAATATGTATAGCATTGAGAGTCACCCCTGCTATGCGAATGTGGATTTCTTCCAAGCAAGTTCTCTCAAGTTCAAGGTACCATGTGTGTATTTATCTCCTTCACAGTACCTGCTTCTCTTATTGTTATTGAGAGGATTGAATTATTTACAAAGGCTTAGCCCAATGCTTAGCCAGAGTAGAGGTTTAATAAATGCTTTTTTTTCTTTATTCCCATTCAAAAACCATAGCTCTTAAGATCTTATCTGTGATCCAGTAGCGTTGGTTATCTTGGCCATCCTCCTATGGACCCTCCATCTCCACATTCTGAACATTTTCACTGGCTGCCCCCCCCCCCCCACTTTGGCCTCCTTTTCCCTGCCTTTCTTCAAGTCTCAGCTAAAATTCTACTTTTTACAAGAAATCTTTTCTGATTGTGCTTCATGCTAGTGCTGTGTGGGGCATCGCCAACTTACACTGCCCGGGCCTTGTTTGTACAGAATTATTTGTCTGCAGATAGTCTCCCTAGTAGACTGAGAGCTCCTTTAGAGTGGGGGCTGTCTTTTGCCTTTTTCTGTATCCCCACCGTAAGGCACTTCATAAATGCATGTTTACTGACAGGTTTCCTCGTACTAATGAAGCAGAGGAGGTGAACCACTAGGTGGCACAATGTATCGAGGACCGGATTTGGGAAAGCCCGAGTTGTATAAGTATCAGACATTTACAAGCTGTGTGATCCTAGGCATGCCACTTGCCTTGTTTTCTCAATTTTCTCATCTGTAAAGGGAGCCTTACATCATGGTGTTGTTATAAGGATCAAGTGAGATAAAATATAAAAAGCCCTTGGCAACCTTAAAATATAAGAAGTAGCAGCAGTGGTAGTGGCAAATAGCAGTAGCAGCAGCAGTAATGGAAGCAGCAGTAGTGGTAGTAGTAAAAGAAGTCAGCAGCAGCAATAGTAGTAGTAGTAGTAGTAGAAGTAGTGGTAGTAGTAGTAGTGGTAGTGGTAGTAGTAGTAGTGGTGGTGGTAGTAATAGTAGTAATGGTAGCATCAATAGCAATAGTAATAGAAGCAGCAGTACTGGTAGTAGTAAAAGAAGTCAGTAGTAGTAGTAGCAGCAGCAGTAGTAGCAGTAGTAGCAGTAGCAGCAGCAGCAGTAGTAATGATTGTAGCAGCAGCAGCAGCAGTAATAGATGCAGCAGTAGTGGTAGTAGTGAAAGAAGTAACATCAGCAGCCTCAGTAGTAGTAATGCCAGTAGTAGTAGCAGGTGTAATAGAAGCAGCAGCAAGAATAGCCATGGTAGCAGCACAGTAGCGGCAGTAATGGTAGTGGTAGTGGTAGTGGTAGTGGTAGCAGCAGCAGCAGCAGCAGCAGCAGCAGCAGCAGCAGCAGCAGCAGCAGCAGCAGCTGTGGTGGGTAGTAGTTCTGGTAACAGCAGGAGCAGCAACAGTAGAAGCAAAGTAGCTCTAGTCTTAGTAACCGTTGTAGTATAGTGGTAGTAGTTGTTCCCTTCATGCTCCCCCCTTTCTTCTTCCCTCTTCTTCTTCCTCTTTCTCTCCCTCCTCCTTCTTCTAATTCAATCCAGTTCAAAGTTAAGGCATTAAATAGCTCATCTCACACTCAGCCCCTGAATCTGGGCCACACTATTCTATAAGAATACCCAGTCACAGGATCAGCTCAAGGAACGTATATGATTAAGGCAACATGAGGAGAGAAGCAGACACCCAGGGAACATGCAGATCACATGTTGGGTGCTCTCATAGATGGCCAGTGATGGGGCCACCTACACTCCCACTGCAATAAGGCTGTCCCCATTGGGCTTACATGATAACCAGTCTTTTCCAGAGGATCATAAGGAGCTGCCAGGGCCAAAGCAGGGCCTTTGTCTCAGGACATGCCTCCTCCTGCTGCAGCTGCCACCCAGGTGAACCTCCTTCTGCCTCCTCCTGCTCCTCCTCTTTACTCCAGGTGCAAAACTGCCAGTTACTGTTTGATTATCATCTTATACTCTTAATTATCCCAGCTCCCCAATGAAAGCTATAGATTACAGGAGCCAGGAGAGTTCAGAGGAAGTGGGGAATAACCTTGTCTGTGGCGGGAGATCAAGCAGGGCTTTCCAGGTGTGAACTGGCAAGACTTGAAGCCAAGTAGGTGTGCACCAACAGGCAGGGGTAAATGGTGTGGCATAACCAGAGGTAGGGAGGTGAGCATCAATGTCCAATTTGTACATATTTCTTCAGGCACCACCTCCCATAGGAAATCTTTCCTGATCCCTCTAATTATTCACGCTTTCTTCCTCTTGAAGGGTCCAATTATGACTTTACATATTTGTTTATAGAATAATAAAAGGGACCCTTGAAACAATTGAGTTTATCCTACTTACTTTACAGACGAGGAAACTGAGACAAAAGAGGTTAAGCAACTTGCTGAAATCTAACAGTTAACTGTCTGAAAATTGGAAACTGGGTCTTCAAGGTATGGTAACACACACCTGTAATCCCTGGATGACTTGAATCTGTGAATTCAGAGTTATATTAGGGCTAAAGTTTTTTGTTGATTGGGTGTATGCACCAAGTTTGATGATCTCCCTAGGAACAAGGGACCACTAGGCTGCCTAGAAGGAATGGAACAGGTCAAAGATTCTATTTCAATTAGTAGTTAAATTGAATCCATGGTGGCTAATGAGCTTCTAACCTCAGTAATAAAGGGGATTTAGTCTCAAAAATTCATGAAATCAGATCTTTTTGAATCTATGCCCACTCCCCAAATACCACAACACATGACCTCACACCTGAGTTTGTGTGCTCATCTATAAAATGAGGGGGTTAAATTTGACCAAGGTGGCACAGTGAATAGAGCACAGGATCTGGAATTCAGTCTCAGATACTTGCTAGTTGTGTGACTCTGGGCAAGTCACTTACCTTTGCTTGCTTCAGCTGTCTCATCTATAAAATGAGCTGGATAAGGAAATGGCAAACCATTTCTTTGTCAAGAAAACCACAAATAGGGCCATAGCCAGACATGGCTAAAATGATTGAATAACATCAAAACTGATTCATCTGGAGTCACTGAACTTGTTTGTAAAATTATTTTAAAATTATATTTTAACACGGTTTCCTTTGTAATCCTTTGTATTTTGTTTCATGCATTTAAAAACCTTGTTCTGATGAGTGATTCATATTCTTCCCTAGATTTCCAAAAAGGGTCCATTATCCACACAAAAAAATTAAGAACTCTGACTCCATTTGAGGTCCCTCTGAGCTTTCTCTCTGTAATCTCGAAGAGATTAATTCCCAGAGGTAGGGAGAGTTAATATTTGAACATGGTCCCCCAGCTCCAAAGGCAGCCAACCCTTTTGTTATCTTTACTATTACTTATTTGGACCCAGAGGATTTTGGAATTCACTTTTATCACCGTACTGTGTTCGCCACACCTTGCTGCCTTTCCTAAAAGATTGGAGTATTGAAATACGAAATGATTCTAGTTCCAAGTATAATTAACTCCGCACTTAAAGATTATTCCCCTATTGCTCTGAGGCTAGGCTATCTCAAGACTGATAGCTTTTGTCTAAGTTAATAATTACCAGATGGGGTATGTATTGGTCTTTCTGCAACAAAAGAGAGGTCTCTTTTGTTGGGAAACCTTACTGGCAAGGGAAATTGTGACAGACATTTAACTTTCAGTATGGGGTGATTTAAACGAATGCTTAGAGAAATGCATTGATCTCTCCCTAATTATGAAATAGAGGAGTTGTTTAATTAATTTTTAATGTATCAAGAACAGAACTCTGCTTTCAAGGGGGAATGTCGACTTTAATCCAATATGATCCAGTCAACATTGATTAAACTTATTATTCCACTAAGTGCTGGGCATCTAAAGACAAAACACCAATTTAAAACAAATCTGCCCTCTAAGAGTTTACATTCTTCTAAATGGATGGATGGTATTTTAAATAAATTGAAGATGGCACAGATACTTACCTACTGATTCTGTGGATAATCTAGGGAAAACTGCAATAATGCCAAAAGAGACTTACCAATACTATAACTAATCACATGGAGGAAATATGAAAAATAGAAGACAGAAATGACATTTTTTGAGAATACAGGTAAGATCCCACAATGCAAAGTTCTGGGGAAGAGGGAAGCCTCCAAATTGTTTTGTCTTTTTCGGACTTTGTGAAGAATACTATTTTCTGCTAAGAATCACTTTCTTACTGGTTAGGACTACACCAGAAACTTAGGAAATTATTCTTTCTCTCAAGGAAATTAGCAAAAATTGGTTCCCAAGAAAAAGTTGTGCCCACAGTCCCTCTGTGCTTGGCTCTAGCCATGAGTTAAGTTTTCATTGTTAGCTTTTTTTTCTTTTTCTTTTTGGTGGGTGGTATGGGATAAGGGACATCTTCTGTAAAAAAATTTTGGAATCATGCTGAAAAACAACCAGTAATTACAATTTATAAGAAAAACTACTAAAATATTCATAACATTTGATGATGTTTGTATTCTATTCTTGAAGAAGTCCATGCTACTAGATGAGGTGATGCCCGGACAAGTGCATGAATTGGATTTGAATGAGAGGGTGTTGTGCTAAGTCCCCAGCCTCACTTTCTTCTCTGGAACCATCTGGGTCTGGTGACCAGATACGGATCAGGATGACTGGAGATGGCCCTGGATGTGAGACAGTTGGGGTTAAGTGACTCACCCAAGATCACACAGCTAGTGAGTAACAAGTATCTGAGGCTGGATTTGAATTTAGGTCCTCCTGATTCCAGGACCAGTGCTCTATCCACTGCCCCACCTACACACACACACATAGATAGATAGATAGATATAGATACATAGATAGATATATTTTAGTTAGTCCTTAGGCCCTATAACAATCATCAGTCACATTGAATCACTTTCTTCTCCTCCTCCTCTTCCTTCTCTTTTTCCTCCTCCCTTCTGTAATTTTTGATCACTTATATATAGGGATCTTGGGATTTTGGGAACTAGATTTCCCTCACTTATTTATTTTTATCTTTTTTTTTCAAAAAGGTGGGACAGTTAACTCTTTGTCTCATAGTTTTCATTTATGATTTCTTAAAATATAACTCAGAAAAACAGACTTGGAAAAGTCCATTGTGAGCTACTTGACTTTTGCCTTTAAACCCAAATCACTGATTTTTATTGATTGGCTAATGATAGATGCCAGTCCAAACTTGTCTTGCTCATGGGTTCTGATGATCTGAAGGAATATACATACATACATACACACACACACACATATATATATATATATATATATATATATATATATACATATATTAATTGTTTTCTGTTCGGATTAGAAACTTGGAGGGTCTTCCCTACCCAGATTGAGCCTTTTGTGATAGCAAACTAGGCCTTCTTTTGTCTCAATTCCTACTTAACCCTTATCAGTGAATGGGTGTTGCCTCTGACAAAGACTAGGAAAGATCTTGGCCTTTTCAAACTTTGGTCTTTCCCTGTATTTTAGGACATAGCCATTGTCTTGACCTATGTCTTGCCACTGGACTCCAATAACTGGAGGAGAGAGTCAGGCTGACAACTTGCTCATGAAGTTATTGTTGACTTGAAGGAAATTCAAAGTACTTTTGGAAAGTTCAGGGATCTAGTCCCATTTCTAAGAGTAGAGGAGTTCATACTTTTCCTTATAAGGAGTGATTGAAGCAAGATTAGATAAGGCATTTGTTGTACAGGATTCTTACATAGGACCAGTTTAACAATCCATAGTTACTATGTTTTCTGCTAAGATATAGGAATGTTTCATTATTTAGAATCCTTTTTCGTGAAGGTGTTTGCTAAAATGGAAGTGTCTCCATAAAGAATTGATGGTTTGGTCTGAGGATACTTGTATATTTTCCCATATATCAGTGTTCTACTGATATCATCATTAAAGTGGTTAGAAGGGTGTGGGGAAGATGGGATATTTTATGAAACACTGTTACAGGAGACAGTTAATGATTCTACCAGTGAAACATCAGAAATGTTACAAATCAGCTGGATGATAACCATTAGCATCCTCATACCTTAAATTTCTAGAGAATTTTAGAGTTTAAAAGACCTTTCTATACATTATTTCATTTGACAATAATATTTCTATTTCTCTAATAATATTACTGTTTCAGTTTTCAATGTACATTTTTTACAGCAGCTCTTTTGAGTAGATAGTTCAGAATCTATATCTCAATTTTACCCAGGAGAAAAATGAGTCTGAGAGTTGAAAGCAATTTACCTAAGATCCCATGACAAAGATTGGTAGATTGAGGACAGAAACTGAGGTCCTCTAATTCCAACTCTCACTATCCAACAAAGTAGGGATTTATGACTGAAGATGGTGGTGGTGACATTATACAGGGGAAGCCTGTAATGTCTTTAGTTTGAATGGAAAATTTTCAAAACACACTGAAAGCAAGTTGCTTTGAGGTCAGTGAGAGAGCCGAACTTGAAACCAGGAAGAGATCCAATTCAAATTCTATCTCTGATGAAGTTTACTAGTTGTATTACCTTAGGCAAATTTGAACTCTTTAGGAATCAGTTTCTTCATCTGGTAATGGTGGTGATGATGATGAAAATTATAGAATTTAGCTCATAAAATTATGACTCAAAAGAAATAATACCCATGAAAGACTGCAAAATTTTTATATAAAGCCACGACCTCCTTATTTCATATCTGTGATCTCATCATGTCCTCATAACAATCTTTTGAAGTAAGTGGGACAGTTTCCATTTTTATTTAACACTCTAGGAAGCTTAGTATAGAGAAATAAACTTAGATTGGCAGTAGACTGCCCTGTGTTCCTCTCTCAGATAATATAATAATGCTGTCTTGCATTTATATAATACTTTTGTTGTTGCTTAATCATTTTTAGTTATGTCCAACTTTTCATGATCCCATTGGAGATTTTCTTAGCAGAGATACTGGAATAGTTTGCCATGTCCTTCTCCAGCTCATTTTATAGATAGGGAAACTGAGGCAGACAGGGTGAAATGACTTGCCCAGGATCACACAATTAGTAAATGTCTAAGGCCAGATTTGAGCTTAGAAAGGCGACTCTTCCTGACTCCAGACATAGTGCTCTATACACCTATTTGATCTGTATAATACTTAATGATTTACAAAATGCTTTACAAGTATTGTCTTTTTTTAAATTTTTTTCATTAAAGATATTGTTTGAGTTTTACAATTTTCCCCCAATCTTGCTTCCCTCCCCCACCCCCACCCCACAGATAGCACTCTGTCAGTCTTTACTTTTTTTCCATGTTTTACCTTGATCCAATTTGGGTGTGATGAGAGAGAAATCATATCCTTAAAGAGAATAGAATTCTCAGGGGTAACAAGATCAGACAATAAGATATCTGTTTTTTTTTTTCCAAATTAAAGGGAATAGTCCTTGTACTTTGTTCCAACTCCACAGCTCCTTATCTGGATACAGATGGCACTATCCTTTGCAGACAGCTCCAAATTGTTCCCAATTGTTGCACTGATGGGATGAGCAAGTCCTTCAAGGTTGAACATCACCCCCATGTTGCTGTTAGAGTGTACAGTGTTTTTCTGGTTCTGCTCATCTCACTCAGCATCAGTTCATGCAAATCCCTCCAGGTTTCCCTGAAATCCTGTCCCTCCTGGTTTCTAATAGAACAGTAGTGTTTCATGACATACATCTACCACAGTTTGCTTAGCCATTCACCAGTTGAAGGACATTTACTGGATATCTAATTCTTTGCCACCACAAACAGGGCTGCTATAAATATTTTTGTACAAGTAATGTTTTTACCCTTTTCCCCCATCTCTTCAGGGTATAGACCCAGTAGTGGTATTGCTGGGTCAAAGGGTATGCACATTTTTGTTGCCCTTTGGGCATAGTTCCAAATAGCTCTCCAGAAGGGTTGGATGAGTCCACAGCTCCACCAACAGTGTAACAGTGTCCCAGATTTCCCACATCCCTTCCAACAATGATCATTATCCTTCCTGGTCATACTGGCCAATCTGAGAGGTGTGAGGTGGTACCTCAGGGAAGCTTTAATTTGCATTTCTCTAATAATTAATGATTTAGAGCATTTTCTCATATGGCTATGGATTGCTTTGATCTCCTCATCTGTAAATTGCCTTTGCATATCCTTTGACCATTTGTCAATTGGGGAATGGCTTTTTGTTTTAAAAAATATGACTCAGTTCTCTATATATTTTAGAAATGAGTCCTTTGTCAGAATCATTAGTTGTAAAGATTGTTTCCCAATTTACTACTTTTCTTTTGATCTTGATTACATTGGTTTTATCTGTGCAAAAGCTTTTTAATTTAATGTAATCGAAATCATCTAAGTGGTTTTTAGTGATGTTCTCCAACTTTTCCCTGGTCATAAACTGTTCCCCTTTCCATAGATCTGACAGGTAGACTAGTCCTTGATCTTCTAATTTGCTTATAGTATTGGTTTTTATGTCTATGTCCTGTAACCGTTTGGATCTTATCTTGGTAAAGGGTGTGAGGTGTTGGTCTAATCTAAGTTTCTTTCATACTAACTTCCAATTATCCCAGCAGTTTTTATCAAAGAGGGAGTTTTTATCCCAATGGCCAGACTCTTTGGGTTTATCAAACAGCAGATTACTATAATCCTCTCCTGCTTTTACACCTAGTCTATTCCACTGGTCCACCACTCTGTTTCTTAGCCAATACCAAACAGTTTTGATGACTGATGCTTTATAATATAATTTTAGATCGGGTAGTGCTAAGCCAACTTCGTTTGCATTTTTTTTCATTAAGCTCCTGGCAATTCTTTACTTTTTCTTTCTCCATATGAATTTACTTACAATTTTTCTAACTCATTAATTTTTTGGAATTTTGATTGGTAGGGCACTAAACAAATAGTTTAGTTTTGGTAGAATTGTCATTTTTATTATATTAGCTCTCCCTATCCATGAGCAGTTGATATTTGCCCAGTTATTTAAATCTGATTTAATTTGTGTGAGAAGTGTTTTATAATTGTTTTCAAAAAGATTCTGAGTCTGTCTTGGCAAATAGACTCCCAAATATTTTACACTGTCTGAGGTTACTTTGAATGGGATTTCTCTTTCTAGCTCTTTCTGCTGTTTCTTGCTAGACATATATAGAAAAGTTGAGGATTTATGAGGGTTTATTTTATAACCTGCAACTTTGCTAAAATTGCTAATTGTTTCCAGTAGTTTTTTAGATGATTTCTTGGGATTCTCTAGGTAGACCATCATGTCATCTGTGAAGAATGATGGTTTTGTCTCTTCCTTCCCAATTCTAATTCCTTCAATTTCTTTTTCTTCTCTAATTGCTGATGCTAACATTTCTAATACAATATTGAATAGTAGTGGTGATAATAGGCACCCTTGTTTGACCCCTGATTTTATTGGGAATGCCTCTAGCCTCTCTCCATTGAATATAATGCTTGTTGATGGTTTCAGATAGATACTGCTAATTATTTTAAGGAACAGTCCATTTATTCCTACATTCTCTAGTGTTTTTAATAGGAATGAATGCTGTATTTTTTCAAAAGCTTTTTCAGCATCTATTGATATGATCATATGATTTCTGATAGGTTTGTTGTTGATATAATTGAGTATACTAACAGTTTTCCTAATATTGAACCATCCCTGCATTCCTGGAATAAATCCTACTTGATCATAATGTATTATCCTAGTGATAACTTGTTGTAGTTGTTTTGCTAAGATTTTATTTAGGATTTTTGCATCTATATTCATCAGGGAGATAGGTCTATAATTTTCTTTCTCTGTTTTAACTTTTCCTGGTTTAGGTAACAGTACCATGTTGGTCTCATAGAAGGAGTTAGGCAGAGTTCCATCTTTCCCTATTTTTCCAAAGAGTTTATATAGGATTGGAACCAATTGTTCCTTAAATGTTTGGTAGAATTCACTTGTGAATCCATGTGGCCCTGGAGATTTTTTTTTAGGGAGTTCAATAATGGCTTGTTGAATTTCTTTTTTCTGAGATAGGGTTGTTTAGGTATTTAATCTCTTCTTCATTTAACCTGGGCAACTTACATTTTTGTAAATATTCATCCATTTCACTTAGATTATCAAATTTTATTGGCATAGAGTTGGGCAAAATAATTTTGAATTATTACTTTAATTTCCTCCTCATTGGTGGTGAGTTCACCTTTTTCATTTATAATACTAGCAATTTGGTTTTCTCCTTTCTTTTTTTAATCAAATTGACCAGAGGTTTATCAATTTTATTGGTTTTTTCATAATACCAACTTTGGTTTTTATTAATTCAATAGTTTTTTTGCTTTTGATTTTATTCATTTCTCCTTTAATTTTTAGAATTTCTACTTTGGTATTTGATTGGGGATTTTTGATTTGTTCTTTCTCTAATTTTTTTAGTTGCATGTTTAGTTCATTGATTTCCTCTTTCTCCAATTTATTCATATAAGCATTTAGAACTATAATATATCCCCTGAGAGTTGCTTTGAATGAATCCCATAGACAAGTATTGTCTTAATCCTCATAGCAATCCTATGAACTATATTCTACAGTTATCATCATCATCATTCTCATTTTACATATGAGGAAACTGAGTACCATACTGTTACAATTGACCCAAATCAGCAATTCTTTTTTTCCCCTAAGATTTTATTTATTTTGAGTTTTACAACTCCCCCCCCACCATTCTTCTTGCTTCCCTCCCCTCACCCTCCACAGAAGGCAATCTATTAGTCTTTACATTGTTTCCATGGTATACATTGATCTAAGTTGAATGTGATAAGAGAGAAATCATAATCTTTTTTTTATGAAGGACAGAAAGCAATCTGTCACTCTTTACTTTGTTTCCATGTTGTACATTGATCCAAATTGAGTGTGATGAGAGAGAAATCATATCCTTAAGGAAGAAACATAAAGTATAAGAGATAACAAGATCAGACAATAAGATAGCAGTTCCCCCCCCCCCCCAAATTAAAGGGAATAGTCCTTGAACTTTGTTCAAACTCCACAGCTCTTTCTCTGGATACAGATGGTATTCTCCATTGCAGAGAGCCCCAAATTGTCCCTGATTGTTGCATTGATAGAACGAGCAAGTCCATCAAGGTTGATCATCACCCCCATGTTGCTGTTAGGGTGGACAGTGTTTTTCTGGTTCTGCTCATCTCACTCAGCATCAGTTCATGCAAATCCCTTCAGGCTTCCCTGAAATCCCAGTCCTCCTGGTTTCTAATAGAACAATAGCGTTCCATGACATACATATACCACAGTTTGCTAAGCCATTCCCGAATTGAAGGACATTTACTTGATGAGAAATCATAATTTTAAGGAAGAAAAATTAAGCATAAGAGATATCAAAATTACATAATAAGGGGGCAGCTAGGTGGCACAGTGGATGGAGTACCAACCTTGGAGTCACAAGTACCTGAGTTAAAATCCAGCTTCAGACACTTAATACCTAGCTGTGTGGCCTTGGGCAAGCCACTTAACCCCTTTGCCTTGCAAAAAAAAAACCCTAAAAAAATTACATAATAAGATAAGGTTTTTTTTTTCTAAATTAAAGGTAATAGTCTTTGGTCTTTGTTCAAACTCCACAATTCTTTCTCTAGATACAAATGGTATTCTCAGTTGCAGACAGCCCCAAATTGTCCCTGATTGTTGCACTGATGGAATGAGCAAGTCCATCAAGGTTGATCATCACCCCCATGTTGCTGTTAGGGTGTACAGTTTTTTCTGGTTTTGCTCATCTCACTCAGCATCAGTTCATGCAAATCCCTCCAGACTTCCCTGAATTCCCATCCCTCCTGGTTTCTAACAGAACAATAGTGATCTATGACACAGTTTGTTAAGCCATTCCCCAATTGAAAGACATTCACTTAATTTCCAATTCTTTGCCACTACAAATAGGGCTGCTATGAATACTAAATCAGCAATTCTTTATGAAAATATGTTTCTATTTTAATAGCACCTGGGAGATAGGTGCTCTCATTATTTTCAGTTTATAGATGAAGAAATTGAGGGAGAGAGAGCGATTGAGTGACTTGCCCAGGTTTAGGGAGTTTATGTAGGATTGCTCTATCCACTGTACCACCATGACAATGAGACCTTATAGAAATGCCATCCCTTTCTAGAGCTTTATTTGTCAACCAAAACAAGGCAGTTAGTCTTTGTAATCTCTATTGTCCTTTCCAGAACCAAAAATTCTGTGTATCTGTGAATAAGTAGATAGCAATGCTCCCTAAAGTCCAGTCCCTCCTTTATCTCATTCTTTCTTTTCCCATGTCCTCCTGAACTTTGTTCTGTTTGTGGTGATTTTAATCTTTCCTGCTCTACTGATCTTTTTTCTTGAATACAACTATACTTAGATCTCCTAATCCTCAAAGATTTTATAAGTACTAGTCTATATCACCTTCCGCTTCATTTTAACCAGTTTTTTTTAAGAGGAATCTTCTTACTTTAAATTTTTATTTATTTAAGGCAATGGCATTAAGTGACGTGCCCAAGGTCACACAGCTAGGCAATCAATAAATTTCTGAGGGTGGATTTGCACTCAGGTGCTCCTGACTCCAGGGCAGGTGCTCTATCCACTGCACCACCTAGCTGCCCCCTTTAATCGTTTTTTTTTTTTTTTAAATAATTAAAAATCTATTTTTCTCTCTCTCTCATCTTATCCTCCTCACTGGAAATAAAAAGAAAATTCTTGTAACAAATATGCATGTGCTGCCCTTCACATCTGGATTCTATGCCATTCTATGACCGTTCTAGTGAAATATTTATTCAAATGTCAGACTATTAACAAGCATTTTTTTTAAGGCTTTTTTGCAAGGCAATGGGGTTAAGTGGCTTGCCCAAGGCCACACAGCTAGGTAATTATTAAGTGTCTGAAGTCACATTTGAACTCAGGTCCTCTTGACTCCAGGGCAGGTGCTCTATCCACTGTACCACCTGGCCGCTCCTACAAGCATTTTTAACGTACCTACTGTGACATACTTATGGAATGAAACCAGCTCTACTCATGATGAAATCAAAGGTGGCTCAATGGATAGAGCACTGGCCTTGGAGTCAGGATGACAGGAGTTCGAATCCAGCTTCAGACACTTGCTACTTACTAGCTGTGTGACCTCGGGCACTTAACCCTGATTGCCTCATCCAGAGACATCTCCAGTTGTCCTGATCCATATCTGGCCACTGGATCCAGATGGCTGTGGAGAAGAAAGTGAGGCTGGGGACTTACCCTGGTTCTATGAATTACAGATTGTTATTGGGAATACTGTCTGTCCTTTGTTCTCAAAGAGGACTAATGATATAAAAAGGATGACATCTTGATTTTCAAGTGAATGAACTTAAGTGAGACAGAGCTGTACAAAGTCATCAACTTTTCTCTGTTTTCCAGAGTCATCCTAGTCCAGTGGCCAGACATAAGTCAAGATGACAGGTGGTGGCCCCCACAGAATCTTAGAGCTGGAAGAGATCAGAAGAGTTTAAATAGCTCTGAGGAGAGCAAGAATCTTCTCTTATCTCTCAAGTGATCATTTGGTTTTTGTTTAAAGACCTGGTAGTAGGGGAAAGGTATTCTGGTCCCAGGCAGGCCATTCAGCTTTGGGAAAGTTCTGATAGTGAGAAAGACTTTCCTAACATCAAACTGAAACTGGTTTCTTTGCAACTTCTAGCCACTGCCCCTGGATCTGCTGGATCTGTCCTCTGGAATCACAGAGGGCTGGTCTAATCTTTTCTCAGCCACTGATAGATTAATTAAATAAGCATTTACTAAGTGCCTTATCTTGTACTCAACGGAACCAATATGTTCACAGCTAAGGAATATGGGAGCTAATTGAAATATAGACACAATTTTTTTTTAAGGGAGAGGAAATATTGACAACTGGCAGGGGATGGGGGGGGGGGGGAGAATCAGGGAGAATCTTTTAAAGGAAGTGTCACTTTAATTAAACCAGGGAAACTGTCAGGGGTTCCTGTAACAAAATCCAGGCATGAGAGATACTTTGTGCAAAGACACTGTCAACCCTACCAAGATTAGTCCCTAACCTGTGACTGGAGTCAAACAAAGCAGGCCAGAGGAGAGTCAAGACTAAAACGGAAGATTAATGTCAGACAGAGGAAAACAGTTTTGCAAACCAAGTCTTTTAGAGAAGCAGGGATTGTGGCTTGTGGCAGGGGTGGGTGTTTAAGCACAAAAAGCCTGGACCACAAAACCATACTTAGGTTTCCAATAAACAGTTCCCATGGCCTTCACGGGCAGGCATTTTTGGGACAACACAGGTGTTCTTATGAGAACAGTCTTTATTTCTCAAGTTGTCAGGGTGGTTAAGCCTTGTGATTGTTCAGTGGGATACAGAATCAGAGTTAGGGTGGCTGGAACAGGAGTGCAGCACATGTTCAGTTCACTTTGTGGTTACAGATGCAGGATTGCTTTCTGCTGTAACATTTTGGCTGCTTTTAAATCTCAGTCCCTGGAAATAGGGAAGCTCCAACAAATCTAATTAGTTATTAATATGAAAATCAGAAATTCCTCAGAACCATTTGTGCTTGATTAAAAAAAATACATTTTGCCAGAAGGTGAGATCATTCAGAAGGTGAGCACAAAGGATTGGTGTTAGGCTAAATTCACAGCACAACAGTTATCTCCTTAATATTTTTTATGTTATTTTAATTTTTCCAATCACATATAGTGAAAGTTTCTCAACATTTATTCACTTGCATATTTATTTTATTTGCTATTTATTTATTTATTTATTTTTAGGTTTTTGCAAGGCAAATGGGGTTAAGTGGCTTGCCCAAGGCCACACAGCTAGGTAATTATTAAGTGTCTGAGATGGGATTTGAACCCAGGTACTCCTGACTCCAGGACCCTTGCTTTATCCACTGGGGCACCTAGCTGCCCCTACTTGCATATTTATGTTACACAATTTTCTTCTACCCTCCCTTCCCACCTTGCAGCAGCAGTCTTAGTGAATGTTGTATATGGACATTTGTGTTTAACATGTTTACATATCATTTTGTGTTTGAAGAATTAGGATCAGGGGAAAAAGAAAGAAAACCATGGGATAGGAAGTAAAAACATAGGAGAGATTTTTTTTTAAAGTGAACATAATATTCAGATTCTGTAGTTTTTTGTTTTCTTCCCCCATCTGGATGTGAATGGTGTCGTCCATAGAAGGTCTCTTGGGGCTGTCCTAGCTCTCTGAACTGCTGAGAGAAGCTGCATCCATCATACTGCAATTCACAATGTTAATGTGTACAGAGTTCTCTTGGTTCTGATCCCTTTACTCTGCATCAATTCCTCCAATTCTTCCCATGTTTCTCCAGAGTCTGAGGACAGCTAGATGGTGCAGTGGATAGAGCGCTGGCCTTGGAGTCAGGAGGATGGGAGTTTGAATCCAGCCTCAGACCCTTGATAGTCACTAGCTATGTGACCTTGGGCATGTCACTTCACCCTGATTGCCTCACATACAGAACCATTTCCAGTCGTCCTGATTCATATCCTGGCCACTGGATCCAGATGGCTCTGGAGAATGACATGGGGTGACTTACCACAGCCCCCTTACTAAAATTCAATTCATATACTTGTCATGGCATCTCCTCCTTGATGTCATGGTCTTCTTTGAGAATGAAGGACAAATATCAGGGTCTGACCATTCATGATTTCTTATAGAACAACAGTGTTCCATAACATCCATATACCATAATTTGTTCAGCCATTCCCCAATTGATTGACATTCCCTTCAATTTCCAATTCTTTGATACTACAAAAAGAATCTTCTATTTTTTTCTGTCTTCTATTATCTAAACCCTGAGGGGTAATGTTGTCTTTGGGGGAACAGCCCAAAGGCCAATTTGAATGGACCCTAGGGGACACCAGAAAGGGGTCATATGGAACTAACTTGAAACACAGGTCACAGTCAGATTGGGAAGGGCTTTATATATCAAACAGAAGGGGCGGCTAGGTGGTGCAGTGGATAAAGCACTGGCCTTGGAGTCAGGAGTACCTGGATTCAAATCCAGTCTCAGACTTAATAATTACCTAGCTGTGTGGCCTTGGGCAAACCATTTAACCCCATTTGCCTTGCAAAAACCTAAAATAAAAAGAATGTGAAGGAATTCACTTAAAAGACCAACTAGACTTGGAGTATTTAGGAATATATATCCAACAGAAAAAAAAGTTTATATCAAGTCAGAAATCTGTTCCTATTCTACCCCCTTTTGGGTAACAGCCCTTTTTATCTTGTACCTTTGTAAGGCTTCTTCCTCCTTCACTCCCCAGTCTTCTCTTCTTTAGGCTAACCATTCTCTTTAGCTCCTCCCAGTTCACCATAACCTTCTTGGGAAGCTGGAAGTTGAAATCTTAGCTAAGGATGCCTGACTTTCTTTCCTTGATGGCTCTCCCATTCCCAATGGTCCCTGCTTCTGACTTCTCTTTTTCAGTTAACCTTAGACCCATTATTACCACCCAAGCATAAAAACTCTGATTTGTCATTGATTTTTCCCTGTTATTCTTCCCCTTTGTCTGCCTTTGCCTCCAAATCCTGGGAGGCAGTCTCATGTTGGAGTTGACAGAAGTCTGGGTTTGGAATGAGGAATAAGCCACAGAACACCTGGGTGACACTGGGTACTTAACCTGTTCTTGCCTTAGTTTCCTCGAATGTAAAATGTGCATGTGTGTATATTTGATGACTCCTGAGGTCTTTCTAGCTCAGAATTCATGATCCTATCCATTCTTCCACATAATGTCCTGTCTCGTTTCCTAATCTACCGCCATCATTATATCATAATATCATTAGCTGACTTTTTAGCTAATCTCCCTGCCTTCAAGCTTTCCTCTTACAAAACGTCTTCTATACTATTATCTGATTATTTTCCTGAAAATAACACTTTGTAGGTCGGCACTCAAGGTCATTGCTCCACAAGGGCTTCTTCCCTAGACTCATCTTGTATTTTAGCAGGGTTGTTCAGCCATTTTCAGTCACGTCCGACTCTGTGATGCCATTTGGGCTCTTCTCCAACTCATTGCACAGATGAGGACACTGGGGGGGCGGGATGAAGCGACTTGGCCAGGGTCACACAAGTGCCAAGTCTTTCTGATTCCGGGCCTGCCATTCTACCTCCGTGCCGGCTCCAATCTTAGTGACTCCCCTGCTAAGGAGATTCGGGCTTCAGGGTCTGAAGCCGCGCAGCCGGGTCTCTGAGGAGGGGGTTAGGCGCGTTGCTCAGCCCGGTTCCCAAAGCGCGGTCACGGGGGCTCCAGTTTCTTGGGGTGCCCATCACGGGGTGGCGGGCGGGCTGCGGCAGTCCGCTTGTAATCCTGAGCCCCCATCCGACGGGGGTCCCCCCGGCGCTGGGAACCGAGGGCAGAGGGCACCAAGCGGCAACACCCGCGTTGATCTCGGTCCGTGGAAGGCGATGGCAGTGCCCCGCGCCTCGGGGCAGAGGGCGGGAGAAGGCGCCGGGCCTGGCGTCGGGAGGGCCTCAGGCCGCGCGACCCGGCGCCGCACCGGGCAGCCTCAGTTTCCCCATCTGTAACCCCCGGAGAGGGCCGTGGCGCGGCTCCCGCTGTCTTTGCGGGACCCCCCCCCCCCAGTCGGGCGGCTGCAGGAGGGCCGCCGGGTCGCGGGGGGCTCCGAGGCGGCGGGGCGGGGTCTCCCGAGACGCGCAGGCGCGGCCGGAAAGCCCCCGCGACCCCCCGCCCCCGCCCGGGTCACCTTCCGGGGCCGCGCGGCGGCCGTGCCGGAAGTGGGCCTGGGCCGGCCGCTCCCACAATGCCTCGCGCGCGGCGGGGCCCGGAAGCCGCTCGCGGTCGGACCCCAGCGCGCTCGGAGCCCCTGCGGGCCGCGGCAGGACGCGAGCGGGGCCGGGGCCATGGCGGCCAGGGCCGCGGCGCTGCTGCTGCTGCGCGGGAGCCGGGGGGCGCCGGGGGCCCGGGGGCTGCTGCAGCCGCGGCCCAGGTGAGAGGGGGCGCGGGGGGGGAGGGGGAGGGGGGGCCGCGGGGCCTTCCGGGCACTTCGTCCTCCAGCCGGGAGACCGCGGCCCCGCCGGCGCCCGCCGCTGCCTTCTCCCCGTCCCGCGTGCCTGCGCGCCCGGGCACACGCGTGTCTGCGTGCATGGGCACACGCGTGCCTGCGTGCATGGACACACGCGCCCGGGCACACGCGTGTCTGCGTGCATGGGCACACGCGTGCCTGCGTGCATGGACACACGCGCCTGGGCACACGCGTGTCTGCGTGCATGGGCACACGCGTGCCTGCGTGCATGGACACACGCGCCTGGGCACACGCGTGTCTGCGTGCATGGGCACACGCGTGCCTGCGTGCATGGACACACGCGCCTGGGCACACGCGTGTCTGCGTGCATGGGCACACGCGTGCCTGCGTGCATGGACACACGCGCCTGGGCACACGCGTGTCTGCGTGCATGGGCACACGCGTGCCTGCGTGCATGGGCACACGCGTGTCTGCGTGCCTGGGCACACGCGTGTCTGCGTGCCTGGGCACACGCGTGTCTGCGTGCCTGGACACACGCGTGCCTGCGCGCCTGGGCACACGCGTGTCTGCGCGCCTGGGCACACGCGTGTCTGCGTGCCGGGGCACACGCGCATGGGCACACGCGTGTCTGCGTGCCGGGGCACACGCGCATGGGCACACGCGTGTCTGGGCACACACGTGTCTGCGTGCCTGGGCACACGCGTGCCTGCGTGCATGGACACACGCGTGCCTGCGCGCCTGGGCACACGTGCATGGGCACACGCGTGTCTGCGCGCCTGGGCACACGCGTGCGGCCCTTCGCCCCTGCGCCCAGCGACCCATTGTGGGGCCAGGGCGCCTTCGTTGTCCTGGCGAGCCGAGGTCACCGCCCTGGTCCAGGAGCCCCCAGGGCTCTGGGGAAGGGCTTTGCTTTTTTGTTTGTTTTCTCCTTGTGTAATTATATTTAATGCCCCATTTTTAAAATGCCCCAACTCCTTCAGAAAGCATAGCCCTCCCTGCCCCCACCTTGGTTCCCTTTTATTCCATATTCATACCCCTGGCTCAGGGCGTGGGCCACGGGTGCCCTCTAAATAGCCAGTCTAGTCTTTGAACTCTCCCACAGGGTTAGAGATCATAGACGGCTCAAATTCAACAAGACCAAAACCCAACTGGTCCATTTTTCGTGCTCCACACTTGCAGGTGGTTGTCGGGGACCCTCCTCACAGCCTCATCTCCTCCCTTTCAGCCCCCCCCTGCAGCGCCTCACCTCCAGTTCATGCCCCAAGCTCAGCAGCATCTCCCCGGGCACATCTTCTTTTGCTCATGCCCGGCTCTTCTGGTGGCTTTGCCCTTGGTCCTCCTTCCTCAGGCCTCTTTCACTCTACTTCATCTTCCATGCAGGTGACATTATAGGTCTGCTCAATTCACCAGGGGCTGCTTCTCAGCTTCAGGTTTGAAAGGCCCCAGCCTGGCTCCTTCCTCAGCTTACCCCTTCCACACACTATGATCCCTTGGCCCATTTCTCCTTGCCCTTGGCTGAGCCTCTGCCTCTGAAACTCTCCTCATCTCCTCCACTCTGACTTCTTTCAAAACTCAGCTCACATCAGCCTTTTGCAATCCCTTTTACTGATGTTCATCCCTTCTCACTCCCACTTCATCTTCACCTCTGAGGTTACTTGGTATCTTAAATGTGTAAAACACATGTAGCTGTTTATATTTTCCCTGTGAGCTCCTGGAGGACAAAGACTGACTTTGCCTTTGGTCCCCAGTAATAACACGTGGCTTAGCACATGGCATGCCCTTCCAAAATGCCAGTTGACTGAATGAAGGCATTTTTATTTCCAGCTTTTGGTTATCGTTGATAATGTTATGCTTTGTTGTACTTTCCATAACCCCTGTGTATCTTCAAATAGTTACATTCCATTGTCTCTGTAAGACAGTCACTTATTTATCTCAAAGCACATCTGATCTCTTTCTTTGGTGCTCTCAGGTTTATAAGCTATATTTCAGAAGTAGTACAAGTGTCCTTGTACCATTCATACTCCTTAGGTATAAACAGGTCATATTGTGTTCACATAGGTGACTGGGGGAACTTGGGCCAGCATGCCACCTTGACTGCCATAGGCTGGCAATGATTGGGTATTTCCTCAAATTGTCTAAATTTACTGCATCTTCTCCTGTGCCTTCTGTTTGAATCCTTAAATGGAACTCCAACACTTAGAGTGATATAATCAGGGACAAGCCATATAACATCTCTGACCCTCAATTTTTTTGTTCAGTAGAACATTAATAGTGATCGCTGCATTGCCTACCTCTAAGAATTGTTGTGATTAAGCACCTTAAGGTTAGTGTTGCATAAATGTGAATAAATTATGAGATCATTAACATACATACCTGAATCTAAATGCAACTTTTATTCAAAGCAGTGCTCTCTGTGGATTGGAATGGTTTATGAAAGACTGTACTTTATCTAATGCTCCAAAGAAGCCTTTGACTGCATACCTTCGTTTTACAGTGGAACAACGACCCATATTCAAAGAACAAAATCCAGGTAACTTACTTTGGGTGGGGGTTAATGCAAGGCAGTGGGGTTAAGTGACTTGCCCAAGATCACACAACTAGATAATTATTAAGTTTCTGAGGCTGGATTTGAACTCCAGGACAACTGCTCTGTCCACTGTGCCACCTAATTGCCCCTGGTAAGTTACTTTTTGTGGAAGTCTACTCTGGCACTGTGGAAATAAAACAGAAAAGAAAGCATGAACCTTCTGTGGCTTATCTGGATCTGCCATTGACATCCTGAGGCTGTCATCTCACCCTTTTCTGTTTCCTTGTTTGTAACAAAGAAACAATCATTAGAAACCATTCCTTTCTCTCCCTAGGCAGAGGACTATGATGATATCAAGAGATTAAGTGAAAGGCTTTGAATTTTTTAGAATCTATATAACTTTGTAAATAAATACTTTTCATGAGTTTTTAACAAGAAATTTCTTGAGGAATAATTAGAGATGAGTTATCATGTTATATCTTCAAAAAGATGGCATGTGTGACCTTAGGGCTAGAAACCAGCCTATGCTTCTTTTTTCTGTCTTGGTCCTCACCTATTTTATGGTGTTGCAGTGATTCTCAAGAGGAACAGCAGCAGGATAGGCATGAATGAAGGCAGAGCAGCCACAGAGAGTGACTGTGGATAAGGTATTCTGGAAAGGTTTCATGACTGGTGAAGCTTCTTCATGGCATAGGTGATCTTGGACATTTGAAGACTAACCAGTGGAATATAAGTGCTGGCAGGACCCAATAACCTGGAAAGTCTCTTGTCTAAGAACACTGGGGGCCAAGTTCAGAGAAACTGCATCTCCTAGTTCACCACAGGGAGATGGAGTTTTTGGCCATTCAGTAAGCTTTTATTAAGTGGTGGCTTTGCTCCACGAACTGTGCTAGGTGCCCAGCATTTAGAGATGGGTTTCATTCTATGTTTGGGGGGCGGGTACTTATACATCACTGAAGACTTATAAATCACTGAATTTCTGAAAGACTAGGGACACTTAGACATTTGATTTCATTTCTCTGCAAGCATAAAGACAAGAAAACCACAGTAAAGCATGCCAAGGAAGCAGAAACAAGTAACATATCCCTTTAAACTAGGTCATTTTTGGAGTCTGAATGCAGACCAAAGCATACTATTTTCAGTTTTTTAAATTTGTTTTTTCTTCCCCTCATGGTTTTTTCCTCTTTTGTTCTGATTATTCTTTCATAATATGACTAATATGGAACTGTTTAATATAATTATACTTGAATAAACCACATCAGATTACTACAGTCAAGGAGATGGAGGGAGAAAAATGTGGAATGCAAAATCTTACAAAATAGTGAATGTTGAAAGCTATCTTTCCATGTAGTTGGGGAAAAACATAAATTTTTTAAAAAATGAGGAGCTTGGACTTTGAAATGGCTTCTGAGGTTAATTCCAGCTCTGTTGTCATCATTCTATAAAATTATGGGAATGCCCAGATAGGAAACATCATTTAGAGATGAATTTATCCATATTAAATATAATACAATATAGAATAAATATAATAAATTATTTGTGATGTTAAAAAAAAAAAGGTAGGTCACATTCCCAGCTGTATTGTGGTCTGGGAGGGGGAAAATACCCTCTTTTTTAAAAAAAACAACTATATTTCACTCTGATAGTTGAGGGAAGAAATAAGAGAGTAGTGGGTGAATTTGAGAGCAATATAATTTGTTTCAAGATATTTTCATGAAGAGATACAAGATAGTATCTAAAATAAATCATTGGAGCATTTTTTTTTTACAGGTTGCTTGATATAAAACTTGAGGTGATTTGCAGCCTAGCAAGATCTCTTCTGAAATTTATCTTGGATGTGATATAAATTTAACATGTCTGAAGACTTAACTTTTGTATAGTTACCACCAGCTAAATAAACAGTAAAGACTAGAGAGAACTTTGAAGTTGTTTAGGAAATTTTTGTTTGGAATCATTTAATTAAAGATAATAGTGTTTTAGGTTATTTGTATAGTGATTTCACAATATAAATTAGTTTGGGAAAAAAGTAGAAAAGAAAACAACAGTGAATTAAGCTTTTTAAAGGAATTTTTAGTCATGAGAAAAGTAAAATTGAAATATTATTTAATTTCATTCTTCAGATTTGAAAAGCAAAGAGATAATAAAGAAGCTTGCTGAAGCTTGGAGGGAGCTTCCAGAATCACAGAAGAAAGTGAGTATAGTTCCTTGACACTACCCTGGGTTGTTGGTAGTGACATGAATTTTAAGGGTCTGATGGTCAGGGTGTTGTTGGCCAGTGCTCATGAGCCATGACAAAACTGAATCTCATAACCTGCATTTGTTATAGCCTCTGTAGCATAGTTGGAAAGATTCTTTAACTCCAGTTGGGTCTAAGCTTTGAGGCCAATATTTCTTAGCTCTAAATCTGGATTATTCCACTTTACTCCCTTCAGCTGTAATTGGAATATGAGATTACTAATTCTCATATAGTCTGCCTAGCTAGGTGAATGTGAGAGAAGTATCTTATACTTTATTCTATAGAAATGTCAACACTTAGGATGATTAAGTCCTTAGATAGAATTAGAGATGGTAAAGCAATTATGAACACCAAGAAAGCCATAACGAGTCTTATATGCACCAGGCTTTAGGGAAGGATGTCTCCTACTTTCCAGAAACCTTTATTAAGTAATCAAAATTCTATTTTCTTCTTCCCTTGGGGGAAACCCCCAAAACAATAATGTATAGTCCAAATATACCTTATTATTAACATGAAAATATGATTTTAAGAAAGATTTTTTTGTGCTTAAGTGATGCTGTTAAAGCTCACTTGAGTAGGTGGCGCAGTAGATAAAGCACCAGCCCTGGAGTCAGGAGTACCTGGGTTCAAATCCAGTCTCAGACACTTAATAATTACCTAGCTGTGTGGCCTTGGGCAAGCCACTTAACCCCGTTTGCCTTGCAAAAACCAAAAAAAAAGCCAACCAAATCTCACTGAGTAGTATTTGCACTCTTGAGGTTTAGTTCAGTTTTCAGGGAAAATGTTTTCAATATTCCTTATACTTGGACAAAAAGGGTATCTGTGCATACGTGCCAACATGTTTATCTGCCTAGTCAGTAACTAAAGTTGCCTCTGCTTAAAACTTTGTGACTTTCTGTATCAAGTTTAGTGTCATATACTTGGTTGTAACAGCTTACTGATAATAGTTCTTTTGGCTATGATGTTTTCTGTATATTTAGGTATATGAAGAGGCCACCAAGGCAGATTTTAAAGTATACAAAGAGGAGGTCTCTAAATATAAAGCAGAGCTTAATCCTGAGGAAAAAAAAAGTTTGAAAGAAGAAAAGCGTCGAAAAAGGGCTAGAAAAGAAATAATAAAGAAAAAAAGGGTGAGTATATGAGCCTGGTTTCTCCTAAGGCAGTGGACTGAATTTGGCATAAATGTGTAGCTGTTTGTTCTTCTGGTAGTGTTTTTTGAAAAAAAGTTTCCTTTATTATAAATTTGACAAACATTTTTCTATACTGCATCTCTACTATGCAGTTTGTATTTTAGTTTTGCATATTTCAAGTTTAACATGATAATTTCAATTGTACGTATTTATATATGTATGTATGGGTGGATGGGGGAGGTATTTCTTAATCTGTCTTTAGATTAAGGACCTTAATAATTCGGACTATTTAGGACTGAGAACAATCGAACTAGGCATAACAGGATATCTAGTTTACAGAAAGATCTGCTTTCAACCTTTATCGGTCCTTGATCTCATTGCATTTGACCCTGGAAGCAGTGATGAATAAGACCTCACATGGCAAGTGGCAATCTTCTTCCCATCATTGATAGCATCTACCAAGCTCAAGATCTTTCTTCCAGTTTCATGACTAGTACCTGACCCATTGCTTTTTGCCTCTTATCTCCTGTTATTATAGGAACTTGAATGTTTATGTGGACATCTTGGTACTTGGTTCTTAATACCAATGATATAATTTTTATGTGTTACTTTAATGTTACTTTAATGCCAATGATATAATTTTTATGTGTTACTTTAAAGTTTACTGAGTGTTAAGAATTGGAGATACTTTATTTATATTTGTCACCAAAATATGAGTTAGTTCCCCGAAATTTCTAACTCTTCTTTTTTTGTTATTCAGGAGTTAACTGTCTTTGGAAAGCCCAAAAAACCTCGTTCAGGTTATAATATTTTTATTTCTGAACACTTTAAGGAAACAAAAGGACTTTCATCACAGGTAAAGTAAAATTATATTTGATAATTATATAGTGTTATCTTATTGCTCCTTAAACTCATTAATCAAGCATCATCATCATCATCATTTTATAGAAAATCTTTAAAGCCTCAGTTTCTTTTTTTTTTTTTGAAAGCCTCAGTTTCTTAAGTGATATAGCTAAGGTCTGGGGGTAAGTGATAGATAAATTCAGAACTTCTCACCCTAGGTCTAGTCTTCCACTTGTAGAACCATCTTGGTTACAGTGGAATCTCAGATTTGATTGTCATTGAAGATCGTTGTCTAAGGCTGGACAGTTCTGTGCCACATCTCAAATGTTGAAGACAGTGCTAGTCTGAACGTATGAAGGAGTGAGAATTTCCATGTAAAGATTTAATTTTTTGACCATGTTTTCCTGTTAGTCCATTTCATTTGCAAATCTAATTGGTCAACATTTCAGAAATCCTTACTTTTTTTTTTAAACTTAGAGACTTAGATATAATTGAGTTTGTAAGATTATAGACTTAGAACAGAACTGGACCTTGGAGTTTGTCTACCTCAACCCCCTCATTTTACAGATAAGAAAATGAAAGCCCATGGAGGGAAAGGAAATAGAAATAGAAAGCCCAATTAGGTTTCAAACCCAAACCTTTTGATTCTACATCCAGCAATATTTTTTTAATAAGTGAGGCAATTATGGCTCAGATGAAATGACTTATCCAGAGCTAAAAGACATGTGTGTATTAGGATGGCTTTTGATAGAGAAGTTTCAGAATGAAAAAAGAAGTGAAAAATCCTGTAGCTTTTGCAGTTGGGATGATTATATGTGCCTGACTTTTGCGGGTTCTCCTTTCTATAGATCATTAGCTACCTTGTATGTTTAGTTTAAAATATGGTTCAAGTTTAGAGTAGAATGATGTTAGACATTGGTCAGGTGTTAACTGTTTAGAAAATATTTGAATTTCTTGAGTCCCAAGAGGCACCATACAATTATAGTTATTTTTCTTTTTTGTCTCTTCCATCTCTCTTTATCTTCCCTCCCAAAGAGCTAATCAAAATGAATGTTATTTTTTAGGAGACGATGAAGGTTTTAAATGAAGAGTGGAAAGCTCTGTCATTATCTCGGAAGCAGGTATGATTATTGCATCCTAGATTTATATCGGGGATGAAGTTTTTATTGTTTAAAGAGACCTTGGAGGTTATTCAGTCACCCCTCATTTTACAGATGAAGAAATTGAGACCTAGAGGAATTAAATGACTTGATCAAGCCTACACTGGGTGTAGATGGCAGGATTTGAATCAAGTTTTCTAGATTCCAAATCCTGTAAATCTTTGCGTTGTGCCACAATTTTTGGTAAAATTTTTAGTCTTAAATACTCTAATAGTAGAATATTTGTTCCAAGCTTGGTATACAAAGCATCTGATGGTGCCAACAAAACAGTTAAAATATTTTGAAAGAACTTTTGTGTTTGTTCTGGACCTGGCCCAGATTTTATTGCTGAGGAAATTCCTTGTTTCGGTAGGGCAGCACCTCCTCTGCCATTTATACTTTTCTAGATCTTGACCCAAAGCACTGAGAGTGGAAGTGACTTGGCCAAGGCTTCACGGCCAGCAGGTATCAGAGGTGGGACTTAGAAGACCTGAAGTCTTCCTGGCTCTCTTAATCACAAGAGCCTATTGCTTTTCTTTTATACATAATTGTAAAGTTATTTTTTTGGCATCATAGAATTTTTGCTCTGTAACTTTAAAACCACAGAGTTGTTCCTTATCTAAATTTAAATTTGTCCTTTATATGTAAATTGGCAGAAATGTTTCCCCAACTCTTCCCCCAGGAATATGAATTTTTCTTTTTTAAAAAAGTTTCCTTGGTCATACATAGCATAAAGGTCATCATTTCACAAATCCCTCTGTTCTAATAAAAAATACAGTGAAGCAAAACAAATGAGCACTTTACCATGTCTAATGACATATAATGACATATTCTTGTAATTCATTGCCTTTTCTCTAGACTTCCCTAATAGTCATGCATTGATCAGGTGTTTGATGTCCTTTGTAGTCTTGTCATCCTACAAAATGGCCCTTCTGTTTCTGCTTATTACTTCCTTGTTTATCAGTTTCATACAAGTCTTTTCAAGTCAATGGATTCCTCATGCTTTTCATTTCTTATGGTGCTATAATTTCTATTCGTTCCTTTAGTAAACCCTTCCTCGTGTGATGAGTATCAACTTTTCTGTGCTGACATTTTTCCCCTACCAAAAAAAGTGATGCTATCTTTATTTTTATACATGATATACATGTGGCTTAATAACCTGAGGTTATTATTATTATTATTATTATTATTATTATGTTGTCAGTTGTATATTCTTAAGTTACTGAACAACTATATATATTCATTCTTCAGGTATATATGCAGCTTGCTCAAGATGATAAAATTCGTTATGCAAATGAAATTAAATCGTGGGAAGAAAAAATGCTTGAAATTGGAAGAGAAGATCTTTTACGTTTTAGAAGGCTAAAAGCCAAAATTGGAAAACACCTTGAAGAAATCTATTGATGTTTGCATCTTCATAATGAATATGATAAATACTGAAGGAACCAATCAGGTTTCACTATATTGGACTGGCAAAATTTCAAAGAATGATGTTGAACATTTTATATTGATCTCTTTTTGTTAACGCACGGACTTCAGCCAGTATGCTGACATATTTTTTGTTAGCACCTAGTTATGGATACTGTGCTGGTATATACTCAGTCGACGTTCAGACAGAATTTGCTTTTGGAACTACTGAATGCCAAAAAAAATTCATCTAGGTATAGGAGAGTTTAATTTTACCCTTGGCTAAAGGTAAATCAAACTGTGAAATATTTTTGATACTGGATGATGACAAGAAAGTAGTCTTGTTTCCTAATGAGGAAATAAGTATTTGCTTTTCTCAAATTGTCTTAAATTATAAAAGGCACAGTGGTCTAAACTATCACTGTAGTGTATTTTTAACTGGCCTGGGTAAATTTCAATACCTAGGCAGGTTCTAATTCCTAGGTAATACTAGCTTATGTAGTATTTAGAGATGACGAGTAGATACACATAGAATTGCTGATTTCATTTATGACTTTTTAAAAAAAAAACTACTGAAGGATATTTGTAAATGTTTCCGTCCATCCTTTTTTTTGTAAAGTAAAAAGATTATGCCAACTCTGTGCACATTTGTGTTTATATCACAGAGAATAAAATCTTCTAATCCATTCTACCTAATTTACATACTTAAATATGTACTAAAGATTATGTTAAAGCCTTTTTCTTTTAGTGGGTATTAGGTTTAAAAAATATTTTACCTTTTATAAGTATGTTTAAGTATGGAACCATATTTGAAATGAGCTCCTCTTAAATAGAACAGTTCCCTGTCCATTATCATTCTTTATTGGGATGTTTGAAGATTTTCATTTTCTCTAGCTGTGCTCCAGAACATTTAGAAAGTATAAGAAGAGAAAGAATTGTTTTAAGCCCTGTTTCAGGAGTTGTACATTTTTATTAGAATGCTTTTTCTCTCAAGGGGTTAAAAAAACCCCAAGCCTGCTAGTGATGGAGTCCTTAAACTAGAATCTAAAGATGCTGAAAAAAAAAAGTGGCTGATAATTTGTTTCTTATAGGTAGAGATGTTAATTAAGGAACGACTGAAGCTGGGGAATATTGACTCTTTAAATACTGACTTTGGAGTTGATAAGCATCCTAAAAAGGGGTAAAGTGGGGCTAAAGTGGTGAAGTTAGGGGGTATAAGTAATATTTCTGTGAGCATGTAAAAAGCATCCTGTAACCAGAATTATACCTTAGCTAGTCTGGAACCAGTTAATACCAGGAAGACAGAAACTCTCAACTCACACTCTTCATTTTATCAGAATACCTGAAACAACTTATAGATCCATTTGTCTGTTTCCCACCAAGGCAAATATTTTTGATGATTCCAAAGAAATAAGTACAAAGCATGCTTAAAAGAAAGATGAGAATGTATCATATATTTTTTTCCTCTCAAAATGTCATTGTCAGTATTTAAAATTTAAATTGGTTAAGGTGAGAAGATGCCCTCTCTTAGTGACCAGTGATACTTATGTATATAATGCTTTTTGATTTGCAAAATGACATATGCACATTGGCTCATTGCATGGCAGTTGTATGAGGGAGGCATGTTTGTTATCCTTTTCTTGAAGGACTGGAAACTTTAGGTCCAGGAATGGGAGAGGGAATTAATGATGGATTCTTCAGTGTAAGCATTTAGCAAGAATTTGAGGTTCTTACCATGTGTCAGTTGCTACAAGAAATAGTCCACATTCTATTGAGAAAGATAATGGCTGGCACAGTGTTTGTAACATAATAGATTAACAGACTTGTTCATTGACATGTACAAACGTAGGTTTTGTTTTTGTTGGTGGTGATGTAGTAGGGGAAAATTTGAAAATACTTAATGTATCTGAAGCGACACTTGACAGTGAACTGAGCCTTGAGAGATTTCTGAGAAATCAAAGTGAGAAGGGAGTGAAATTCATATATATGGAATAACCATTATGAAGGAGATAACTGGAATGAGGCATATGGAGTGTGCGGTGAATTTATGCTGCAGGGTATGTGGACAGGTAAGGTTGGACGAGTTGGGAAGACCTTTGGGCATAAGAGCCTACTTTGCTCTTTAGAAGTAATAGGAAGCCCCTGGAGTTTGAGTAGGGAATTGCACAGTCAGACCTGTGCTTGAGGAAGATGGATTAGAGTAGGGTGAGTCTTAACACAGGGACACCAGGTTCTAAATGGGACGTGATGGGTTGCTACTCTAGAGATTGAGTACGTGAAAAGAAGAGGATGAATCAGAAATGTGAAAGTACAAGAGACAAGATTTGGCAACTGATAGATATGGGAATGAAGAGTCTAGGGGACTGGGGAGGGGTGTTGCTTTCAGCAGTAATACAGGTTTGGAATTTGGGGAAAGCTAAGTTGTGTTTGGTACATGTTGAGTTTGCGACTCTGTTGGTGATGTGGGAGTGAGAACTCCTGAGAGTCAGAGACCATAGATAGATCTGGGCAGTCCTCTACTTAGAATAATTAAACCTGAGGGAGGGGGCAGCTAGGTGGCGCAGTGCATAGAGCATCGGCCATTCATGAAGTCAGGAGGACTGGAGTTCAGATGTGACCTCAGAAATTTATTGATTGCCTAGCTGTGTGAACTTGGGCAAGTCACTTAACCCCATTACCTTAAATAAATTAAAAACCTAAGGGAGCTACTGAGGTCACCAAGTGAACTAGTGTAGAGATGGGGGGGGGGGCAAAGCAGGGGAGGGTTCAGGACAGCACCTAGGAGAGTACCTGTAGTTAGAATGTGTAATGTAGAGGTACCAGCCAACAAAGTCAGAATGAAAGAACAATTTTCCAAAATAGACTGGGAGAGCAAACCCAACTAATGGTCAGCGATGTCAGATGTCAGAGAGAGAATGAGATGTCAGAGAACAAGAAAGCATTGTGATTTGGTACTTGAGGGGTCCTTGATAATTATAGAGAGTTGTTTTGATTGAGTGTTGTAGTTGGAATCCAATTTACAAAGGGTTGAGAAGTGAGAGGACGGATTGAAGGGAGTTGACAGCATCTCAGAAGAATTCAAAGGCAGGTCTCTGCAATATCTACTCTTAAGATGCTTCCTCTTTGTAGGAGCAGTAAACAGTATATCAACTATAGTAAGGACTAAAATAAAATCACTTGAGCTTCTCATGTTCTGCAGGAAAACTAAAGCATCTTGGCATTCCATTGCCTTTGTCCACAAACCTGATGCTTGGAACCTTCGCTCCTTTGATTTCACAGAGTGGATATGGAGGAACAGCAGATAGGGAAGAACTAGAAATGGGTGAAACCACAAAGGAACAATGGTTTCCTAAGCAGAAAGAGGCATGCTTTCTATTCAGGAAAAAATACCAACATGAAAAATGGAGATTGTTCCATGGGACCAGATGGCAGTGACTTTTATCTCTTCCTTTCTGTAAGTAATTTAATAACTAGAAAATGTTTAGAAGTTTAATAATGATTTCAAACATTTTAATATGAGAACTTAAGTTAACTTTGCTACATTATTACATGGTGAAACATATCAATTGACAAACATTTTATTGATAGTATTCTGTACATGTCTAAGACCTGTCATTTCATACCACCAGGCTGGGTGCTTTAGTCTTCAGGTACAGATAGCTAGTAGTTCTTTTCATTAGAATCTCTTATACTTTTTAAGATTTATTTAAAAGTGAACAAATAGTGCTTTCTCACAAGTTAGACCCCATCCATGATATTATAATTAAATTTAGGTTGTGAATGATTATTGCAGTAGCTTTAAAATCACTTTGGAAATATAGTGGGTTAGTGCTATCATTTTGCTTTGAGATTTTTTTAACTGAAAAGTCTCATAGAATGTTAGAATATTTTCACCAATAAGAAACAAAATTTGTCAAAATCTAAAAGTTTTCTAAAATAGAACTTTCAAGAAAGTAAGTATCCTAAGTGGTTTCTTTTGACTTTACATTGCCTAAATTTACCTAGAGCCATCTTTTATAATGAACTATTTAAAAGAAAAAGAAAGGAAAGAGAAAAAAATAATTAATATTTAGGGGTTTTTTTTGTTTTTTTTTTTTTGGCAAGGCAATGGGGTTAAGGGACTTGCCTAAGATCTCATGGCTAGGTAATTATTAAGTGTCTGAGGCCAGATTTGAACTCAGGTACTCTTGACTCCAGGACCTATTCACTGTACTACCTAGCTGCCCCTAAAAATCAGTATTTAGAAAAAAATCTGACAATAGATGCAAACATTTCTACAAAAGTGAGGAATTTTTTTTTTAACTTTTTTTGCAAGGCAAATGGGATTAAGTGGCTTGCCCAAGGCCACACAGCTAGGTAATTATTAAGTGTCTGAGACTGGATTTGAACCCAGGTACTCCTGAGTCCAGGGCCGGTGCCTTATCCACTGCGTCACCTTACTGCCCCAGGAAGGTATTTTTGAAGTCATTCTTGTTCTTTTTAATTTTGCAACATTTTTCATATTTGTGGTGATTCTTTACATTTAGATTTTTGTAATTCAGTGTATTGTTTTCTTGACTCGTTTCACTTATCAGTTCATGTAAATGTACTTTTCTATAGTTGTCATTTTTATAATTCAATAATGTATTGTTTAGATACCACAATTTATTTAACTGTTCCCCATTTGTTGAATTTCCCTTTTTTCCCTAATTCTTTACTATCCTGCAGCAAAAGTGCTGCTTTATAAATATATATTTTTTTAAATCACTGGTCATCTTTACCTGTTTACCTCACAGTGGAGGTAATTCTATTTCCATTGTTGACATATCATCTTATTGTTTAATTCATATGAATATCAGTTCATATAAATCTTTCCATGCTTTTATTCTTTGATTTTTTCTGCTTGGTTACTTTCTATTAGATTCATATACCACAATTTATTTACCCATTATATAATTGATGGACAATTACTTTGATAACACAAAAGTATTATAAATATTTTGATGTGTATGAGGCTTTTTTGTCACTGACCTCTTTGGAGCTTATACCTGATAGAAGAGTTTCTGGGTCAATGGACACTTTTTTTGGTCTAATTTCAAGTTGCTTTCCAAAATATCCACAGCTTAACCAACAAAGTGTTTGTCCTTCCACAACTCTCCAGCATGGACTATTCCTATTTTATGAGATCTTTGTCAATTTGCTGGATGTTAACCAAAATAACTGGGCTGTTGGATTGTTTTAATTGTATTACTTTGTTAGTAGGAGCATCCTTTCCTATGACTTTAAAAATAAATTTTATTGGTTTTTTTATTTGGTTTATTTTTATGTAGCCAAAGTTTTCCCTGGTATTCTACCTTCCCTTCCAAGAGAACCATGCTACATGCATTTTAATTAAAAAAAAAGGAAGAGAAAAATTAAAATCCATCAGTATATCAAAGTCTGAATATACTTGCAATATTCAGCGCCTATACCTTTTTCAGCTCTTTAAAGGAGTAGGGTGGTGGTGTCTTCTCATATCTCTTTGATGCCATGCTTGTAATTTGTAATTTTGTGCCTTTTACTATTTTAAAAATTCAGTTTTATTTTCAGGTCTGAGTTTTCTCTCCCAATTTCTCTTCCCCTCACCCATTAAGAAAGCAAGAAAAGCAAAACCTGTTACAAATATGTATAAGCAAAACAAATTCCTGCATTAGCCATGTGATGTTCACTTTTGATTGTTTTGTGGATCTTCCCATTTTTATTGTTACAGTTGAGTATATATTTTTTCCAGATTTTTAATTCACTCTGCATCAATTAGTATAAGTTTTCCTATGTTCTACAAGGAAAATACTATCTCATTACATTCATGGACATTTGGTTTTGCCATTCTCAAATCATGGACATCTGCTTGGTTTTCAGTTCTTTGCTACCACAAAAAGTTCTGCTATAAACCTTTTGATTTATTAGATGATTTTCTTATTAATGATCTCCTTGTCATATATGCCTAATAAGAGGATATCTAAGTCAAAGAGGATGGACGTTTTAATCCATATGCATAATTCAAATAGTTTTCTGTAGTAGTTGTCTTCCCCACAGTCACCTTCCCATTGTCTTAATAATGGTAGTGTCCAGTGATTTATGGTTCTTTAAGCTTTGCAAATGACTTTATAAATATTCCATTTGCTTCTCATGACAACCTGAGGGGTTAGGTGCTGTTATTCTATTTTATAAATAAAGAAACTGAGGTAGATGGGTGGTTGCATTGGCAGGTCCTCCTCTAACTGTTGACTGACTGGCTCCTTCATTTTCCCTGATTTGAGGTGAAACAATAGGACTATGTTTTCATAGATATTAGCTTGATGAGAGAGCTCTTCCTCACCTAAGGAATCCACCTTTCTCCCAAATTAGCACCTTAGAATTGCTTGGGGACCAAGGATCAAGAGCTTGTCTATACAGGGGTCTTTCTTCCCTAATGGTCTTCTCTATCATCTCTTAGTCACACGTTAAATATTCTTGTTTCATTACCTTTCTTTGCATCGTTCTCCCCTCTTCCTTCTGTGTTTCTTCACTATGCGTTAAATGTTGCATTATAGTTCTTAGGTTCACTGAAGTTCTTTCTTGTCAAGATAAAATTTGGGCCAGTCCATGTCAACAATTTCTCCGCGCCTAATTGCATCACACTGTGTCACCCAAAGCCTAGGGTAGTTGAGGATTCTTTGGGATGGGGAGAAGGGACACAATCCATCCTAAAAAAGTCTTTCCTCCCTGTGATAGTGACTCGATTCTCCTCCACCCCCCCACCTTCCCATAACCAAAATAGCTCTGCCCTTCCAACCAATTTACCACTTTAGTCTCACCCCTTTCATATGTCCTCAACCCTTTCTCTTCATTTCTGGCATTCAATTTTCCTTTCCTTCTTTTGCCTTTGTCCTTGTCTTCTCATTTGTTCCCTGTTGTATAGTTTAGGGAGCACAGTGAATAGAGAAGTGGACCTGGAGCCAGGAAGACCCTTACCTGCTGGCAGACCCTGGTTATGGGATCAAATGAGATAATCCTTGTGCCTGAGATACAGCAGGTGCTCAATAAATGGCCTGTTTCCTTCTTGAGCCCACTTTGCTCTCCTGTAAAACAGGTTTCCTAACTATCCCAAAAGGTTGTGAGAAACAAATGAGTCGATGCTCCGGGCATTGCAGACCTTAAGGCTCTGGTGATACTTGCAAGGCTAGCTAGCACTGAGTGAGGGGCTTGGGCTGGTTTGTTATCTTGGGGCCTTCTCTAAGCCCTTTGGCCTTAGGTCTGACTTGAGAGTCAAAAAGATGAAATCAAATGGATTTTGACTTTTGCTTTGCACGTGAAAACTGTCCTGAGCAGGTTGACCTCTTTGAAGTTGGGCTGACCTCAACATGCCTAGGTCAGTTTTTTTTTTGCTTTTTTTTTGCTTTTTCAAGGCAGTGGGGTTAAGTGGCTTGCCCAAGGCCACACAGCTAGGTAATTATTAAGTGTGTGAGGCCAGATTTGAACTCAGGTACTCCTGATTCCAAGGCCAGTGCTGTATCCACTACGCCACTACGCCACCTCCCAGGTCAGCTTCTGAGTGAGATCAAAGGGACCTGCTTTGGTGGTTCTCTGGCTCTGCTTGAGCTGGGTAGATTTCTAGTATTCAGTTGTATGGATTTAAAAACATGAGTGATTGAAGAGACGTGAATGTTACCTTGAGTATTGAGGGAAAATCTCAATGTGTGTCTTGTCTCTGGACATTGGCAACTGTAGTTAAGAGGGTAAGAGGAGAGGGAGGGGCATCTTCTGTAGATGACTTTTTCAAGAAGTTTGGGCACATCCCTTTTGGGGAACTAAAATCTTGTTAGCGTACAGGGTCTGAGACGAAGGGACTCTGCTTATCTAAAGGGCCAACATTCACTGGGTGCTTATACTTCTGAAAGCAAATAAACCTTGTCAGTATAAACGTGACTGTTTTAGTTACCTATAACATGATCCTGCTTTCTCAGTAGGGCTAACTCCAGGCTTTAGGGGATCGTGGGTCTAAAGGTAGCAAATCGGGAAGTGACATTATTTGACAGGGTAGTGATAATTCAGATCTAAGGGCTCCCTCTCCATTTCTAGTCTTTAAATTCTGCACCTTCTACTGGTGCTGACTTTAGGAATTAAAATTCCTCTGATTTTCTAAAAGGGTTTTTATTTGCATGGCCTTATTTTCATTGACACTGACATTTTCTTCTGTTCTTCCTTTCTTCCCCTGGGGAGAAGTAGGCAAAAAAAAGTTACACAAAGGAAAATGATGTATGTGCCGTTCAAAATTATCATTCTCAATTTTCACTGACTGTTGATTGCTCTTAAAATAATTGAAAGTCCACTGAAAGCTACATTTGTCTGTAACTTTTCTTTTGTAAATGAACACAAATGTAAATTCACCGGATAGTAAAAAAAAATGTTTTGGCATAAGGGCAAAAGAGAATAATAGCAGAGATGGAAGAATTAAGTATGGGGGGGCGGGTCTCAGGATTGAGCATACAATCACATTTGTAGACAGTAGGGAATGAGCTGTTTGAGATTGTAGATAAGAAAATGAGGATGGTATGGGGGGCAGTCTGATGGAGGAAATGGGATAGGATGGGATCTCTTGTGCAGATCCAAGGGTTTGCTTGCCAAGGAGTAGTGCCATCTCTTCATGTGAGATAGGAGTAAAGGAGAGGCAGAAGGAATGTGAGATGAGGAGAAGAGAAGGAGCTCTTCATCATTTTACTATAATAATAACTTGCTCACAACATCCCTGAGAGGTAGATGCTGTCATTCTCCCAATTTTATAGATGAGGAAACTGAGGCAGATAGAGATTGACTTATCCAGAGTCACTCAGCTAATAATTGTCTGAAATTGGACTTGAATTCAGGTCTTCCCAATGGCTTCAGCCATCTCTGCTCATGTAACTCTTGGCAAATAGCCTCACTTTCTTTTTTCTTCTGTAAAATTTGAGGTAAGATTCTCAGCTGAGAGTGGAGACAAGGGAGCTATGGGAGTCTTGAGGAATAAAAAGGTTGGCAGAGTCACTGGAGAGTGGGAGAGTGAGATAGGTATAGTAGAGTTGCCCAGCAATAATGAGGACCTGGATGAAGTTATGAATCACAAATTGATAGTGGGACTAATCAAAATGGTTGCATGAGGGGGTGTAGGATGTCACAACTACATTTTGCCTGGAAGAATGGAGGCACCTGTGCCAATAATAGGGACCTTTGGAAGAAGGATGGTTAGGGATGAAAGATAATGACTTCTCTTTTGGACACGTCGAGTTTGAGATGCCAGAAGGTCATCCATTAAGATGTCTAAAAGGCAGTTGCTGATACGTGAGACTACCTCAGGAGTGAGAATAGGTGGGGGTGTTTTACTCAAGAGAAAATGATACCAAAAATGAGAAGAGAACTATTGTCTTTAAGAGAGCAGATCGCTTTCAGTCCCCAATTTTCCCTTTCTGGGAGACCACATAGGTCTTGTTAGTGTGACTTGTAAATAGTTTGGATTTATCCAATCTCAATAGCTCTTTCCTTCCCCTCATTATCCCAATGGAAAACTCATTGATCTCTAATCATGTGGCCATGTCCTAATGTTACCTACCCTGTAGCAAGTAAAAGTACTTTGCCTGCACCTTTGGAGATAATGGAAAGACAGCTCAGTTAAGCCTCACTGGTTGCTTCCCATTCCTCAAACTTGAGGAGTAGGCAAAGGGGGTTCTGGCATTTAAATTATAGACAACTAGGTGGGCTAGTGGGTTCTAGGAACCTGAGTTTAAATCCAGCCTCAGACACTTAGTATCTGTGTGACTTTGGGCAAATCACTTATCCTTTCTGCTTCAGTTTTCTCATCTGTAAAATGGGGGTAATTAGCACCCATCTCCCAGGATGGCTGAGAGGATCAAATAATATTTTTAAATAGGCTCATTGTAGGTGCAATAAAAATTTTAGCTATTCACGTTATGCAGTTCCCAATGTGCTCTCACTCCACCTCCACTGACCTGGCTCCTGATGCTTCCCTTTTTTCTGCTAAGTACTGTCAACAGTCTATTGTACCATTGCCCCTTGACTTACAGGCTGGATTGAAGTGGGTTCTGGTTGCTTCTTTCAGCTATCTCATATGGCCAAATGCTGGAGCAGAGTCAGTGGCAGCTTCTTGTCCCCCAACCTCCTTGAATTTCCCTCTTTCTCTGATGTTGAAGTTTCACATGATTGATAATGAAATCACTTTCCTCTCTCGCTCATCTCTTGGAGGCCACTGGGCTTTATGGGCAGGCCCAACCTGAGGCCTGGAACCCCAATCACCAATATTTAATAAATGCTATTTGATTGATCCTTGGGAAAGTCATACCTATAACTAGAAACATTATGGAAACATTATGGAAAATGAATTAAAGGGTGTAGAGATGAAATGGAAAGTCTTAATTAGGAGGCTGTTCCAGGTGAGATGGGATAAAGATTGCAATAAGTTGGTGCCTGAGTGAGTGGAGAAGAAGAGATATAAACCAACGGAGTTGTAACTGATTGTCTATAAGAAATGTTGCAGTAAAGTCATCAAATCTGGATGACTAGAATGTTTTTAGAATTCTATGATCTTTTTAACAAGAAAATTATACCTCTAATATGTAAATCCTGGGTGAACAAGGAGAGTTTTTCATTAATAATGTTTCCTTTAAATTATCATTGATCATGAAATGTGGTGTCATAATATTTGATGCCATTTCCCTTGAATCATTTTTCTAGGTGAGCTCCTAAAAGTGCTATAGAGTATAAATTTAACTTTTAAAATAAAGTTATTTTTATTTGGGAAAATTAGAGCTGTGCATTTCTTGGGGTCATTGGATTCTTCATTGCTAAACCCCAAATTTATGGGGACCAAGGATAGAAAAATGAAATTAGAATGAGGAAAAAATCTGAATTATTGAAAAGACTGCACAGATAGAAAGGTAGAATGGCAATCTCACTGTTCTCAAGAAAATAGTAATTGGAATAGGCTATTTGTTGCCATGTATAAGTGCTTTAATTTTTTAAAAAATCTGTTTATTTTGAATTTCACAATTTTCCTCCTAATCTTGCTTCCCACTCACCCACAGAAGGCAGTCAACTGTTAGTCTTTACACTATTTCCATGGTATACATTGATCTAAGTTGAATGAGATGACAGAGAAATCATATCCTTAAGGAAGAAAAATAAAGTATAAGAGACAAGATTACATAATAAGATAACGGGGTTTTTCCCCCCTAAATTAAAGGTAATAGTCTTTGATCTTTGTTCAAACTCTAATTCTTTCTCTGGATACAGATGGTATTCTCCATCATAGATACCCAAGATTGTCTCTGATTATTACACTGATGGAATGAGCAAGTCCATCAAGGTTGATCCTCACCCCCATGTTGTTAGGGTGTGCAATGTTTTTCTGGTTCTGCTCATCTCACTCAGCATCAGTTCATGCAAATCCCTCCAGGCTTCCCTGAATTCCCATCCCTCCTGGTTTCTAATAGAACAATAGTGTTCCATGACATACATATACCAGAGGTTGTTAAGCCATTTCCCAAAGATGAACATCCACTCGATTTCCAATTCTTTGCCACCACAAACAGGGCTTCTATGAATATTTTTGTACAAGTGGTGTTTTTATCCTTTTTCATCATCTCTTCAGGGTATAGACCCAGTAGTGTTATTTGCTTTAATTTTTTGGTAACAATGCTTATTCCTCCACTACTTAGCATAGCGTAGAACACAGACTATGTTTCAAAACTTTGAAACGTCTCTGTAATTTCTTTTTTTTTTAAGGTTTTTGCAAGACAAATGGGGTTAAATGACTTGCCCAAGGCTACACAGCTAGGTAATTATTAGGTCTGTGTAATTTCATCCCTGTGGGAATGTCTGCTACCCAGGCTGACTACAATACTTTTGTGTCTTAAAATGTGACTTTCATGAATGATTGTAGCCACAATTTCACTATCTGGTAGCCAACCTTCTGGTGATGAGTCTCTGGGATGAATGTCTTCAGTTGGTGGACACAGCCATTGGGTACTTATTCAGACCTTTTCAGTTTAGTTGTGCATGTGTGATCTTTTAGACTTTTAGAAGAGGATTTTATTTGGGGCACTGTCCATGGTCTGGTTTAATAAATGTACAAATGAATGCGTACTTGATTTTTTTTTTTTTTGCAAGGCAATGGGGTTAATAACAACAGCTATGTTGTTATTAAGTATCTGAGGTTGTATTTGAACTCGGGTCCTCCTCACTCCAGAGCTGGTACTCTATCCACTGCACCATGTAGCTGCCCCATGAATGTATACTTGAAAGTTCATTGGCTCTTTAGTATCTAAGAATCACAGAATCTCAAAGCTAGGAGGACCTGCAGTGGCCATCTAGATGAGCCCAAACCCAAACCCCAATTTCCTGCCTTTGTTTGAAGACTTCCAAAAGAGAGGCACCTCCCACCTTCTATCATAACCCATTCTACCTATGGATGGCTCTTCTGGTTGGAAAGACCTTAAGAGCTCCTCTTTGATTTCCACTGGGAGCAACCTCTGCCCTGTGAGACCGAGAAGATCAAATCTAAGCCATCATCTGGCTGACTTCCCTTCAGATGCTGGAAGGCCATGATCATGTTTCCTCTGAGATATCTAATTCCTTCAGCCTGTCCCCAGGTGACATGCTCAGGAGACCCTGGGCCTTTCTGGTGGCTGCTACCAGATGATCTCCAAGAATGAACATCCTGCCTAAAATGTAGAGTCCAGAATGGAATACACCAAAGATTCATATATTTTGAACTAGTAAGAAGTATAAAAATCATTTAGTCAACCCCTTAATTTCACATGTAAAAGCAAAGCCCTTAGTTAATAATAGCCAACTTTGTCATCTAATCTCTAAATGCTTCTCACAGCACCAGTGGTCTGACCAGGACATGGTTCAGTGGGACTCACATTTTCTTAGTCCTGAAAAGCCTTTGATTTGACTCCCCCCCCCTTCTCCCCAACTCTGCATTTTTGCCAAACTGCCCTGCCTACTCTTGTCCTTTTCTGACTCCCCACCCCATCCCCTTCTAGCTCAGGCAACATAACCAAATCAAGTCTGTCGTTGCTCCTGAAAAGATGTGTCCCTGTACTTCCTCATGGCTCTACTCGCTGGTCCTGTAACTTTCCCATTCAAAATATTCTTCCCTAGAACCTTTCCCTTTATATATTGTTTTTTCCATATCAGAATATAAACTTCTTGAGGGCAGGGTGCCTTCACTTTTGTGTTTGTATTCCTGTCTCTTAGCATATTAGTAAACATAATATGAGCTTAATAAATGCTTTTTCCATTCATTCATTAGCTTTTTCAGTTCCAATATAGTTTAAACTCGATTCAATCTTTATTTTCATTGCAAATCCCTTTCCTGTAGACCTAGTAATATGTGAATTCTCCCAGATTCTGAATGAATGGATTCTAAATTCATGTGGCCTTTACCATCTAGACAACATCCCAAATTGGTTGGGATTCAGTGAGTGATAAGAAAAAAAAATCTTTCTGTAGTCCATTAGAGTATATTGCTAATGGCAACTCAATTATAAAAACACATTATTTATCTGGCTGATGATATTATTAAGACATGGTGTATTATTTTCCCTCTGGATTGGTTAAGCTAACACTATGTTAAGTGGTCCAAATGTATTTATATATTGCTCTTTTCAAGATAGAAAGTATATCAAAGGATTATTTATATCTCTAATGCTTTCAAGATGTTTATTGCTTTCTTCATTAAATAAATGTTCATCTTCCTTAAAAAGGAATGTCTATGTGTGTGTATGTATATTTTGGGGGCCCTCCAAAGAAATTCCACTAGCTTATCAACATTCTAGTTGATTTCTCTTTCATCTTTTCCTGATTCTCTTTTTTAAAAGTATATTTTATTGATGTCTTACAAATATTTTTTAATTCTGTGCTTGGACACATACAAATAAATCATTTCCATTCATGTAGAACAAAAAAAGGGATTCATTGGGAAACTATAAACCTTCATTTCATACCATTTTTGTTGTTTGTTTTGTCTGGGGTCTCCCTATCATAGAAGTGCAATGACCACTCAGAACTCAGCCCCAGTAGAAAGTGGCACAGAAGCTTTGGCCTGCTCGGTTCAAAAAGTCTTCTATCTGTCAGGATCTTGTATCCATCACCTTCCTGTCAGCAGTGGGATAACCTTGGTCCTCCAGAAATGAGCTGCTCATTGCTTTGATCACTTCTCAAGCTTTTCAAAGTTGTTTTTCTCTGTAATGTCCTGGTCCTTGTAGAAATTGTTCTCTTTGAGTAACTGAAAACATCTCTTTTTGTCCTTTCTGACAAGGCAACATTATTGTCTTATGTTCATATATTCTGATTTGTTCATTCAATCCCTGATTTTTTTTCCCTTCCCATCTCCCATCACTCCTCTGGTCTCAGGAGGCATATTTTGCTTATGACTATTGTGGCTGCTCCCTCCAGTAGATTATTGTCCCTTGCAGCCTCCCCTTCTCCAACCCCATGTTTCCCAATTGAATTTGATGTATTTCTATAGCAAACTGTGTGTGTCTATGTGTGTGTGTATGTGTTCATATAATGTGCATGTGTGTATGTATGTGTGAGTGTGTGAGAATGCATGTGAGTGTGAGAGTGTATGAGAGTATGTGTGTATGTGAGTGTGTGTATGTGAGAGTATGTGTGACAGTGTGAGTTGTGTGTGTATGTATGTGTGAGTGTGTGTGTGTGTGAGTATGTGTGTATCTGAGTATGTGAGAGTGTGTGACAGTGAGTTGTATGTGTGTGTATGTGTCTGTATGTGAGTGTATGTGTGAGTGTGTGTATGTGAGAGTGTGAGTTGTGTGTGTATGTGAAAATGTGACAGTGTGAGTTGTGTGTGAGAGTGTGTATGTGAGTGAGTGTATGTGAGTGTGTATATGTGTGAGTGTGTGTATGTGAGAGTGACAGTGAGTTGTGTATGTGTGTGCATGTGAGAGTGTGTGTGAATGTGTGTGAGAGAGTATGTGTGGGAGAGTGCATGTGAGTGTATGTGAGAGTGTGTGAGTGTATTTGAGAATGTGTGAATGTGTGTGTATGTGTGTGCATGTGAGAGTGTGTGAGAGTATGTGTGGGAGAGTGTGAGTGCGTGTGAGTATATGTGTGAGTGTGTGTGCGAGAGTGTATGAGAGTATATATGTGAGTGATTGTGTGTATGTGTGTGTGTATGCGAGAATGTGAGTGTCTGTATATGTGTGAGTGTATGAGAATGTGTGAGAGAGTGTGTGTATGTGAGAATGTGTGAGAGTATGTGTCTGAGAGTGTGCATGTGAGTATGAGTGTGAGAGTGTGTGTGTATGTGTCAGAGTGTGTGTATGTGATTGTGTGTGTGTGAGAGAGTGCATGTGAGTGTATGTGAGTGTGTGAGAGTATGTGAGTGTGTGTGAGTGTGTTCACCTTTCAGTTCAGTGAGGTTTCCCTGCCTCCCTGTCTCCTTTCTCCACGTTTGTATTTTCTTCTCAAGTACACCCATTCTGAGAAGCTCAAGTTCTGCCCTCTTCTTCCTTTTTCTGCCCAAGTTTTATTCTTCCCTCTCTTTCTCCTTTTAAAGCCCTGAGAGCAGAAGCAAGCCACCCTTGCAATCTCTGTTTTTCATATTGAACTCCCTCAAACTCCTTTGAAAACTGGAAAGTTCTGAAGGGACAATTGTTTTTTTCTCCTCCAATGAGACTCTTAGCCCTATTATCATCATCATACAGCTCCTTCCAACTGCTCAAATACATTTACCCTTCTAGGTTTCTCTGTACTCTTATGTTTGTACTTCAAAGGGCCTTCTCAGCTCTGTTTTTTTCATCAGGAATTCTTGAAACTCTTCTAATTCATTAAAAACTCATTTTTTCCCCTTGGGGAAATTTTTTTCTTGAGGAAAACTAATAATTTATTTTTTCATTTTCTTTTTTTCAAGTAAAATAATTATTTTTTTCTTCCTTCCACCACCACCACTGGAAAAAAAAAAGAGAAAGAAAACTTTTAAAAAATATTCACACTTAAGAAAAATATATTCCTGCTTTGACAAAGCTTATTTTGAGAACTGTTCATTTCTTTTAACCACTCACCTATTGGGGAATGCCCTTTGTGGTTATCTGCTTGCAACAGTTTACGGTATATTTTGGATATCAGACTTTTATTAGTGATACTTGATGCAAATATTTTTCTCAACCATTTCTCTTCTATTTTATTTATTTATTTATTCTCTCTTTTTTTTTTGTTTCCATGTTGTACATTGATCCAAATTGAATGTGATGAAAGAGAAATCACATCCTTGAGGAAGAAACAAAAAGTCTAAGAGATAACAAGATCAGACAATATGATATCTGGTTTTTTTTTTCCCCTAAATTAAAGGGAATAGTTCTTGAAATTTGTTCAAACTCCATGGCTCTTTCTCTGGATACAGATGGTATTCTCCATTGCAGACAGCCCAAAATTGTTCCTGATTGTTGCACTGATAGAATGAGCGAGTCCTTCAAGGTTATCATGACCCCCATGTTGCTGTTAGGTTGTACAGTGTTTTTCTGGTTCTGCTCATCTCGCTCAGCATCAGTCAGGCAAATCCCTCCAGGCTTCCCTGAATTCCCATCCCTCATGGTTTCTAATAGAACAATAATGTTCCATGACATACATATACCACAGTTTGCTAAGCCATTCCCCAATTGAAGGACATTTACTTGATTTCCAATTCTTTGCCATCACAAACAGGGCTGCTATGAATATTTTTGTACAAGTAATGTTTTTACCCCTTTTCATCATCTCTTCAGGGTATAGACGCACTAGTAGTATTGCTGGATCAAAGGGTATGCTCTCTTGTTTTTTTAAATGTTTGACCCTTTTGTATTGAGTTATGTAACCATTTTGAACTCAATGTGTTATATGCTGTAAAATAACAGTCTAATATTGATTTCTGCCCATCTATTTTCCAGGTTTTCCCCTCCAACTAATTTTCCGGTGACTCCACTCACTGTCCCTGTAACTTCCCTGTCAAAAATACTCTTCCCTGGACACCACTACTCTGTCTATATAGTATCTCCATTTGAATGTGAGCTCCTTGAAAACTAAGGATGCCTGGTTTTGTTTGCATTCCTAGAGCTTAGCACTCAGTGTATAGTAATCAAGATAAATCAAAGCTTTGGCATTCATTTCTTTAGTCACGTCCTGAGGTTTATCAAACACTGCTGTCATCTATTTAATTTTTATTTGTTTATTTTATTTAATTATTTAATATTTATTTAATTGGTGGAGCATCTACATCCAATGCCAGGTACTTTTGTTACAAGGGTCTGAGGAAATAAAGACAAAAACAAAAATAGTCCTTTTCCTCAAGGTGCTTACAGTTGAGCCCATGGACACAACCTATAGATCTTTGGCCTATAGGCCAAAGAACCATAGATCTGTATTGAAAGAGACTCCGGAGGCTGTCTAGTTCAACCCCCCTCCATAGTATAAATTAGGAAACTGAGGCTCAAGGAGATTAAGACTCAGTAATATCGAGGTGATGCAGTGGATGAAACTAGAGAGACCTGAGTTCAAATCCAACCTCAGATACTTCCTAGCTCTGTGACTCTAGGCCAGTCACTTAATGTCTATTGGCCTCAGTTTCAGCAACTATAAAATTGGGATAAGAGTAGAATCTACCTCTCAGGGATGTTGTGAAGGTCAAATGAGATATTTGTAAAGTGCTTATCATAGTGTCTGGTATTCAGTAGGGACTGTATAAATGCTTATTCTCTTCCCTATTCCTTCTCCACCATTCCGTCTCCCTTTTGTGTTGAGTAGAATTTTATGACCATTTTTAAATATTGTGTATACACCCATGTAGACTTTTTAAGATAATTTTTGAACTAGTTGTTCAGTCCTTCATTCCAAAGAATCCTAGGACAATGGGACAAGTAAAAACGAAGGCATCATTTGTACAGCATTCTGACAAACTATAAAAGGGGAATAAAACTGTTAAGTGGAGGAAGCTCTTCAGCTTGGTTGTGGAAGGAGTCTTTCATTGAGTGATATAGGTTAGGGGGAGAAGAGCGTTCAGGACAGCACCCTAGGGGTCTCCTATTGTTAGAGGTGCCATCTGGAGGAGGATCCAGCCAAGGAAACGGAGAGGTAGGAAAAAAGCCAGCTGCAAGGAATGTCTGAATACCTAGAGACAGAAGAGAGCATCAAAGAGGAGAGGTGATCGACTATCTGAGGCTTCACAGAAGTCAGAGAGAGTGAGATTGGATAAAAAGCAACCAAAGATTATTAGTAATTTGGAGAGATCAATTTTGATGGAGTGATAAAATCAGAAGCTAGATTGTAAGGGTTTAAGAATAGAGAAAGGTGAGACAATTGTAGATGCCACAAAGAGCAGAAGAGAAATAGGATGTTGGTTAGCAGGGAGGGAAAGATCATATGAGAATTAAAAAAAAAAAATTTTTGTTTTTTGTTTTGGAAGGCAGTAGGATTAAGTGACTTGCTCAAGGTCACACAGCTAAGTAAGTATTAAGTATCTGAGGCTGAATTTGAACTCAGCTCCTCTTGACTTGAGGGCCGGTTCTCTATTCACTTTGCCACCTAGCTACCCCATATTAGAATTATTTCAGGTTAGGGAGGTTTAGAATATTTTTATAGGTGTACATAAGAGAATGGAATAATAGGGAGAGATGTTTAAAATAAGTGAAAAAAGTGGGGATGACAGAAGGGGTGAGTTGTTGGGGGAAATAAAATGGAATGGGATCATTTGAATTAATAGAGGTTAGCCTTGGTAAGGACTAAGGTCACTTCATGTGAGACAAGAGTGAAGGAGGGGAAAGTGTGCTAGTGTACCTGAGTAATAGGATATGAGAAAAGCAGAAAAGAGGTGTTTATAGAGCATTGCCTCAGTTGTTTTTGCAACTTAAGAGTCAAGATTCTTAGCTGAGATAGTGGGGAGGGTGCAAGTTTAAGGAGGGATGAAAAGGTTTGGAAGAGCTGTTGAAAGTAGGATGGTGAGCTGAGAAGGAAGGTCGAGTAGGACTACCTAGCAGCAGTGAGGGCCCTTGGGACAGCCAGGTAGCATAGTGGATAGAGCATTGGGCCCACAGTCAGGAAGATTACTAACTGCATCACCCTGACCTTTAACCCTCTTGCCTCAGTTTCCTCATCTGTAAAATGATCTCGAGAAGGAATTGACAAACTATTCCAGTATCTTTGCCAAGAAAACCCCAAATAGGATCATAAAGAGTGGGATATGACTGAAATGACCAAACAAATGAGTGTTGGCCCAGTTGAGGTTTATGTAACAAATGTAGGGAACCCTGTTGGAAGGGTTGTGGGATTTTCTTCACCTTCTTTCAGTAGCATCTGTGTAGGTACAAAGGTGATGAATGGTGGGGGCTTGGCTAAGTGTAATTGGTGAGCTAATCCGGGTCCTAGGAGAGAGTATATAGATCAAGGTATTGGAGTCACAGTGAGGGTAAAGAGTAGGTTTTTAGAAGGAAAAGTAGAAGGTAGGAGAGGTGATTAGGTTCAGTTAAGGGGATTTCAAAATTCTTGAACACAGAGGCAGTATGTTTGTGGAAGATGGCAAGATGAAGGGTTTAACCATCTTTGTATGTGACTGTGGTGGAGTAGAGGAGGGGCTCATCGGAGGGGGGAAAGTTGAAGAACCTAGTGGTTTGGGTATTTGAGAGAGCATCAATATGTATGTTGAAGTCTCCTGGGATGAGGACAGAAGTTGAGGAGGAGAGCAACATTGTGAGCTGATTTCAAACTCATTGAGACAGGAAGGAGAGGGTCCTGGGGTCTGTTATCCTTCCCTTCTCCCCACTTGTCCTACCCTGAAGGAGTCAAACCCTGGAACAAATCATTTTTTTTTTAAATGGTGAAGAGGAAAGCGGCAAAACTACTCAATACATGGACTGAGATGACTCCAATAGTTCATTCCCCAAACTCCTAGTATACCCTCAGATGATGTCCCACCCAGTCTGCCTTTTCATCTCACAGTGGCATGCCATTTTAAAAAAAAGGTTCCTATTTTTCTCCTATTCCACCTCCATTCTCTATTACAAAAGGAAGGAAACTGAGTCACAAAGCTATTCCGATGAATCTCCCAGGAATCTTGGGATGGGAATTGAAAGGCCTTAGAGGAGATGAATCCCCCTTCAGCCCCAGTTCATCCTACATAGTGCATGGATATTTGTTGCTTTTCCCCTTGTGATGACATGTGTGTCATTCCAACACCTTCATCCAGATTAAGAAGCTTGCACCCAGGCATCTTAGATGATCCCCAAGGTCACATAGGGAATTAGAAGCAAAGGCAGGGTTACATTTCACTGTTCTCAAGTTACTAATCAACTCGCTGAGCCTCTGATGACTTTTGTGGAATAGAGGGACTTCCTTCTCAAAGAATTTGAGCTGCCCCCTCCCTCAGGCTTTCCAGTTTTGGGGTAAAAAAAAAAAGCCCAGAGGACTTTAAAATACCATTTTATTTTAATCATAGTTCCTTAATTGGCTTCTTAAAAGATTTAGGAATGCATCTTGTTATTCTTCCTTCAATTAGAATTGTTAGCACTTCAGTTGCCTTCCTATTTTGTAGTTTCTAACAATTCAATAAGCATTAATGAAGCACCAACTATATTTTAGGTTTTGTATTACCTGCTGAGGATACTAGTCTCATGACTTCAAGGGGCTTACTTTTTTCAGGGGATGGGAGACCGGCATACCTTGGAAATATTGCAGGTTCTGTTCCAGATCACCAGAATAAAACAAATATCCCAATAAAACAAGTGGCATGAATTTTTTGGTATCCCAGTTCATATAAAAGTTATGTTTACATTATGAATATGTAATAGTGTTATGTCTAAGAAAACAATGTACATTCTTTAATTAATTAACTTATTGCTAAATTAAATGATCAACTTTATTGCTAAAAAGGATAACCATTATTTGCTCCTTCAGCAAGTTAGAAAACAATGTCTTCTTTAATTAAATAACTATTGCTTGATCCTTCAGCAAGTTGTAATCTTTTTGCTGAGGGTCTGACCTCATGCTGATGGCTGCTGATGGATCCATGTGGTAGTGGTTCAAGGTTGAGGTGGCTGTGGCAACTTCTTATGATAACAATGGTGTTTGTCCCATAGATTAACTCTTCCTTTCACTTGAAGACTTAGAGGCCATCATAGTGGGATGGGGGGGGGGGGTTAAAATTAAGGACATGAGTCCACCTTCAGCCCCAGTTCATCATCCATATCACACGGGCACTTATTTTCTTTCTCCTTATGATTAAAGAGGAAGATATACTTAAATTTTAAGTGGCCTAATTTCAATATTGTGTTTCTGGGAATAGGTAGGCCCAAGAAGAGGGAGAGAGGTATGAACAGCCAATTGGTGGAGCAATCAGAATACATACAAAACATTTATCAATTAAGTTTACCATATGGTTTGTAATGTCCCCAAATAATTACATTAGTAACATCAAAGATGATCACTATAACAGATATAATACTTATGAAAATTTTTGCAATAATGAGAGAATGACCAAAATGTGACTGAGAGAAGCAATGTTAGTACTTGCTTTGGAAAAATGGCACTGACAGAGTGGCTCAGTGTAGGGTTGCTACAAACCTTCAATTTGTAAACAAACAAACAAAAACCCCTCTATATTTGATAAACACAATAAAACAAAATATAGTAAAATGAGATGTGCCTGTATATAGAGAAGGATATTTAAAGTAATTTGAGGGGAGGGGGGTGACAATTGGGAAATTCAGGGAAATCAGTGAAGGCTTCTTGGAGGAGGTGGCCTAACATGGTTGGATTGTATGACATACAAAAGATACTAATATAAAATAACCAAAAATAGTTTTATCTGGGATTGTAGGAGATTTTACATGCCTGGCTGAGTTTGTGTTCTCTCTCTAGGAGGTGATGATGATGATGATGATGTTCTTCATTCTAGAAGAAGACCAAGTCATTGAGAGATAATGCATGTACCTTGGATTTGAGTGAGGTGGTGCTGTGCCAAGTCACCAGGCTCATTTTCTATTCAGAAAAGGAGATATAGGAGAAGGGCCCATGAGTAGATATGAGAGAGAGAGAGAGGGAGGAAATTTTCAATGAAATGATCTCTTGGATGCAATGGGAGGGTGTGGGATCAAGGGCACAAATAAGAAAGGTTAGCCTTGGCAATGAGTAGGACCACCTCTGGAGAGGACAAGGGAGGATGTAATAAGTTCTATTAAATGGAAGGAATAGAAGGAAGAACCTCAACTTTCTGTGCAAACTTCCAGTCACCAGATACCTAAATTAAACATCTGGCTTTGCTAGTGTAATCAACTAAGCAATGAATCAATAAATATTTATTAAGTGTTTAATCTGAACCAGAAACTGCATTACAAATAGAATGAATGAAACAGTGCCTATCAAAAGAAATTTATATTCTGTTGGGGGAAGCAAGGTGGGATTTCATAAGTGCATTCAGAAAAAACAAAAAATCAATTTAAATAAATGCAAGGTAGTTTGAGAGGAAGGGCAAATAGTAGTTGAAAGGATCAGGAAAGGTTGATGTTAGAAAGTGGTGTTTGTCTTAGTGGAAGATGGTTATCTGAGGCAAGGCTATTGCCCAGACATTGCTGCTGGAACACCAGACTCCAGAAATGGCCAAATAAACGGTTTCAGAGTTTTGTACCATCTTTTCAAACTTATCTTTGGTTTTTGTAGAGGAAAAAAGGAGCAGAAGAGATTTTGTATTCTGTGTGCCATTGTAGAGGATGGGAGATGGGCAGGATCCCAATTCTGGCTCTCCAGTGCCCCTTCCTACAGGACTCTGGTAGACCTTGACTTCAGTATGGTTGCATTCACAAATGTAGGAAATTTGCTATTGGCTCCAGATTATTCTTAGCTCAGTGAGGGAGGAAAAAAGGTGAGGCAGAGGGCTGATCTTCCAGCTGCTACAGCTTAGCTCTTGATAATATTCTTCTGCTATATCATGAATGCCCAGTATGTGTGATTATGACATTAACCCAATTGACTACCAATCTCCCTGGTTGTATGATTAATACCTGGGTGGGAAAAGATTTGGGAAGAGATATGGTTTCTTTTTAAAAAGACAGGTGGCAGCACCTGATAGTTGAGGGTTAGTGGAGGGGTGTGTATGGATCCCCTTTGGATTTCCCTCAGATAGGAAGATTGGCTATGATCATATCCTTTAGGCCTTTGTGAATAGGCCTTTGATGCCCCACTGGGGCAACACTACTTCCCTCCCTCCCTCCCTCCCTCCCTTCTTTCCTTCCTTCCTTCCTTCCTTCCTTCCTTCCTTCCTTCCTTCCTTCCTTCCTTCCTTCCTTCCTTCCTTCTTCCTCTCTATCCACATAGCGTATCATACTATTATCTGCAGGTGCTCTGCCAAAAAAAAATATAATTTTGATTGCTATCCACCCCCCCCCAATGATATCTTGTGGTTTACTGTTAGATTTCTTTCTTATCACTGGCTCTCATTGATTGACCAACTATGGGTCCCAGGTCAAACCTTACTTGGTTATTATTTGGGCCCTAATTGGCTCAGAGTGAATACAAATAGCACTTGTTTCTGTTTTTTTTTTTTTTTTTTTAGGTCTTTGCAAGGCAAACGGGATTAAGTGGCTTGCCCAAGGCCACACAGCTAGATAATGATTAAGTGTTTGAGACCAGATTTGAACCCAGGTACTTCTGACTCCAGGGCCACTGCTTTATCCACTGCACCACCTAGCCGCCCGACTTGTTTCTGTTTTGACCAGAATGTTTTGACCTGAGGATGATTCTCCTCCCAGATTGATTTTTTTTTTTTGACTGAGAAATCAAGGCCATTCTTTGCCTCATTTGAGGAGAAAGTGAGGTTAATGACTTTGCACAGCCCTCTCTCTCTTAAATCTAATTCACTTTCATGTCATGTCATTACAACTCTGATGTCATGGTTCTCTTGGAGGATGAGAGCGAAGGACAAACCACTGCCACCACAACAATAATCTTTCTTACCTAGTCTTAATCATTGAATGGACCTTGTCTTGGTCAAACTGAGACCTGTTAAAGACCAAGGTCATCCACTGCATCCAGGGCCATCTCTAGTCATCCTGATCCATCCTGGTTCTAGATGGCTCTGATGGAAAGGGTAAGGCTAGTGACTTTGCACAGCCCTGCCTTGAGCACTTCAATTCAATTCACTTTCATGTCATAGTATCACTTCCCTGATGTCATGGTCTTCTTTAATAGCCAAGGAAAAATGATCCCCTAGGTCAACAAAAGTTTCACATAATTATTTCTCATAATTAGGATATTATATCATCATGATCATAATTTATATACCTTGAGACCTATCCACATGTCTCCTTGGGACAAACCAGGGTCTAAGAAGGGAAAGTTTTATGAAGGTGGGTCTTATACCAACCTCTCTTTGACCAGCCTCAGGTAGAGTGTTTAGATATCTGGGGACTGGCTTCCCTGCCTATTGCACAAGACAACAATGAAACTTAACTGACCTAGGAGCTCCAGCTTTATCTCCTTTCTTCTCAAGCAATTTTAGCTACATTCCTCATACTAAATCAGGGGCAGGTTATTCATGATGGTGGTCCCAAGTCTATTTTGCTCTAATTCCTGAGAGACTATAAAAGGAGAAAGTTGAGATGGTCCACATACTATGAAGAATGATGTTTCTTTTCTATCACCTTACACCTTGAGCTTTCCCCCTAATATTCATGTATCTTGTACATGAACAGTTCTCTTCATATTGGCTCCCTCACTGAAATGGGAACTCCATGATGGTGAGGACTTTTTGGCATTGTTTGTCTTTCCATTGCTTGGCACATGATAATGACTCAAAAAGTGGTGACTGACCAACAGACTGACTGATTGACTGGTAGTATGGCTTTTCCCATTGAGCTGAATCATTCACTTGGTCTCTCTTTTCATTCTTCATGATGAAGAAACAAAAATTCAGTTATAAAATTATATACTTAGAGCTGAAAGGAAGGAGACAAGTATTTATGATAGGTCCACATTCAAATATTATCTCATTTGACCATTACAACAACCCTGAGAATTAGGTGCTCTTTTTATTACCACTTTGAGGATCTAAGAAAGACAGTTCAGTGACTTGCCAAGGTTCATACAACCAGTAAGTGTCTGCAGTCATATTTGAATTCAGGTTCAGCACTTGGGACTTGAGAAACTAGGAAAAAACTGAAGATCTTGGATATACAGGAAAAATACCATGCCCACATCCCATGGGCAAGTTCAGAGATGCCAGGGAATATCCAGTCAGATTTTTGTACCTTTTGTACCTTTTGGATATGGCTATTTAGGACCAGCATCTGGAGAATTCCTTTCTCCAAGTCAATGTAACTGCAACAATAAATAGTGTCTCTCACATGGTTGACATTGCCGTCTATTTGATAAGGATAGCAAAGAGCTGTTTGCCACATGGATGGCATTCCTAGACTGCTGAGAGCCAAAGATGCTGTTTTCCCTTCTCTGGCTCCCTGTGCCCTTCCTGAAAGGAAACATTTCTGTGGGCTAGAAAATTGCTGGTTCATTTTGGAAGGAGATGATTTCACAATCCAGACTGTTGTCTCCACTGGAACATCTGATTGAATGTGACATCTGATATTTCAAAAGTTTCCAAAAGAATGAATCTCCCAAAGAAGCTAGTTTAGTAAGATTCTGATTGAGAGGTTTTAATGCACTTTTTGTTTGGCTTCTCTCTTCATCTTCATCTAGAAGACCCTTCTAGCTTTAAAATGATTCCATCTTCTCTCATTCTCTTCGACTCAAGTCTTGTTTATTCTGTAGGTCAAGACTCCTATCTTCCATGATCAAAAATTCATTGATTTTCCTTTCTTATAGCATTCTGTTCTAGTCTATCCTCTTAAGGCAATAGGATTTAGTGGATAGAAGGCTGATCTTGGCATCAGGAAGACCTGTGATTTTGCCTGTGCCATCTTGGGCAATTCACTAAACCTTTTTTTTTTTTTTGCCCTAGGTGACTGTAAATGTATCAAGGCATGGTTGTTGATTGTTATTGGTGGAGGGAGTTTCCATATTGGAAGTTGCACTGGTGGAGAGAGTTTTCATATTTAAACTTATACCTACAAAAAAAGAGGCCTTATCATCTGCTTTGCTGCTGCACCTTAAGGACCATGGGGCCTTTCTGTTTGACTTTAAGCTGACATTTTTAGTTACATTGTCCTTCCTCTTAGAACATGAGTTTCTTGAGAAGCAGGGAGCTTATTTTATTTATTTGTATCATCTGTGCTTTGCAGAGTTTTGGAAATAATAAGTATAATACAGTTATTTATTTAATTAAATTTGATACTTATTTATTCATAAAATTGAAGATTCAAACACCAGTCCTCCCTGTAAATATTCATTGCCCCTTTTGAGAAGAAAGAAGGGTATGATGGGAAAAAAAGGTGATGATAAACACAACAGTCGTCAGAATACTAGATTTAACTTTTGTGTGCCAGAGGTCAGCTCCTGACACAGAAGACCTGAGTATGCTTTGGGGAACCCTTCTTTCTGTGGCCCATTGCCCTTACCTTCATAGGAATGTCCATATCTGACACTTCCCAAATGTAACCACAAGTTCCCCCTTACAAGCATATGTCCTTTTCCAAGGTTCAAAATCTGATGGTTTTGTTTTAGAGTCAGTGAAACATCTAGGACTCCCATGTGAACTTGGCAAAGCTTCTAAACAGTACCTCAGCCCAGTGAGCATCCCTCCCCCAGAGACAGTGTGTCTGAGCTGAGCTGCAATGGGGGGATCTTGGTTTGGTGACTTGAGTGAGTGCTCCCCTTCATTACTCCTTTTGTGCTTTGTGGCTGCTGCAGCTCTCCTCTAGGTCCAGGAGGAGTCCGTTGGTGCCCTGCTCAGTCTGAATGACTGGATAACTTTGAACAAGTCATCTCATCCCTCCCCCGGAGCCCCAGGTTCCTTATCTGTAAAGTGAGGGGATTGGATTTGTTGACCCATGAAGACCCTTCTAGCTCTGAATTGCTTTCATCTCTCTTTAGCTCTCTCTCTCTCTCTCTCTCTCTCTCTCTCTCTCTGTCTCTCTGTGTCTCTGTTTCTCTGTCTCTCAATCTTTCCCCCTTCTCTGTCTCTCTTTGTATCTCTTTCTGTCTCTGTCTGTCTCTCTCACTCTCCCCTTCTGTCTTTGTATCTCTCTCTGACTCTCTCTCTCTCTCTGTCTCTCTGTCTTTGTCTCTCTGTCTCCATTTCTGTCTGTCTGTCTCTCTCTCTCTGTGTCTCTTCTCTCTCTCCCTCTGTCTCTCCCCTTCCCTCCCCCCTCTCTCCCCCATCTCTCTGTCTCTGTCTCTCTGTCTCTCTCTGTCTCTCTCTATCTCTGACTCTCTGTCTCTCTCTGTCTCTGTCTCTATCTCTCTGTGTCTCTCTGTGTCTGTGTCTCTCTGTCTCTCTGTCTCTCTGTCTCTCTCTCTCTCTCTCTGTCTCTTTCTCTCTCTGTCTCTCTCTCTGTCTGTCTCTCTGTCTCTCTCTCTCTCTCTCTCTCTCTCTCTCTCTCTCTCTCTCTCTCTCTCTCTCTCTCCCTCCTCCTTCTGGCAGTTCATGTGTCTTCCAGGAGATGGTGCCAATTCCCCATGTCAGCCGAGCTCCTCCCCCTCCTGTCTTGGTTCATTCAGCTGGTCATTCTTTCCTCTGGGGGTTTAACTGACTAACCTGAGCCCGGATGGAACCAATCTCTGACCGTGGTTTTGCAGATGAAAGGGACACAGCTATGTGAACTTCTCATAGTAGGTCTGTGGGCAGGCAGGCCTTCATTCTCCACCTTCCAGATGACTTGCATCTCTTTTGAGCAGATAGCTCCTACTCATGACAACAGATTCGGGTGTCTTCTGCCTGATCCCTCCCATCTTGTCTCTTTGTCTCCCCTATTCCTCTGGGGGCAACTGGCCTCAGTTACTCAAATGACCATGGGGTTGCTTTGGGATAGATCTCCAAAAGGGAGGGCAAGGGGTAGAGCTGGCTAGCCCCCCCCCCCCCCCCCATAGTCCTTTGTTATGTTTTGCTTGATTGCTACCCACGTGGAAGCTTTCATTCAGTAGATATGGAACAAAAACCTGTAATATCCCCAGTCCCAGACTTCTTATATGAATCTTTCTTCAAAGAGGTTTCAGTATTTCCATACACTGAACTCACAGATCCAGACCTGTGCCATCTCTTTCTTGATTGTCAGCCGGGCATTTTTTTTTTAAAGAAAGTTTTTATTTATTTTGAGTTTTACAATTTCCCCCCATTCTTGCTTCCCCCCAACCCCCCATGGAAGGCATTCTGTTAGTCTTTACATTGTTTCCATGGTTTACGTTGATCTCAGTTGAATGTGATGACAGAGAAATCATATCCTTAAGGAAGAAAAATAAAAAATAAAGTATGAGATAGTAAAATCACATAATAAAATAATGCCCCCCCCCATTTGACCGTAATAGTCTTTGGTCTTTGTTCAAAGTCCATAATTCTTTCTTTGGATACAGGTGGTATTCTCCATTAAAGACAGCCCCAAATTGTCCCTGGTTTTTGCCCTGATGGAATGAGCAAGTCCATCAAGGTTGATCATCACCCCCATGTTGCTGCTGGATCTTCATTTCCTCATTCATCAATTGGAAGGGTTGGACAAGAGAACTTCTAATGTCCATGCCAGCTATAAATTTATGGTCCTATGGTCTACCATCTCTCATGTTCCTTCCCCCTCCAAATCCTATGATCTTAGATAATGCATGTAAAGTACTGTTAGAGACTATGATTTTAGAAATCAAAGGGAAATGAAGGGATTCTCTTATTTGACTCTGTTGTTTGAACATAAAACTCAGAGATGAAGCAAGTTGCCCAAGACCACATGGTTTCTAGTAGAGCTGGATTAGATACCAGACCTTCTGCTTCTCATCCCAAGTCTCTTTCCACTACATCACAGAGCAGAGAAGAGCTGACACTCATATGGTGTTTTATGATTGGTGCAAGCACCAATCGCCAGAGATAGATTCTATGGGAATTGATTACAGATGAGGCTTCTGGAGGTCAGGAAACTTGCTCACATTTATTAAGGTATGGTTAGAAAGCAGCTCTCATTGACTTCTCTTTTTTTTGTTAGCATGATGCTTCTTAGTGAGCTCTTTTCATTTGTATTCTCAATCATACTGTGGAAGGTAATTTTGTTCTCTCTTATTCTTTGGGCCCTTGGTTTGTAGAGCAGCTCTTTGTGGGGAGTTACAGGCATGAGTGAAGAAGAAGGGATATCCTAGAAACACTACTGTTTTGTCAGGAAGTGAAACAAACTTAGTTGTTTTTTTTTAACTTCAAAAGGTTACCCTGACCCCAGTTCCTGGTTCTAACTATATCCTAGACTTGTTTATTCCAATGAAATGTTTGGATTTATCTTGCTTTTCTTTTCCTTTTTAAAAATATTTTTTAAAAATAGTTTTTCCAACTACATGTACTGGTAATTTTTAACAAATCTTTTTTTTTTTGCAAGGTTTTGAGTTTTACCTTTTTCTCCCTCTCTCCTTTCCCTCCCTCTCCCCCTGATAGAAAGCAATCTGAAATAGGCTCTACATTTAAAACCACGGTAACATAGATCCATATTGATCATGTCATGAAGAATCAGATTCAAATGGAAGAAAGAAAAGTTTAGAAAGAAAAAATAATTCAACTTTTAAAAACTGAAGATAATAAACTTTGGTCTTCATTTAAACTCCATGGTTCTTTCTTTCATTATAGATGGTGTTTTCCATCACAAGTCTTTTAGAATTATCTTTGATTATTGTATTGCTGAGATGAACATGTCCATTATGGTTGACCATCACTCCATATTGCTGTTAGTGTATAGAATGTTCTTCTGGTTCTGCTCATTTCACTCAGCATTGATTTATGGGACTCTTTCCAGGTTTTTCTGAAATATCCTTCATGATTTCCTACAGAACAATAATGTTCCATCACATTCATTTATCACAATTTGTTCAGCTGTTCCACAATTGATGGGCATTCCCTTAATGTTCAATTCTTTTCCACTACAAAAAAGAGCTGCTATAAATATTTTTGTACATGTGGGATTTTTGTACTTTTTCATGACCTCTTTGGGATGCAGACCCAGACTTGCTGGGTCCAAAGGTATGCACGTTTTTTTTTGCCCTTGGGCTTGATTCCAAATTGTGATCCAACAAAGGTTGGATCACATCACAACTCCACCAACAATGCATTAGTGTTCCAGATTTCCCATATCCCCTCCAGTAATGATCATTGTCCTTTCTAGTCATATTGGCCAATCTGAGAGGTGTGAGGTGGTACCTCAGAGTTGTTTTAATTTGTATTTCTCTTAATTTTCTTTTCTTTTCTTTTTTAAAATTTTTACTTATTTAAGGCAATGGGGTTAAGTGACTTGCCTCAGGTCACATAGCTAGGCAATTATTAAGTGTCTAAGGTTACATTTGAACTCAGGTCCTCCTGGCTCCAGGGCCAGTGCTCTATCCATTGCACCACCCAGCTACCCCTTAATTTGCTTTTCTTGAAAGCCCTTTCCCATTTAGGCCAATGATTTTCCTATTCACTGCCTAATTGACCTAATTGCCAGCACATAATTATCAATATAGCTTTTTTCCTTGTTTTTCTTGCAAACCTCAGCTTTTTTTTTTAGTATTTTTAACACTATTTTTACCTGACCATACCGTGCCCTTCTACTCTCTTTTACCTACTTCCAACCCATTTCAGAGGTTGTTCATTTGCAAATCATTGATCCCTGATAACAATCATAAAAACATACTCTGGAGAAATCTAAATGATCTGTCCACTGAGGGGGGGCCCAAGTGGTTTCTTCTTATCCCAGAACACCTGGATTGTTTCTAGATAGTCAGTCTTAGAATCAGGGATCCCTGAGCTCTAGGCTCAACTCTGATACATACTAGTTATGTGGACCTTAACCTCTTAGTACTTGAGAACAGATGTGTCCAATATGTAGTCCACAATACTCTTGAGGAACTGGAACCAGATTAATTGGAAAATATTTTATAAAATAAAAATATCATATAATATACATAATATTGATATGTGTTTTTGTAGCTACTGGAGTACTTGTGTACAGTTTGGTGGCCCCATTTCTTTTGGGGTCTGACACCAAAGATCTAATCAGTTCTCAAATTGAGATGGTTCATCTGACCTCTTTTAAAAGAGTATTCCCTATGTTGTGAAAAACATAAGTATAATCACCATTTCTCTTCTTATAAATGAGGAAGAAGAAGTTCAGAGAATTAATTGACAGAATAAGGTTTCGAGGTGGGGTCTCCAACCACAAGGCTACCTCCATGGCCCTTCTAAGAACTAGATAGAGTTTTGGGCCCTAAAAGATCTTTGAAGGTTTGACAGAAGGCTACTATCTACATTGTATATCAGCAAAAGTGTGATGGAAAGTGAAGCAAAATTCTTAGGATACAATGGGAGATAATTCCAATGAGAGAAGAAAATGGGAGTTTTCTGAAGAGATCAGTGAGGATGCATAGGGAACTCACCAACCAACTTGGGCAATTGTGGAATTAGGACAACAGAACAGGTAAAAGAGGATGAGTAGAAGGGCAGGGTATAGTCTGATAAAAATTGTGTCAGGATACTAAAGTTTAAAAGTTTAAAGTTTTTTTTAAAGTTTAAAAAGCAGAGGTTCGCAAGAAAAGCACAAAGAGAACAGAAAGGTGTTTGTTTTTTAAAGCTACATTGGGGAAAAGAGGAATCAGAGGGGATAAGACTAAGGATTGGAGTGGATGAGACAGGCATAACTAATGCCATGGAGAAGAATTGCTCATTTTTAATTTCACTCCCATTTTCTTTGCCAAGAAGAACATTGTACTAGAAATGGTGGACTCCAAATGGTGAACAGGAAGTATAATCAAGGAGTAAGAAAAATGAAAAAAGCATCTAGTTTTTTCTTCACATGAATTATAACCTTGAGTACATAGACTATACTAGGTATCAGGAAGATTTCAGGTGAAATACCACTTCAGAAAATGAACACCCATGTGATATGGAGAACTCAGGCAATCTCTCTGAACCTCAGTTTCTTTATCTATAAAATGAGTTTAATAATAACACTTACCTCCCAGGGTTAGTAGGATCAAAGGCTCATAGCTCTTAAGATTTTTGAAAATTTTAAATTTTTATAAAATATGATCTATCATTGATAGGACTAGTGAATGTCACTGCTGTGCCAGGATTGAAGATATTTGAAAGATAATGGAGAAATGGAGAGGTATTGCAGGGCTGGAGGATAACTGTCACAATTTTAATAAAAAGGGGGAAGGAGAGTAGAGTTTGAAGACTGGAAGACTGAGAAAATTCTAGAATATTTCATGGAAAGAATCATAGGAAGCTTCTCTTTAAAGCAGCCTGACTCCATCACAATAAGTCATGTCAGCCCAAACTCATTTATTATTATTATTATTATTATTATTATTATTATTATTATTATTATTATTATTACTTTCATGGAATGTTATAGATATAATTTCCTTGTGAAATCTCTGTAAGATCAGGGTAGATGCTGGCATAATTGAGATTGCTGGTTCCTCTACATCTTCTACATTCAAATCCTCTAGATTTGACCCAGACTCTTTTTTTTACCCTTTAGGGACCTGAGGAGATTTGGGAACCATGTGTTTTCTCTCTCAGAGCAGGAAGCCAGAAGATCAGCATCTGTCTTCCTTCAAACTTTCAACATCCCTGTCATTCAGGAAGTTGAGGATCATTGAGTAATCAGTCTCCACCAATGAGGTGGAGTTTTATGCAAATGGCCTTTGAGCCAGCAGTTACAATTAATTTTAACAAAAGAATTTAAACAAAGTCTGTTATACCATTCTTATAGAAAAGATGGGGAGGCTGAGTTAGATAGTATCAGATGGATTCACAAATGGCTGAATGTCTAAACTCAAGGAGAAGTCATTTATTATTAAATACCAGTCAGCCAGTGATCTCCAATGGAGTATCCTAGGGATCTATGCTTGGTCCTGGAGTATTTAACATTTTTATCTATAATTTTGGGTAAAAGTCAGAGATGGTGTGCTCAGCAAATTTGCAGATGACACAAAGTGTGGAGGTATAGCTAACACACTGAAAGAGAGAGGATCCCCCCAAATCTTGAAAGGGTAGAGAACTGGGCTAAATAGAATAGATGAAATTTAGTAGAACTAAATGTAAAAGTTATATACCTATGTCCAAGAAATCAATGTTACAAGATAGGAAATTAGTTTAAAAAAAGATATTGGGGTTGTATGAATCAGCATGGGATGAAGCCAGCTCCAAAAATTGATTTAATCTTGGTTTTCATTGAACACCATTGCTTCCAGAACTGTCTTAGTCCAATGGGTTTCTGCTCTGATACATCACAGCTCATGTATTAGGTTCAGTCCTGATGCTGAAGATTAGGAGGGACATCGAAAGGCTAGAGGGTATATGAGGTGTCTTACAGGGCTTTGATTATCATCATGTGAGGGTTCATCAAAAAAAAGGGACATTTAGCTTGGAGAAGACCATGAGCCCATAGTATAATATTTAAGCTTCAAGATTAAACATGGTGGGCAGATGTGGATGAATTATAGTAAAAGTCATGAGAGCATCTTATGGCCATTGTTGTGGCATTCTGCTTTTTAAACTTTAATGTGTGAGGTAGGGTGTCAATGGGAAGAACCTGAATTGTAGTTTTAGGGCCCTAGCTTGAGCTCTGACACTGCCTGTGTGACCTTTGACACCTCCTGTCCTCATCTTTATAGTGACAGCAACAGAAGAGTAGTGAGTTTTCTTTCCTAACATGAATTCTTCACACCTGTGCTTCACATCCATTGTACTCGTAAATTCAAGTCTATTTTCTCCATGGACTCTTGTATATTTATTTATGTGAGAAGGCACCCTATATTGGAGGTTGAAGGGAATGTTTTGTAGCAACTCTTTCTACTACATCTTTCCTAAAAATAAAATAAAAGAGTAGGTTGGATTTGATGGTCTCAGAGGTCTTCCTTTGGCCTTTGGTCCCAACCACTCATCTAGAATGCATGCCTCTAGAGTCCAAGCAGAAGTCCCAGGGGCCACCCGTCTTGTTTACAGCTACAAACAAGGAATCTTTCCCTCCATGCCAACAGGGAAGCTGTGGGGAAGCCGGAAACAAACCTCCTGTCTCAACACACTGACCCTGAAGGTGACATCAGCCCATAGCTATGGAGGAAGTGGCTTTCATTGAGTGTCTTGGTCTGGTAGTGTTTTTGTTACTGTTCCTCTCTCAGTCTCTGAGGGCTTTACGCTGTTTACTGGAGAGCTCTCCCACCCAGTGAGCTGACGTGGAGGTCAGTCTGAAAGGGATCACTGGTTCCCCTCAGGCCAGGGTTGCCAACAGAGGCTGGGCATGGGCTGGTGAGACTTGCAAAGCCATTTTCCTCCTGCCTCTGGTGAACATTCAAGAAGGATCTCTTCTTCCCAGTCTTGCCAGCTTCCTGGGGTTGAGTGGCCTGGAAATATAAGCCAGGGTTTCTCTGAGAAACTTAGAAGAGATCCATCCCAGAGAAAGCAGGGCTAGAGGACAAGAAGACCCAGAAACTCTATTTTAGGACTGACCACGGAAAGGTGGAGAGTAGCTAACAAAGCAGTGAGGCTGCCGAGAGCACTTGCTGTCTTGGGAAGCGGGTCTACCCCAGATTCCGTCCTTGCCACATGTTACTTCAGTCACCTGGGACCCCTGAGCCATCCTCTGTGGCATCTGTAAACTGTGAGATAGACTAGAGCAGGGACTTCTAACCTGGCGGTGGTCCACAGAGCTCCGTGGAGGCCATGGGGAAATTTCATAGTGTTCCTGGACTTAGATGGGAAAAGAAATGGCATCTTCATTTTCACTGACCTCTATCTGCAGTTCCTTAGATGATTGAAAGACCTCATTCTGCAAAGGGGTCCCCAGGCTTCAGCAGACATTGCCTGGGAGGTCCAAGAGACAAAAAGGGCTCAGTTATCCTTGACTAGAGGATCAATCATTCAATCAGCATGCATGTATTAAAAATCTCCTATTATCTAAGCACGGTGCCTGTATTGGAGGATACACAGACAGACATGAACGAGTCTCTGACCTGCAGTTGATATTCTACTGGGGAGATAAGTAAGTACGTGATATGAGATGAGGTACCTTCTATAGTAGATGGGGAGGGTAGATCAGGAAAAGCCTCATGGAGGAGGCAATGCTTTCCTCTGAGCTGACCCTCCGTGTACATTGCCTAGGTCATGAATGTACAGGATTGTTTTTGTATGTTCCTTCCTGCCTTCAACCATGAACCTCTTGAGGGCAGGGACCATGGTTTGCCTTTCTCTTTGTCTGTGGTATGACAAGTAGCTGCCATACAGTAAGCACTTAATAAATGCTTATTACCTGTTGATTGACTGGAGCTTTGAGGGAAGGATTCTAAGAGAGAGCCTCGAGAAGGCAGTGGACTTCATGCCACATAAGGAACAATAAGGTCAGTTTGGCTGGACCACAGAAGCTGTCTAATCAAGCTACAAGGTAGGTTGGGGCTGGGTAGGAAAGAGAAAAGAAGATTGCATTGATCCCAGAGGAAGGAGGGGCCACTGGAGCTTGGCAGAATAAGGGCAGCTAGGCTCTAGGACAATGACCTTGGCACCTATGACATCCTATGGTTTTTGGGAAGATCCCTTTTCGATTCTACCGTTCCACACATCTGAGATTGTTTGAATCCTAGTTCTGGCACTGTGCTGAGAATCTCCCTCAGAAGCGAGGGATCCTCTTCTGATCCAGATTCCCTTTAAATTCTGCTTGTAACATCCTTGGTGCTGGCTATAATCCAGGGTTTCATAATCTTTTGTATCTTGGACCTCTTTAGCAGTCACTTTGGTGGAATTGTTGTGCCCCTTTGCAGAACAGAGTTGTCTTTTTTTTTTTTAATAATAGAAGGAAAAGCTAAAGTTCAGGCAGAGACAAATGAAAATAAAGATGTGAGTCTCTTATCCAAATTTACCAATCCTCTGAAGTCTAAAAATCCCTTCTATAATTAAATACTATTTTTGTGTGTATATCTATTGAAGGCAGAAATGTCTTTTTTGCTTCTTTTTGGGTCACAATATACTATATATCTTAATAAATATTTATTGATCAATTGACGTAGACAAGGTAGGTATCCCCCAAATTTTGAGTAGCATAAAACAGCAGTAAGATTTTTGTGACACCACGTACGCATGTGCATATACCCATATTTATATATTTGCATCAATATGTGTACCTAATTCATGTTTCCTTTCAAAGAGACATTGTTTCAAGAATGTGGCCTATCTGTAGGCATGTCCTATCTATCTGGACTAAGACTGCATAGCATCTGTCTTCTAAGAGTTTACTATCCATAGTATGGAGAGGGAAGACCAGGATATACAAAATTCTTAGAGATTTCCTGGGTTCTGGGAAATTGTTGAATTTGGAATTGTACCATCTGGAATTAAAGAATCGATTCAATGTAGAAAGGAAAAGGAGCCTGGGTTAAATTGGGCTGTGTATGGGATAAAGATCAGAAGATCTCAGAGAAAAAAGGAGACCAGAGGAGGTCTATACCCTCCTCATTTCTGTTTCTTGAAAACTTGAGTCTTGGGAGCCAACTGTCTTGGGGAAGACTTGCCCCATCTTCAAGCTCTATTCAGTCTCCAAGTGTGGGGCAGTGAAAAGATCAGGGGCTCTGGAGGCAGAGGATTTGAGTTCCAATGTGGCCTTTGAAGCCCCCCAAATGGGGGACATTGGGCAAGCTCTTTTATTTGTGTTGAAGGGGCTAATTAAATATCTCTCATTCCCCTTCTAGTGCCATGTTTCCATGCAATTCCGTTTATCTGTGTGTGTGTGTGTGTGTGTGTGTGTGTGTGTGTGTGTGTGTGTGTGTGTGTGAGATTTTTTGGCAGGAATGTAAGCTGCTTGATGGCAGACACTACTTTGTCTTGTCCTTCACTTCTGGTTCTCCCTGACATCCCAGGCTTCTCGCACACACTTCACCTTGTTGACTTATGTTTAGCCCAGTAGGTTAGCTTGCCCTTTCATCAGAGAGTCTGTCTAAGCTATCCCCCAATACTGGGGTATACTCTCTGCTCATCTTCATAGTTCAGCTATCTCTCCCCCAAAATAGGAAGCATAACCTGATACCTACAGGTGATGGTGCCCTCATCCCCTGCCCCTTGCAGATCACTTTGGATTCATTTTTTATTTAATTGTTTGGGAATATATTGTTTGCCCCAACAGGCAGGACCTGTTTCATCATTGTCTTTGTATTTTGTCTTTGTCTTTGTCTTTGTGAGGTCCTGTATGTGGTGGATGCTCACTATGTGTCTTCTGGATTAAACTGAAGGGATGTTCAGAGATTGCTAAAGATTATGTTACTTTACAGGAGGTTCAATGAAAACAACCCACAGATCTCCAGCACCACATAACTGTCAGGGCCCTGCCTATCCCCAGACATTTTTTTGTTAGAGTTTATACAACTCTCCCAAGGTCTCACAGCAAATCCAACCAGAAAGAGATATGGGGGCCTGATCCTCAAACCAACCTTCCCCAAAGTCATACATCCCTCTGTTTGTTCTTAAAATGTGACAGGCCCCAAAACGGTTACAGGCAATGGGAAAAGCCCTCCGCCTCCTTGGCCTGTGGTGGGCCCAAAGAGGCTTTAATGAGAAAAATCCTCAGTCATTTTGGTCAGGTCCAGGAAGCCAGCCGGCTCGGGGCTGCTGACTCAGCACCAGTGACTCCGACTCCCAGGGCCCCCTTGACCACATCAGTGAGGCTGGCACTGCCAAGAGACATAAACACAGACCCTGGTGTGGACATCAGCTCTGCTGTAGAAAGGCAAGAGCTGAGGGGATGGAGAGGAGGGGGTGGGGAGGAGGAGAACAAGGGCCGGAGGCCAGGGGAAAGGAGGCAAATTATGAAGACATGCAAAGTAGTAGGCACGCTGAAGTA